>NC_073313.1:143966488-144288488 GCF_027595985.1 Sorex araneus
AAACCAGGAGTGGGTCAGGACTGGAGTCAGTCTGAAATGAGCACCTATACCTACATTTCATGGTTGCATACATCCTACCAGTTCCAGAAGGCAGCTGTGAAGCTATACCTGAAGCCCGTTTGTTCTGCACAGCACAGAAACTGGTCTCCACCATATGAATTATGGGGAGGTATGAACTCAGGCTGGAGTAAGGAACTGCTCTTTGCAGAAAAGAAAAAGTCATTCCTAACCTACGCACAGGCGATCCAGGTCCGTTGTTTTCTCCTATAGGAAAGAATTTCAGGAGTAGGCAATATAGTGAAACAAAAATAGTTTTTATTGAATGATACTTAGAGATTTGTGGGGAGAGAAATGTTCAAGAAAGAACATGGATTCGCCAAAAGGGAAAAAGGCAGAGGAGAGAAAAAGAGAGATAGGGGCTTGGAAGAAAATGCCTCTAATGACTTTTGGGAGGTATTATACAATTCCACCAAATTGTCTTGGCTACATACATAAAAGTTAACCCTGGAAATAGTCACAGGAAAAAATTTACATTGTTGATGGTCCTTTAATATTCTTATTACTACCTTTCGATTCTGTTGTAGCTTCTACTTTGCTGAGTAGTCTACCTTTATTCTAGGTGGGGCCTCTGTTTCACGGTGGTACCTCAGCTTCTGTATCTGAAAAAAGTTCAGAATTTGCATCTCAAAAGGATGTGGTCTTCTCAGCTTTGGAGTACTTTGGGGCTGAGCAATTTCTTTTTTTTAAGTTAGAAAAAATTTTATTTTTTTAAATTTATTTATTTTTAGTTAGTGAATCACCGTGAGGGTACAGTTACAGATTTATACATTTTTGTGCTCATGTTTCCCCCATACAAAGATTGAGGACCCATCCCTTCACCAGTGCCCATTCTCCACCACTGGTAAACCCAGCATCCCTCCTACCCTCCCCAATCCCATCTCCCCCCACCCCACCCTGCCACTGTGGCAGGGCATTTCCTTTTGTTCTCTCTCTCAACTTAGGTGTTGTGGTTCGCCATAGAGGTGTTGAGTGGCCATTGTGTTCAGTCTCTAGTCTACATTCAGCCCGCCTCATCCTTCCCCCGCATGGCCTCCAACTGCATTATACTTGATGATCCCTTCTCTGAGTTGCCCTCTCCCCAGAATGTGAGGCCAGCTTCCAAGCCATGAATCAACCTCCTGGTACTTATTTCTACTAGTCTTCTATTCTTGGGTGTTAGTCTCCTACTCTGTTATTCTATATTCCACAGATGAGTGCAATCTTTCTATGTCTGTCTTTCTCTTTCTGACTCATTTCACTTAGCATGATACTTTCCATGCCGATCCACTTATATGCAAAATTCATGACCTCCTTTTTTCTAACAGCTGCATAGTATTCCATTGTATAGATGTACCAAAGTTTCTTCAACCAGTCATCTGTTCTAGGGCACTAGGGATTTTTCCAGATTCTGGCTATTGTAAACAGTGCTGCAATGAACATATAAGTGCAGATGTCATTTCGACTATACTTTTTTGTTTCTCTGGGATATATTCCCAGCAGTGATATTGCTGGGTCAAATGGGAGCTCAATATCTAATTTTTTGAGAATCGTCCATATTGTTTTCCAAAAGGGCTGAACCAGTCGGCATTCCCACCAGCAGTGCAGAAGGGTCCCTTTCTCCCCACATCCTCTCCAACAGCGGTTGCTTTTGTACTTTTGGATGTGTGCTAGTCTCTGTGGTGTGAGGTGGTTTTTCATGGTTGTTTTGATCTGCATATCCCTGATGATTAGTGATGTAGAGCACTTTTTCATGTGCCTTTTGGCCATTCGTATCTCTTCCTTGGTAAAGTTTCTGTTCATTTCTTCACCCCATTTTCTGATGGGGTTGGATGTTTTCTTCTTGTAGAGTTCAACCAGTGCTTTATATACCATTGATATCAACCCCTTATCTGATGGGTATTGTGTAAATATCCTTTCCCATTCTGTAGATAGTCTTTGTATTCTGGTCACTGTATCTTTTGCGGTGCAGAAGCTTTTTGGTTTAATGTTGTCCCATCTGTTGATCTCTGTTTCTACTAGATTGCTTAGTTCCGTGTTATCTTTGAAGATACCTTTATCTTCAATATCGTGGAGGATTTTGCAGACCTTGTCTTCATTGTACCTTATGGTTTGTGGTCTGATGTTGAGGTCTTTAATCCATTTTGATCTGACTTTTGTGCATGGTGTCAGGTCGAGGTCTAAGCCCATTCTTTTGCACGTGTTTGTCCATTGTGCCAGCACCATTTGTTAAAGAGGCTTTCCTTGTCCACTTCACATCTCTTGCTCCCTTATCAAAGATTAGATGATCATACATTTGGGGTTGTGTGTAGGGATATTCCACCCTGTTCCATTGGTCTGCGGCTCTGCCTTTGTTCCAGTACCATGCTGTTTTAATTGTTACTGCTTTGTAATAAAGTTTGAGGTTGGGGAGGGTAATGCCTCCCATCGTCTTTTTCCCAAGAATTGTTTTATCTATCCATGGGTGTTTGTTGTTCCATATGAATTTTAGGATTGCTTGATCCATTTCTTTGAAGAATGTCATGGGTATCCTTATAGGGATGGCGTTGAATCTGTATAATGCTTTGGGGAGTATTGCCATTTTGACAGCATTGATTCTCCCTATCCATGAGCAGGGTATATGTTTCCATTTCCTCATGTCCTCTTTTATTTCATGGAGTAGCGTTTTATAGTTTTCTTTGTAGAGGTCTTTTACTTCCTTGGTTAAGCTGATTCTGAGGTACTTGATTTTCTGGGGCACGATTGTGAATGGGATTGCTTTTTTCATCTCCCTTTCCTCTGCCTCATTGTTTGTGTATAGGAAGGCCATGGATTTTTGGGTAGTGATTTTGTAGCCTGCAACTTTACTGTATAAGCCTATTGTTTCTAAAAGTTTTTTAGTAGAGACTTTTGGCTTCTCTAGATATAGTATCATATCGTCTGCAAATAGTGAGAGTTTGATTTCTTCCTTTCCTATCTGGATGCCCTTAATCTCTTTTTCTTGTCTAATAGCTATCGCAAGTACTTCCAGTACTATATTGAAGGAAGTGGTGAGAGTGGGCATCCTTGTCTTGTGCCTAATCTTAGAGGAAAGCCCCTTAGTTTTTCCCCATTGAGGATAATGCTTGCCGTAGGCTTGTGGTAGATGGCTTCGACTATCTTGAGGAAAGTTCCTCCAAACCCCATTTTGGTGAGGGTGGGGCTGAGCAATTTATCTGAAGTTTTATTATTTTCCAAAAGCTCATTTGTTACCCGCCTTCCCCCAGGCCCCCTATCATTCTGCACCACTTATATCATAAAAACTCAGATAAAAATGATGATACAAAAGGAAACAAATAAAACTCTAGAAAACTAACTCCAGAGAAATAGTGATCTGTGAAATTGTAGGCATATAGGTAGGGGGCCCGGGAAATATGCTTTTGGGAAATTATAATACTTAAAAAGAAGTTTTCATAGCCCTGAATTGTAGTGCAATGCCATGCATTTGAGATACAAATCCTGAGATCTTTGAGAGGAGAAACTGAGGCACCACCCACATGCAGAAATCAAAGGTTTTATCCAGAGAAGCATGGGCCCCTCAGAAAAGAAGAAACTACAGGAGAATCTATGTGATTATGAAGAGACATCAACAAGTTCAAGGGACTAGATTATAAAATCATAAATAATGCAAAGATTTCCTGTGATATCACTAGATTAAACATTTATATAAGCAAAATTCCAGAAAAAAAAACACTTGGAAGAATGTTATAGAAGTTTATCCCCAAATCCATTTCGGGACTGCTCTCACACTCGCGTTCTCCCTTGAACACGAATCTCATTTGCTGCCTGTGTTCTGTCTTGAAAATATTCCCCTATCTCTTTCCACACGTCGTTCTGTTCTTCAATAATGAACCTTGCTTCATTATTTTGCCATATCTTGAATGTTTTTTTCTGTGAGGCAAAGGCCCAGAATGCCTGTGCCAAGGTTGGGACTGACCTGATCTAGGGTAGGCATTTCTTTGAACACTGGTGGCTAAGATTGGCTGAGCAATGTAGCACTGTAGCACTGTCGTCCTATTGTTCATCAGTTTGCTCAAGCAGGCATTAGTTACGTCTCCATTGTGGGATTTGTTACTATTTTTGGCATAACAAACACGTCAAGGGTAGCTTGCCAGGCTCTGCCGTGTGGGCAGGATACTCTCAGTAGCTTGTCAGGCTCTCTGAAAGGGACGGAGGAATCGAACCCATGTCGACCGCATGCAAGGCAAACGCCGTATCCGCTGTGCTATCGCTCCAGTCCATTGGCTGAGCAGAGAGGTAGAAATGTTCATTTCTCTAGACAACCTCTCTTGCTCTCCACTATACTGAGCCTTTGGCAACACAATTCCCAACTAAGAATTAAAATAATCCACTTAATGAACTTAAATGAGATATGTGAGTCTATAAACAACTAAATAAAATTAGTAAATTAATATATGCATAAAAGGAGAAGTTCAATAAAGAAATAGAAACTATCGGCCCTGGCTGGCAGTGCGCTATTCCCCAGCACCGCAGCTGCTTTATTCCCCGCCCCAGGTGTGTGACCCCGTAGCCAGGACCCAGGTACAGGGTTTCTGGGGGCGTGGAATCTGCGAATGGGGGCATGGCCTCCGAAATGGTGGGCGTGGCCTAGTTTGGGGGTGGCTGCCGTTATTTTCTCCATTCCCGACCGTCTGGAGTAACTTATCAGTCTTCATTGCCCAAGTCCGTGAGTAATAAATATCCCAGCTATCTCAAGTACAATAGGCCAATAGTCTACTAGTCTACTCCAATTTCACCAAAATACTAATGAACACAAGAAGCTATACAAGCCCAGTTTAAAGGTCACGCCCTACAAAAGCTTCACTGGATGCCTCACATAAGGGACAGAGGAACACCTGAGAGAAAGGACATGTTCTAGAAGGGGAAAATGAAAAGATGATCATATTTGACTGAACTCATACAGAATACTCTCTCTTAAGAAGACGGAATAGTGATAGTGAACTAGAAGCTCACACCTCCATACACAACAACAACATGAAGAAACAGCGCAAATCCCCACCACTAGGAGAGGATGATGAAAAGAGTCCAGAAGCCTCAATAGGCATTACCCACATATGTGAACTTTCCAACAAAGAATTCAGAGATAAAATGTTGAAGATGTTCAATGAGCTCAAAGAAATGGTGTAACAGGCATGCAGCAAATTAAAGGAGGACATGAACAAAACAATGGAACGGGCAAACAACAAAATACAGAAAGAAATGAGAGCAGAAAAAAAAAGCTACAAAAAGAAGTGTCTTGAATAAAAGATTCGGCAGATGAAATAAAAAAAAAAAACTCAGTGGGTGCCCTCAAAAGTAGAATGGCTACAGCTGAAGACTGAATCAGAGAGCTTGAAGATGAGCTGCAGGAAGCTTACAGGCAAAAACAAACAATAGGAAGAGTCCTCAAAATAGCTATAGGGTAAATCAAAGTCCTAGGGGAAGATTTCAAGAGGAACAACATAAGTATCATCAGAGTATCAGAAGGACAGGGAAGGATTCTCAATGAAAAGGACACAGCTAAAGAAATCATTGCTGAAAAGTTCCCAGAGCTGGAGAATGCAGGCATCTAGATCCAAGGAGCCCAAAGGGTGCCAGCTAAAAGAGACCCTAATAAAAAGACTCCAAGACATATCAGAGTCAGAATGATGGACGCCATGGATAGAGACACAATACTGCAAGATTCAAGGTCAAAGAAGGAAATCACATACAAAGGAGAACCCCTTAGATTTACAGACACCTATCAGAGGAAACCTCCAAGCCCGAAGACAATAGTGGAATCTAGTAAAAAAAAACCCTCAATGAAATGAATGTTTCACCAAGAATACTTTATCTGCTAAAACCTTACTCAAATTTGAAGGAACAATACACCATTTTATGGATAAACAGCAGCTCAGGAACTTCATAGACTCAAAACCAAACCTAAAATAAGGCTAAAGGGGCTACTCTAAGACAAGAAAAACCCCTACAAGCACAACAAACCCTTACAGAAAGATGACACAAAACCCTGTGACAATAATCTCTCTCAATGACAGTGGTGTAAATGCACCAATTAAGAGACACAGAGTGGCAAAATGGATTCAGAGACTGAACGCAACTTTCTTCTGCCTACAAGAAACACATCTGACCAGTCAGAGCAAATACAGACTCAAAGTCAAAGGATGGAAAACAATCCTCCAAGCAAACAACTCCCTCAAAAAAGCAGGGGTGGCCTTACTACTATCTGTCAACATAGATTTCAGGTTGAAAAAGATTAGAAGGGATGGTGAAGGCCACTTTTTCTTAATCGTGGGATATGTACAGCAGAAAGAAACCACACTCCTAAACATATACGCACCCAATGATGGAGCAGCTAAATACTTACACCAACTGCTAACAGACTTTAAGGAGAACATTGCTAGCAACACAATAGTAGTTAGAAACTTCAACACAGCCTTATCACATCTGAATAGATCAGCAAGATTAAAACTCAGCAAGGAAATACTGACTTTGAAGGAAGAATTAGAAGAGAAAGGGCTAATAGATCTCTACAAAACTTTACATCTCCCTAAAAATAACAGTACACCTTTTTTCCAGTGCACATGGAACATTTTGCAGAATAGACCACGTGCTGGGTCACAAAACATACCTGAACAGAATCTGGAAGATAGACATTGTATCAACTATCTTTTCAGACCACGATTCACTGTATGTTAATCACGTACATACGCAAAAAAATCAAATCAAATACCTGGAAATTAAACAACTCAATGTTGAACAATGAGTAGGTCAGAAAGGAAATCAAGGAAGAAATCAAAAGATACCTGGAAACAAATAAGAATGAAGACACGAGCTAGCAGAACCTGTGGGATGCAGCTAATGCGGTGTTTAGGGGAAAATCTAGAGATCTGCAAGCATTTCTCAGTAAGGAAGAAAGGGCCTACATAGATAACTTGAATTAACAGCTCAAGGTTTTAGAAAAGGGTCAATAAAAGTAGCCCAAACAGGGAGATGGAAAGAGATAATAAAACTTAGAGCAGAAATCAACGACACAGAAGACCAAAAAACAATCTGAAAGATCAATGAAACCAAGAGCTGGTTCTTCAAGAAAATAAACAAGATTGATATACCAGTAGTAAGACTCACAGAGAAAGACAGAGAACACTAATAAACAGAATAAGAAATGAAAAGGGAGGCATCACTACAGAAACCAAATAAATTCAAAATATCATCAGAGACTATTTTGAAAGACTGTACGCCACAAAACAAGAGAACCTAGAAAAAAATGGATAAATTCCTGGATTCCTATAATCTCCCAAGGCTTAAGTAAGAAGATCTGGAATACCTGAATAGTCATATTAATATCAAGGAAATTGAAACTGTAAACAAAGGTCTTCCCCAAAACAAAAGCCCAGTTCCAGATGGATTCACTAGCGAATTTTTCCAAATATTTAAATAGGGCTTATCGCCAGTTCATCTCAAGCTTTCCAGGAATTTGAAGAAACCTGGGGTTGGATGTTTTCTTCTTGTAGAGTTCAACCAGTGTCTTGTATATCCTGTATATCTTGATATCAACCCCTTATTAAATGGATAGTGGGTGAATATCCTTTCCCATTCTGTAGACTACCTTTCTATTTTGGTCACTGTTTCTTTTGAGGTGCAGAAGCTTGTTTGTTTAAGATAGTCTCATTGTTTATCTCTGTTTCCACTTGCTTGGTCAGTGGCGTGTCATCTTTGAAGATACCTTTAGATTCAATGTCGTGCAGGGTTTGGCCAAACTTGTCATCAATATACCTGATGGATTCTGGTTTGATATTGAGGTCTTTAATCCATTTTGATATGACTTTTTGTACATGGTGTTAGGTAGAGATCTGTGCCCATTTCTTTTACATGTAGCTGTCCACTTTTACCAGTACCATTTGCCAAAGAGGATTTCCTTGTTCCAATTCACATCTCTTCCTTCCTTATCAAAGAATAGATGATAATATATTTGAGGATGTGTGTCAGGATATTCCAACCTGTTCCATTGGTCTGACGCTCTGCCTTTGTTCCAGTACCCGCTTTGTGGTAGGTTTTGAGGTTGGGGAACATGATGCCTCCCATCATCTGTTCCCCAAGATTTGCTTTAGCTATTTGTCGGGGATTATTGATCCATATGAATTTCAGGAGTGTTTGCTCTACTTCTTTGAAGCATGTCATGGATATCCTTATAGGGATCGCATTGAATTTGTACAATGATTTGGGGAGTATTGCTATTTTTACAATGTTAATTCTCCTGATTCATGAGCAGGGTATATGTTTCCACTTCCTCGTGTCCTCTTTTATTTCATGAGGTAGTGTTTTGTAGTTTTCTTTGTACAAATCCTTTCCCTCATTAGTTTGGCTGATTGAGATAATTAATTTTCTGAGGAAATATTATGAACGGGATTGCTTTTTTCATGTCACTTTCTTCTCTCATTATTTGCATATAGGAAAGACATGGTCTTTTGGGTATTGATTTTATAGCCTGCAACTTTACTGTACATGTCTATTATTTCTAGAAGTTTCTTGGTAGAGGTTTTAGGGTTCTCTAAATATAGTATCATATCATCTACGAATAGTGAGAGCTTGATTTCTTTCTTTTTTACCTGAATACCCTTAGTATCTTTTTCTTGCCTAACCGCTATTTCTATTCCAGTACTATATGAACAGAAGTGGTGAGAGTGGGCATCTTTGTCGTGTTCCTGATCTTAGAGGGAATGCTCTGATTTATTTCCCATTTAGGATGGCTTGTGGTAGATGGCTTTGACTATATTGCGGAAAGTTCCTTCAATACCCATTTTGGTGAGGTTATTTATGTGGGCCCTTTCTTCCTTCCTGAGAAGCGCTTTCTGAGCTATAAATTTCCCCTTAACACAACTTTAGCTGCATCCCATAGGTTCTGTTAGTTTGTGTCTTTATTCTAATTTGTTTCCAGGTATCTTTTGATGTTTTTCTTGATTTCCTTTCTGACACACTCATTGTTCAATATTGAGTTGTTTAATTTCCAGGTGTTTGATTTGGTTCTCAATGTCTGTGTGTGATTAACTTCTATCTTCCATGCAAGGTGGTCTAAAAAGATATTTGATACCATTTCTATCTTCCTGATTCTATTGAGGTGTGTTTTGTGACCCAGCATGTGGTCTCTTTTGGAGAATGTTCCATGTGCACTGGAAAAAAAGTGTGTATTCTTTCTTTTTGAGGTGTAAAGCTCTGTGTAGATCTATTAGGCCTCTCTCTTCTATTTCTTCCTTCAAAGACAGTCTTTCATTTCTGAGTTTTATTCTTGTTGATCTATCCAGAGGTGATAAAGCTGTATTGAAATCTCCAAGTACTATTGTGTTGCTAGCAATGTCCTCCTAAAATTATATTAGCAGTTGTTTTAAACTGGTCCCTCGTTGGGTTTGGGTGTGTTTAGGAGTGCGGTTTCTTCCTTCTGTACATATCTTTTGAGTAATAAAAATGGCCTTACCTGTCCCTTCTTGTTGCGTGAACGTTTGTGTGGTCGGAGGCGCTGAGACAAGAAATGTGGAAGAAATGTATTTCATGGAGGGTCTAGGTTCTCTCTGACTCTTAGACAAAGGTAGAGAGCCCCATAATCTCCTTTTATTGATCATGGAAACTCTTAAGGGTGCAATACAGTCACCAATTAAGGGTGCAATACAGTCACCAAAGGAGTTACAGGAAGATCATGCAAAGTTCTTCTGCCTACGGGTAAACAAACAATGTAGGATCTGCATACTGACAACAAACAAGCTTAGTACCTAGGATCTGCATACTGACAAACAGGCTAAGTACCTAGGATATGCATAGTGACAACAAACAGGCTGAAGCACAAGGGATCTGTGAGAAAAGGAAAACTGACAATTTTGTTATAATTTAGGAAATTATTTACTAAGGCAGCCAAAAGAATATGTTCAACCTCATCCAAACCACTGGGCTCATCCTGGTAGCTCAATCCAGCCCCAACGCCTTCTAATCTTTTTCAACCTATAATCTATGTAAACAGATACAAGCAAGGCCACCCCAGCTTTTTTGAGGGAGTTGTTTGCTTGCACGATTGTTTTTCATTCCTTGTGTTTGAGTCTGTGTTTTCTCTGACTATTCCCATTTGTTTCTTTCTGACAGTAGAATATTGGGTTCAGTTTCTGAATCCATTTTGCCACTCTGTGTCTCTTAATTGGTTCATTTAGACCACTGACATTGAGGGCGATTATTGTCATGGGGTTTTGTACCATTTTTCTGTAGGGGTTTGTTGTGCTTGTAGGGGTTTTTCTTGTCTTACAGTAGCCCCTTTAGTCTTTCTTTTAAGTTTGGTTTTGAGTTTATGAAGTTCCTGAGCTGTTGTTTATCCATGAAATAGTGTATTGTTCCTTTGAGCTTGAGTGAGAGTTTAGTTGGATAAAGTATTCTTGGCCAGCGTCCATTTCATTAAGTTTTTTTTTTTTACTAGATTCCACTATTGTCTTGGAGCTTGGAGGGTTTCCTCTGATAGGTGTGCTGTAAATCTAAGGGGTTCTCCTTTGTATGTGATTTCCTTCTTTGACCTTGATGCTTGCAGTATTGTGTCTCTATCCATGGCGCTCATCATTCTGACTCTGATATGTCTTGGAGTCTTTTTATTAGGGTATCTTTTAGCTGGCACCCTTTGAGTTCCTAGGATCTGGATGCCTGCATTGTCAAGCTCTGGGATCTTTAAGCAAATATTTCTTTAACTGTGGCTTTTTCACTGGAATTGCCTCCCTGTTCTTCTGGTACTCTGATGATTCTTATGTTGTTCCTCTTGAAATCATTCCCTAAGTCTCTGATTCACCCTAGAGCTCTTTTGAGGTTTTCTCCATTTTTTTTTTGCCTGTAAGCTTCCTAAAGCTCGTTTTTAAGCTCACTGAATCTGTCTTCGGCTGTAACCATTCTACTGTTGAGGGCACCCACCACCCACTGTTTTTTTTATTTCATTTACCGAATCTTTTATTCATGACACTTCTTTTTGTAACTTTGTTATTTCTGCTCTCATTTCTTTCTGTATTTTGTTGGCTGTCCATTCCACTGTTTCTGTCATGTCCTCCTTTAATTTACTGAATGTCTGTTCCATAGTTTCTTTGAGTTCGTTGAACATCCTCAACATTTCATCTCTGAATTCTTTGTCTGAGAGATTATATTTGTGGATATTTCCTGATGAGGCTTCAGGGCTCTTTTATTCATGCACTCCTCGTAGGGGGATCTGCACTGTTTCTTCATGTTGTTGTGATAGTATGGAGGTGGGTCCCTTCAGTTCATTATCAGTGACCTCCTCTTGCTTCAAGGGAGGATTCTACATAGGTTTGGTTGATGATAGTCTCTTTTTTCCTCTTTAAGAATACTACCTCTTCGGTGCTCCTTTGCCTTACGTGGGGTCACTAGTGAGGCTTCAGGAGATGTGTTCTTTTTCTTCTGGATTGTTTAATTCTTAGTGTTCACCTTTATTTCAGTGTTTTTGGGGAGGATTTTTATTGGAATAAGCTAGTGGACTATTGGCCTAATGTGATTGGGATAGCCAGGATATCCTCTTCAGAATTAGATACAGATGGCTGAGCTGTGAGTCCAAAATGCTGGGAGAGTGAGAAATAACTGTGGCTGCTGCCCTGGTGGCCATGCCCACCGGCCTCTTAACCTGTGCAAGAAGCGGCGGGTCACCTCAGTGCCAGCGCGGGGCTGGTGCTTACTTCTGGTGTTCCTTGGTGCTGGCGGGGTTTCTCCTGGCCAGGCATTTTCACAGGGTCTCAGCCAGGAAGGGGGCTTTAGGGTCTCCGGAATAAAATTATTGATAAATTTGGAATAAATTGAATACACCTCAGAATAACATAAAATAAATATGAAAAACTCTTAGTTAACACCATATAGTTGGTGAAAAACTGAAAGCTTTTTATGCTGATATGATAATATACATATAAAACTCTAAAGTCCACCCAAAATTTGACTAGAAATTATAAATTAAAAATAATAAAGTGACAGGATGCAAAATCATATTAAAACCCTATTACATATACAGGTAAATACTTAGAGGAAATAGAATAAAGAAAATTATCCCCTTTATAGTATTTTTTTTTGGAGAGCAGCTAATTTTATTGAATCACCTTGAGACACACAGTTACAAAGCTGTTCATGATAGTGTTTCAGTCATACAATGTTCCAGCACCTGTCCCTTCATCCATTGCACATTTGCCATTTCCGACCACCAGTGTCCCCAGTTTCCCTCTTGCTGTCCCCACCCGTCTGCTTCTATGGTAGGCACTTTTCTTTTTCTCTCTCTCAGCACTTAGTTCTTGTCCAGAGTGATCATTTCCAGCTATTAACCCCTTTATAGTATTTTTATGGTGAAAAAATATTGTATTTAGGATTTGCCAGCTGGACTGTTTAAATGATCCCAATTTTGTTGGCAACATCCAAGGCGTCATAATCAGGAGCCAGCCGAACATATGTCTTTTTCTCTCCATCAGACCTAATCAGGGTGTTGACCTTGGCTACATCAATGTCATAGAGCTCCTTTACAGCCTGTTTAATCTAGTGCCTTGACATCAACAATGAACACAAATGTGTTGTTATCTTCTATCTTCTTCATGGCTGACTCAGGGGTCAGAGGAAACTTGATGATGGCATAACAATCAAGCTTGTCTCTCCTGGGGGCCCTCTTCCGAGGGTATTTGCGTTGTCTTCTCAGTCGCAGGGTTTTGGGCCTTCGGAAGATGGGTGACCTGCGGATCTTTTTCTTTTTCTGGCTGTGGATGCCTTTCAGCACTGCTTTCTTGGCCTTCAAAGCTTTGACTTTGGCTTCAACTTTGTGATGGGCAGGGGCTTCCTTCTTGGCTTTCAGCGCCATCTTCGTAAAAAGGCCCCCTTTATAGTTTAATTGAAAAAGAATCAAGTACCTGTAAATATGATAAGAGAGGCAAGATCAAGTGGAAGTGGGCAAATTGGACAGCTGCTTGGGAGACAATGAAAACCAATGTTTAATATATACAAACTCTAACTCAAAACGGAGCAAGGGCTTGAATATAAAAACTGTAATCATAAAATACAAAAAGAAAACATAGGATAATCACTTCTGAACTTAGACCTCATATATGTATTTGAAATCATATATTCCAATAAAAAGAGAAATAAAAGCTAAGCTAAATATAGAGAAATAAATTTCATAACACAAATTTAAACATTTTATTTTTTATTTTAGTTGAGATTACATAGCTACAATAACATGCATGTTTTTTGGTGCACAGATTTACCAAATAAAGTCCCAATATCCTCCACCACTGTCTGATATCACTTCTAATTTAAATAGCATATTTCTAAATTTAAAAAAACTCAGAAGAATTATAAAATGTCTTGGACTAAATTATTAGAAAAACAGCAAAAAAAAGGGGTGTAATAAAAGTATTCAAAAGGAAGCCCTTTGCATTGAATGCATACACCACAAAAGAATAAAGATTTATTCTTTATTGAAGTGATATTACAGCGGATAAGGTGTTGGCCTTGTACGCGGCCAACCTAGGTTCAATCCCCAGGATCCCATTTGGTCCCCAAGAACTGCCAGAAGTAATTCCTGAGTGCAGAGCCTGAGGATTTCCAGGGGTGACCCAAAAAGCAAAAAACAATTAATAAATATTTAATATTAATAACCTAAGCTTCTACCTCTAGCTAATTGATATTTGATAAGGGTGCCAAGGCAGTCCAGTGGAAGAAGTATTTTTTAAAGATTATTTTTTTATAATCTGTGTTTTACAGTACTATTTTGTAAGGGTTTCTCATGCACATAATTCCAACACCACACCCATCACTGGTGTACCAACATCCCTTCTTCAAGATCCACTACTCCGCAGACATACCTATGTGCATTGCCTCACTTAGAATGATAGCCAAGATATGCAATCCACATAAATGCCAAAACAAGGAAATATATTTTGATTTTTGGTCCTAGAACAAATGTATATCCATTTGAAATGAAAGAAATTTGATCTGAACTTCACAGTATACAGAAAAAATAGTAACTCAAAATTGATTGCAAAACTAAATGCAGATATTAAACTCTGAAACTTTTATACTAAAACATTAGAGAAAGTCCATGCAACCTGGTATTAAGGAAGAATTTTAGGAGCTGGAGAGATAGTATAGAGGTTAGAGTTCTTGCACATGGCAAGTAATAGTACTGGAACGCAGCTGATCCTGATTATATTCCCATCACTACATATAGTCCACAGAGCCCTGCCATGAGTGATTCCTGAATGCATAATCAGGATTAAGTCCTGAGCACCACTAGGTATAGTCCCAAAACTAAGTAAATGAGTTTTAGGCCTATCAAACTATGATTCATAAAAGAGAATGCTGATAATGTAGATTTGATAAAAATTCTAAACTTCTACTCTGCAAGACACTATTAAAATAATAAAAAGATGAAATGTTTGGGGAAATTTTTTGCACCCCAAATCACTAAAAATAATTATATATAAATATAATAAACCCCTTAAAACTCAACAGTAAGAAATTAACCCAAACTCTTTAAAGTATTTCACCAAAGAAGACGAATGAATGGCAAATAAACACATAAAAATAACATATTTAGAAAAATTCAGCAAATTTTGGTGATGGGAATACAAAATGTTATAGTTTTTTTCTGAAAACAATATGCTAATCTTTTACAAAGTCAAATAAAATACATAACCTGTGTTTGGACAGTTATTACAAAAATACTACAAACTTTATTTGGTTTTTGGTGCCACAAACAGCAGGGCTTGCTCCTGGCTCTAAGCTCAAGGATCACTCCTGACAGTGTTCCCACAACCATTTGGAGTTCTGGGGATAGAATACCGTTCAGCCACGTGCTAGGCAAGTGACCTACACACCCTACTATCGCTCCTGCCCAAAACCTTACTGTATTTTTTGAATATTTATGTTTTTCAGTCTATATCTTTTTTTGTTTTGATGGCTGGGAATCATTCACACAACCAGCTGTGGTGCTTACACTTTTCAAGTATGGTACTTGACAGGATTTGAAAGTTTTAGTAGGGGTGTTTGCATAGTGCTCACTGGGAATCATGCTCTTTTAGTTCTAGTGCTTGTGCACATTCTGATTGTAGTACTTTCTGAGAATCTCTGTGGTCTTCACCATATGCTTGCCATCAGTCCACATTTTTAAGCTGTGATGCTTGCACATCTTATTGTTTTGGTACTGGTCAGAGGTTGAACCTTTTTTAGTTGTGATATTCACACAGAATAGAACCATCTGTATGATGCTCAAAATATACAGAGTCACAAGGTATCATACTTAAGGTCTTATGCTTATATGCCAGGCCTTAAAAGTCACGATACATTCCTCTGGTTCCATAGGCTTTACACAAAATACTTCTCAGAGTTATGGAGAAAGGGAAGTATAAGGTCAAGGTGCCAGCTGTGTCTGGTGTCTAGTAAGGATCTGCTTACTGGTTAAAAGAGGCTTGTCTTCTTACAGTGTGAGGGAATTCTCTTGGATCTCTTTTATACATATACTAATCTCACTGTAAGAGGTCTACCCTTATGCCTTAATCACCTCCCAAAGATCTCACCTCCAAATACCATCAAACCAAGAGTTAGATTTAAATTAAAATTAAATCTAATTTAAATTTTGGTGGACACAAACATCCAGTCTGTAACACTTAGAAAACCCACCACAGAAAACTGGCAACATACAGTCACACAAAAAATTTTTCAGGTATATTTAGAAAAACATAATTTCATAATCACCAGAAAGCAGAAATAAGCAAAATGTCCTCCAATAGGTGAATAGTTCAATTAACTGGCACATTCAAGCACTAGAATACTCAGAAGAAAAAGATGAAACAAACTGTAATTTCACTTTCAATAGAAATACACTAGAGTAGATAACCCATTTTATTTTCGTGCTCATTTTATTTAGTGAAAGAAACCAGTGTCAAAAGGTTCAATATAAAATTACTACTTTATCTGATATTCTTTAGAAGACAAAATAAGTGATGGAGAACAAACTAGTACTCAACGACAAAGAGACAACATGCGTAGTTTTGGAAAATGAAACTAATCTGATAATATTGGGATTATGTTTATAAAAATCTATATATTTATATTTGTAAAACTAATAAAAATCAAGAAAATGTACTTGCTGCATGATAATTTTAATTAATAAACAAATTAGGGCAGAATCAGGGTCACAAGTAATATTGGAAAGTATATATATACATTTTCCAAATACCCATTGAACTGGAGTGATAGCACAACGGGTAGGGCGTTTGCCTTACATGCAGCCAACCCGGGTTCAATTCCTCCATCGATATTTGGCATATTCGATATGCCAAAACAGTAACAAGTCTCACAATGGAGACGTTACTGGTGCCCGCTCGGGCAAATCGATGAACAACGGGATGACAGTGCGACAGTGCTACAGTGCAGATATTTTTACCATCTCCATAATTTTCCTTTTCCATATATCACATAGATGAAATTATACAATATCTCGTATTTTCAAATTAGTTTCTTTTGCTTGGCAATATGCATTTGTGTTTCTTCAATGTCTTTTAAGTAATAAGTAACTCATTTTATTTTAGTGTTAAATAGTACTCTATTGTTTAAATGTACCACAGTTTATCTGTTTACCCACTAAAGGATATCTTAAATGTTTCCAAGTTTGAGAAAGTATAAGTATATCTGCTCTAAACATCTGTGTACAAGTATGTATGAACATATCCAATTGTTTAGTTAAATACTTAATTTGTGGGCTAAATGATAAATTCATGCTTAGTTTTGCAAGAAAACTCTCTTCCAATGCTTCGTTTTGCAAGAACTAAACTTTCATCCAATGTGACTATATTGTTTTCCATTCCCATGAGTAATAAGTAAGAGATTTTGTTGTGCACTTTTTACTAGCCATTGATATTATTGATATTTTGCATTGTGACCATTCTAGTACCTATACAACAATATTTCATTGTTATTCCAATTTACAACTGAGTCCGATATAATTACATATTATGGTTCACTTGCCATTTGTATGTCTTCTTTAATCTGGTGTCTTTTTGTATTTTTGATTGGGTTATTTGTTTTCTTATTGAGTCATAAGAGTTCTTTATACCTGAAAATGGTGGTACTTTATCAGATGTCTTTTGAAAACATTTTGTCAGTCAATGACTTGTTTTCTTATTCTTATTACATTGCCTTTTATAGAATAAAAATTCTTTAAGTTTTAAGGAAGTCCCGCTGGCCAACTGTTTCATGAATTGTGTCCTTGAGTTGTTTCTATAAAATCATGGTCATACCCAAAGCCATTCAAATTTTATCCTGTTAGCTTTTAATAGTTTTTTTCTGCATTTTACACTTAAGTATACAATTTCTTTTGAATTTTTCTGCATAAGGCTTGTGCCTGAATTCTTTTTTCTTTTCTTAGTATGGAAATATCTACTTTTTCCAGCACTACTTGTTGAAAATTTTATCTTTGCACTATTTTATTCCTTTTTTCTCATTTGGCAATGAAGTCAACTACATTTATGTAGAACTACTGCTAGGTTTTTCTTATTCCAGTTATGTGTTTATTCTTTCACCAATATTAAACTGCCTTATTATATACCGTTGTACTGTCTTGAAATTTGGTTGTGTAAGTTATTTATGTTATATTTTAATATTTACTGTTTTATCTCTTTTCTTTTATTTAATAAATCACCGTGAAATACAGTTACAAAGTTTTCATGTTTGAGTTTCAGTCATACAATCATCAAACACCCATCTCTCCACCTGTGCACATTCTCCACCACCAATTTCTCTAGTATTACCCCCTGCCTCTATGGCAGAAAATTTCCCCCAAACTCTCTCTTTACATTTGGACATTATGGTTTGCAATATAAATGCTGAGAGGCTATCAAGTTTGGTCCATTATATACTTTCAGGACCCATCTCCCATCTCGAACGATCTCTCCAGCCATCACTGACTTAGTGATCCCCTCTCTATTCCAGCTGCCTTCTCCCCCAGCTCATGAGACAGGCTTCCAACTATGGGGCAGTATTCTTGGCCATTGTGTCTACTGTCCTTGGGTGTCATACTAATATTATGTTATTTTATATTACACAAATGTGTGCAGTCTTTCTATGCCTGTCCCTCTCTTTCTGATTCATTTCACTTAGCATGATATTCTCCAGGACTATGCACTTATAAGCGAATTTCATAACTTCATCTTTCCTAACAGCTACGTAGTATTCCATTGTGTAGATGTACCAAAGTTTCTTTAATCAGTCATCTGTTTTAGGGCACTCGGGTTGTTTCCAGTTTTTGGCTATTGTGAACAGTGCTACAATAAATAGGTACAGATGCCATTTCTACTGTGCTTTTCTGCAGCCTCAGAATATATTCCCAGAAGTGGTATTGCGTGGTCATATGGAAGCTCAATTTCTCGTTTTTGAAGGACTGTCCATATTGTTTTCCAGAAAGGCTTGACCAGTCGGCATTCCCACCAACAGTGAAGGAGTGTCCTTTCTTCCCACGTCCATGCCAACACTGGTTACTTTTGTTGTTTTGAGATGCAAATCAAAACAACAATGAGATATCATCTCACACCACAGAGACTGGCACACATTCAATGACACAGATGAAAGTAGAGGATATCATGCTTAGTAAAGTCAATCAGAAGGAAAGGCATAGCAAATATTAACAAGAGCTCTAGCAAGAAGAGGAAAGTGCTAGCAATGATAAAATAACGATTTGGAGCTTCGGACACAAGTAGTAAAGAAAACTAGTCAGTGATTCAAAATTTAAACAGCAAGAGTTCAAAGAAAAGATTTATAATTTGAAAACAGTTTAAAAAATATAAAAAGAATTTACATGGGCAATTGCAGAGACAATTTTTCTTTTGTATGTGTGGAGTCATTGAAAATTGCATTGAAAATTGCACCTGGGGGGTATGGTACCGCCAGCAGGTCAACCTGTACCTGTGGGGCTAGTGCATCAGCAGCCTGATGGTGCCTTCAGACTTCCAGATACCCCAAAATTGCTGCTTTGCCTTCGGCCAGACCCCAAAAACTTGAGGCCAAGTTTACCAAGAAGTTAAATGGCCAAAAGTTAGGTATGTGGGAGACATACCCATAAACCACCTCCAGCTCATCTATATAAGCTCATTTGTTGGCCTTATTTCAGAGACCCATAAATCTCAAAAGAGATCAAAAGATGCAGTTAGGGCCTACAATGTGGATGTAGGCAGGAACTCGTGGCTGAGAGCTCCAAGTCTGCTTGGATCAGGACTGGGCCTCCTCCCCCGCGGTCCCCAGTTTTCCAGTACCATGGCACTCACACCCACAAACTGCCCCTGGCGCCATGTAATTTCATTAACGGCCAAGACACAGGGCCTATAAACTAAAATTCTCAAAAGAGAGCGCAGAACGCCCTGACCCTTCGCCAGGCTGTATTCACATGGGCGTCCCAGAGGGGGTGTGGGTGAGAATCCTCCCCACCCCAAGGGATCAGCTTCAGCATCCAAAAACCTCCACACCCTAACCACCACCATGCTCAAGGCCTCTCCCCACACCCTAGGGCCAAGCCTCACACATGAGTGAAGTCCTACGGAACCAGGTAATATGGAACATTGTGATCTTGGACTCTGGGCTCAATGGGATCAGGAGCAGAGATCCTCTTCCTGCTTTCCTGATTCTCCAGCGACCCAGGGGACATGCCCATACGCCACCTCCTGCCGGCACCAGATAATCTCACCATCGGCCACCGTCCAGATCCCACAGCTGCTTCTCCCGAAAGGGAGCATAACGTGAGGCCCTCATAACTATGTCACCGGACTCCGGGCCAGGCTGTTTCACACAGGGTGCCCCAGAGGGGGGCGGGTGAGAACCCTCCCCACCCCAAGGGATCCAGCTCCAGCAGTCAAAAACATCCACAACTCAAGGCTGCTCTCCACGTGCTTGGGCTGAGCCTTACATATGAGTAAACATATTCCTGGACTGTGCAGTTGCTTCTGAGGCCGCACGACACATCATAAAATACTCCCTACCCATTCTCCATAATTCCCACACCACATTTGATGGGGATCAGATAGTAGGCAAAAAATCATAGAGGAAATATATGTATATATATGCATGTATAGATATTTTCAGATATACATAACAAAGCTCACATCACCAAAGTTTAACAATATGTTAGCAATATCCTATAAAAATGTTTTAATGGCTCCTGCCAAAAATAGAACAATCTTCACACTGCTTCCTATGCGAACACTTTTTTGTAAGCATGTTCAGCAGTTCTTCATAGCAGACAATACAAAATATATTATTTTGGTTGTGTTCTGGGACAGAGATTGGGTTTGGGATGGAAACATCCTGAATTTGGTGATAGGAAGGTGTAATGGTGGTGGGATTGCTGTTTGAATATTGAATGTAATCAAAAATTGTGAAGTTACTTATAAAATTAAAAAAATTTAAAAATTAATGTGGAGTTTGTGCCCAATTCAATCAGCTTAATCAGTGGCTGAATAAATAGCAGTGCTCCTACATTATAAAAGAAAAAATAAGAAACTTGCATCCCCCATACGAAGCCTATTTTACTGGGGTACCTCAGATGGAGCTGGTGTAAACTCTCTACCACTCCAGATGAAGCTCTGGCAACAATGTGCTTCCACAAACAAGGCCCAGGTATGTGGGTCCCAGGACTAAGACTCTAGGCTACATGGTGGCGGCAGACGAGTTGGGCTGTCCCTCCTGGGCTCCCCACCCTCTCTTGATACTGGCAGCCACACCCACAATCTGCCTACGGGCACCATCTTAGTGTACCAACACCTCTGTTCCAGAGACACAGCAGCAAGTGCTGGGAGACATCACATCATCAGAGATCTCTCTTTGTCCCCTACAGAGCCAAATCCACCGGGGTATCTCAGATGGAACAGATGTGCTCTCCCACCACTCCAGATGAAGCCCTGGTGACCATGAGCTTCCACTAGCAAGGCCCTGGTCCAGGCCCTGGTCCAGGAATTCTCAATTAAATCCTAAAATGGATTAGCACCCTACAGAGATGTCTCTGGACCCCAATCATTTACAATTTTAGAATTCCAGAAGCACACAACCACTATTGCGGCTGTGCAACCTCTCATATTCAAAGTGAGCAATAGAAATTAAATTATCTAGCATCTGCCCCTGACAGGCAGGCTTGAATGGTGGTGGGAAAAATCGAGCAAACTATAATGCCCAAAAGTAGAGAGTGTATTGGGGAAATTGTCTGACATAGATGCAGGGATGGCTGGGGATTATTGGGGGCATTGGTGGTGGAAAATGTTCACTGATAGGGGGATGGGTGTTCGATCATTGTATGGCTGAAGCTGAAACATGATATCTTTGTAACTAATTCATGGTGATTCAATTAAAAAATATTTTATCATGAAATTTGCACATAAATGGATCAACATGCAGAGTATCATGCTAAGTGAAATGAGTTAGAGAAAGAGAGAGAGAGACATAGAACGACTCACTCATTTGTGGAATATAAAGTAACAGAATGAGAGACTAGCATCCAAGGATAATAAAGATAAGGGACAGGAGAATTGCTACACGGCTTGTAAGCCGGCCTCACATGCTGGGGGAAAAGGCAGCTGGGATAGAGAAGGGATCACTAAGTGAATGATGCTTGGAGGACTCACTCAGGATGGGAGATGTGTGCTGAAAGTAGACTATAGACCAAACATGATGGCCACTTAATACCTGTATGCAAACCATAACACCCAAAAGGAGAGAGAGAATAAAAGAGAATGTGCCTGCAACAGAGGAGGGACAGGGTTATGGGATAGGGCAGGGGTATGGGATAGGGTGGTGAGAGGGATACTGAAAACATTGGTGGTGGAGAATGGGCACTGATGGAGGAATGGGTACTTGATCATTGTATGACTGAAATGTAATCACAAAAGTCTGTATGTCTGTAACGGTATCTCATGGTAATTCATTAAAATATAAATAAATAAAATATAAAATATAAATAAACAAATGAATAAATAATAAAAAATAAAATTGCATGCTTATGTTCTTGCTTAAAGCTACATAATATTTCATCATTGTATATGTAGCACAGGTATTTTTGCAGTTTTTAGAAGTCTTACTTTACTATTTCCAGAAATATGAATAGATACTAAGTATAGCACAGTTTTTAATCCATTATGGCTAATATTTGGCAGGTGGAGTGTTTCCATATCTTGGCTATAACACTAATTGTGCAATGAACATAGTGTGTACATAACCTTTCAAATTAATGCTTTTGTATTTGGGGGAGATATGTACTAGTACATGGTTATTGCTAGGTTGCATGGTATTGGTGCTTTTCCTATATTCTGGAGAGATCTCCATACTCTTTTCCACAGAAAAAATACTCTTTTCCAAATCATACTGCTAAAACAGTATGATTTATTAGGAAAAGTGTCTTTTTATCTCATTGCAATTGTAAATGGGGTCATTTTGTTGAGATTTTTTTATTTATATATCTTGGATATCAACACTCCATCAGATGTGTTGTGTACAAATATTTTCTCCCATTCAGTAAAGTGTCTTTTTATTACAGTTTGAGTTTCTTTCACTATACAGAAGTAAAATTTTATATATTTTCATTTGTTTATTTTTGTTTTTGTCATCTTTGCCACTATGGTAATCTCATTAATCTCTGGGGTCAATTTCCTGGAGAATTCTGCCATGTTCTCTTAGGTGTATTTTATGAATTCTGGTCTAATCTCCAGATCTTTAACTAACTTTAAGTTCACTTTTGTGAATGGTATGAGGTAGAGTTCTAATCTTGTGTGTGTGAGGTAGGCATACACCCAGTGGTGATCAGTGCTAACATCTGTTTCTTTGCTCATGAAGCACTCCTGGAGGTGCTAGAGGTACATATATGGTGCCAGGGATTAAACCTACTTTGACCAGGTGCAAGGCAAACTCCTACCTACTGTACTGTCATTAGGATGGCTCTAATTTATTTTTAATTAAATAATCTTACAAAGATATTTATGATATAGTTTCAAGCATCCAACCCAATTCCTTCACTAGTGTCCACTACCCTGCATCAATGTCCCTAGTTTCACTCCCACCCCCAGGCTGCCTGTGTGGCAAGCACTTTTCCCATGCAGCACTGTCTTGGTGTTTGCTTCCCTAACTTATCCCCCCACATCCCCAACCCAGTAGCAAGCTCTCTACTGAAGACCAGTTCTCCTGCTCTTCGTTTTTTCTGCCTTTGGGAATTTGATATTCCCCTGTGAATTTTTGTATATACATATATACATATATGTTACCTATATGTGAGAGACAATTATGAGTCTGTTATTATCCCTTTAATTGTACTCATGATCCTCCCAGACCCATTCACATATCAGCAAATTAGGTGACATTATCTTTCCTTATGCAAAGTAGTATTTCATTGTATGTATGTACCATAGTTTCTTTATCCAGTCATCCGTTCTTGAATATTTGTTTTTTCCCAGATTTTGGCTATTGTGAATAGTTCTGCAATGGACATGGGTTTGCAGATATCTTTTCTTATTTGTGATTTTGAATTCTTGGGGTATATATCCAGGAGTGTAATTGATGGAACATATTGAAACTCAAGTCTTAGATTTTTGAGGAATGTCAATATTGTCTTCCAAAATGTCTGGACCAGTTGACATTCCTACACGCTGTGAATGAGAGTCCCTTTTTTCACACATCCTCACCAGCACTGGTTGTTATTCTTTTTGATGATTACTAGTCTCTGTGGCCTGCTATCTCTCTGTTGTTTTGATTTACATTTCCCTGATGATTAGTGACATAAAGCATTTTCTATGTGCCTTTTAGACACATATTTCCCCTTTGAGCAAGTTTCTATTCATCCCTTGCCCACAATTCTTGATAAAACTGTATTTTTTCGTATAGAGTTCTAATGTTGCTTTATATATTTTGAATATTAATCCTTTCTTGGATTAACGGTGGGCAAATAATTTTTTGAAATCTATGTACTGTAATTGTAGTCTGGTCATCAATTCCTTTGAGGTGCAGAAGCTTCCTAATTTAATGTAGTCTTTAGACAGTGGCATTTCATCCTTAAAGATCAAAGTCGATTAAAGACCTCAATATCTGACCTGAACCCATAAGGTACATGGAGGAAAATGTAGGCAGAACTCTGTATTATATTGAAGCCAGAAGCATCTATAAGGATGAAACACCACTGACCAAGCAAGTGGAAACAAACATAAATAAATGGGATTACGTTAAACTAAGCTTCTGTACCTCAAAAGAAACAGTCACCAAAATAGAGTAACCCCATGAAATGGGAAAAGTTATTTACCAATACCCATTAGATGCACAGCAGAGCCTGGCAAGCTACCTGTGGCATATTCGATATGCCGAAAACAGTGACAACAAGTCTCACAATGGAGACATTACTGGTGTCCGCTAGAGTAAAATGATGAACAACAGGACGACAGTGCGACAGTGCAGTGCTACCCATTAGATAATGGGTTAATATCCAGGATATGCAAGACATTTGCAGAACTTTACAAGATAAAAAACGTCCAACCCCATCGAAAAGTGGGGAGAAGAAATGAACAGAAACTTCCTCAAGAAAGAAATACAAATGGCCAAAAGGCACATGAAAAAACTGCTCTACATCGCTAATCAGCAGGTAGATGCAAATCAGAACAGTGAGATATCATCTTACACCACAGAGACTGGCACACATCCAAAAGAAAAGTAGCAACCAGTTCTGGTGCGGATGTTGGGAGGAAGGGACTCTTCTTCACTGTTGGTGGGAAGCCAATTGGTCCAGCCTTTTTGGAAAACAATATGGGCATTCCTGAAAAAACTAAAAGTTGAGCTTCCATATGACCCATCAATACCACTTCTGGGAATATATCTCAGGGGAGCAAAAAAGCACAGTAGAAATGACATTTGTACTTGTATGTTCATTGCAGCACTGTTCACAGTAGTCAGAATCTGGAAACAAACCAAGTGCCCCAGAACAAGATGATTGGTTAAAGAAATTTTGGTGCATCTGCACAATGGAGTACCATGAAGCTGTTAGAAAAGATGAAATCATGAATTTTTCCTATAAGTAGAGGGACACATAGAGCATCAAGCTAAGTGAAATGATTCAGAAAGAGGGACAGACATAGAATGACTGCATTCACTTGTAGAATATAGAAATTACCTAGTGTGAGACTAAAACCAAATGACAGTAGAGACAAGGGTCAGGAAGATTGCTTCATGGTTGGAAACCTGACTCATGAGCTAGAGCAGGAGGAAATTATGAAAGAGGAAGAACCACTATATCAATGATGGTTGGATGGATCACTTGGGATGGGAGATGTGTGCTGAATATAGATAAAAGATCAAACATAATGGCTTCTAAGTGTATGTATTGCAAACCATAATGCCCCAAAATAGACAGAAAGTAAGAGGGAGATTGTCTGCCATAGAGACAGGGGGTGTGGTGAGGTGGGGGTGGAGGGAGGGATACTAGGGACATTGGTGGTGGAAAATGTACACTGGTGGAGGGATGGGTGTTTGATTATTTTATGACTTAAACTCAATCATGAAAGCTTTGTAACTGTATATCATGTTACTTCAATAAATAGATATCAATGTCATTGAGAGTTCTTCACATATTCTACTCTATGTAATTTAAGGATTCAGGTATGATATTAAGGTATTTAATCCAGTTTGATTTGAGTTTTTCTCATGGTGTTAGAAAGAGGTATATTTCAGTTTTTGCATGCTACTGACCAGTTTTCCAAACACCATTTGTTGAAGAGGCTTTGCTTGCTCCACTTCATGTTTTCACTTCTTTTCTCAAAGATTAACTATTGATATGCTTATGATTGAGGGTCTGTCTCTAGATTTTCAGTTTTATTCCATTGATCTGAAGGTCTGTACTTATTCCAGTACCATGCTGTTTTATTTACTATGGCTTTATAGTAAAGTTTGACGTTCTGAAAAGTGATTCCTCCCATCATATTTGTCCCAAGGATTGCTTTGGATATTGAGAGGGAATATTGTTCCATTTGAATTTTATGACTATTTTATTAATTTCTTTTTAAAAATCCTGGGTATCCTTATGGGTACTACATTGAATCTCGACAATGCTTTGATTCCCTCATCAGGTTATTCTAAATACCACATATAAGTGATATCCTGTGTTTATACTTCTTCTGGCTCATTTCACTTAATATGATGTTTTTCAGTTTCAACCACGTTGCCGAAAATTGCATGATTTCTTCATTCCCTACAGCCATGTGTTCCATTGTGTCTATATACCACATTTCATGATCCACTTATTTGTCATAGGGCATCTGGGTTGAACCCAAATATCAACTAACTACTTCATTGAATGCCACAATGAATGATGTTATGCCTGTGTTCTTTTGAATGAATGTCTTTTTTTCTGTCCTGGGGATAAATACCCAAAAGTGGAATTACTGGTTGATATGGAAGCTAAATTCTGAGTTTATTGAGTACCTTCCATACTGTTTTCCATAGGAATTAGACATTCTCACACCGGTGAATGAGTGTTCCTTTTTCACCATATCCTTCCAACACAGATTGTTTCCAGTACTTTTTTGCTGATTCATTGTTATATGTTTTTAACCCTTCTCAATCTACTAGAGAACAATCATACACACCATAAGTGAATGTGATACTCAATGCCACATGATGAGAAATTTCTCCTGTCTGTTTCATTTTAATCAAATCACTGTGAGATACACAATTATAAAGTTGTTTATAATTGGGTTTCAGTTATACAATGTTACATCATCCTTTCCTTCACCAGTGTACATTTCCCACCACCAGTTTCCTCCCAGCCCCTCACCCCTCACCCCAGCCTGCATCTATGGCAGGCACTTTTCTTCTCTCTATCTCTCACTCTCTCTCTCTTCCACTCTCTTTTTCCTTTTTGACATTATTTTTTGTAATGCAGGTCCTGAAAAGTTATCATATTCCTCCCTTTACCTTCTTTCAGAATTTAGGTCTTGTCCAGAGTGATCATTTCCAACTATTATTGTCATAATTGTCCCTTTTCTATCCTAGCTACCCTTCTCCCACCAGCTGAGGCAACTTTCAACTGTGGACCATTCCTCCTGGCTCTTATTTCTATTGTCCTTGGGTATTAGTCTCATATGATATGTTTTATATCCCACAAATGAGTCCAACCATTTTATATCTGTCCCTCTTCTTCTGACTCATTTAACTCAACATGATGCACTCAATGTCTATTGATTTCTATGTGAATTTCATGACTTCATTTTTCCTAGTGGTGCTTCATTGTTTAGATGTACATATTCCATTATCACTAGTGTAAGTTGATAACTTATTGTCTTTTTGATTTGAATTTCTCTAATAATAAGTAGTGATAAAAATTTTTATGTGCCTGTTGCCCATCGCTTAGTCTTCCTCATAGAAAAGTTTGTTCCTTTCCTCTTCCCATTTTTGATGAGGATTTTAGACTTTTTGATCTTCTTGAATACTTTATATATCCTGGAAATCAACACTTAATCTGATGTGTTGAGTGCAAATATTTCTCTTACTCAGCTCTCATTTATTTTATCTTGTGTTTCTTTCTCCACACATAAATCTTTTAGTTTCAGATAGTCCCATTTGTTTAGTTTTGATTTTGTAGCCTCTTCCATATGTCATCGTATCATTGAAAATTTCTTTGAGGTGTAGGTCTTGGAGCCTTGTGCCCATATTTTCCTCAATGTATTTATAGATTAATGTCTGATATCAAGGACTTTGATCAATTTTCAGTTAACTTTTTGTAAAGTGTGACAGCTTCAATTTCTTGCATGTCCTTATTCAATTCTCCCAACACCATTTTTGACGAGGCAGTCTTAATTTCATTTCATGCTCTTAGCTCCTTTTTCAAAAACTAAGCTGACCATATATAGAGAAGTTTATCCTTGGACTTTCTATTCTCATTCATTGGTAAGAGAATCTTTGTTTTGTTCCAGTATCACAGTTTTTATTACTATGGTTTTATAGTATAGTCTCAAGTTAGGTAATGAGATGTGACCCAATTTCTTGTTTTCAGTATGGGCTTTGGATATGTGGAGTTTTTCTGATTCCACACTAACTTTATAATTTTCTGTTCCAACTCCTTGAAGAATGTTGTCTGAATTTGGATAAGAAATGCATTGAATCTATATAATAGTTTATCTTAGATAGTCAGATGGTCTTTTTGAGCATACTAATTCTTCCAATACACCAATGTCTTTCTATTTCTGCTTTGGATTTTTTCCTACTAGTCTTTGGATTTATTTATTGTTGGTTCTCGAGATATTTAAGTTGTTCGTTTAAGTTGTTGATTTTATCTCTTCCTTATATAGGCCTATAGTTCGGTGAGTTTCTCCCTAGGAACTGCTTTTGCTATATCTCATGTATTTTGGTCATTCGTTTTCTAATTATCATTAGTCTCAAGGAATCTTCTTTTTTCTTCCTTGATTTCCTCTTTGATCCAGCTCTTATATAGCAGCATTTGTTTAGTCTCCAGGTGTTACTGTTTCTCCCCATCTTTTTATGGTTTGCTTCTAACTCCATGGCATTGTGGTCTGATAGGTTGTTTGGCATGATTTTTGTGTTTGTGAATTAATTTAAGTAATACTTATGTCCTAAAGTGTGATCTATTCTGGGGAACGCTCTGTGCGCACTAGAGATTCAGCATTTTTATGATGGAAGGCACTGTATAGATCCATTAATCCCAGCTCTTCTAGTTCCTAATTTGGGTTTCATATGTCCTTACTGATATCCTGTCTAGTGAACATATCTAGTGGTGACAGTGGAGTCTTAAAGTACCCCACTACTATTATGTTTCCATCCATGTGTTTCTCTAGATTTGTGAGTAAAAGCCTTACAAACTTTATTAACTCAACATTGATGAATATATGTTGATTAGTTAGTATTCCTTGGTCCATTATTTCCTTAGTCAATAAGTAGTGTTCAACCCTATCTCTAATTACTTTCTTTATAATGAATGCAATTTGGTCTGATATAAGTATGGCTGCCCCAGCTTTTTCGATTTTCCATTTACTTTTTTTTAATTTTTAAAATTTTACTGAATCACCGTGAGATAGTTACAAGCTTTCATGTTTGGGTTACAATCTCACAATGATCAAACACCCATCCCTCCACCAGTGCACATTCCTCACCACCAATATCCCGGGTATACCCCCCCTTTCCCACCCTCCCCCTGCCTCTAATGCAGACAATATTCCCCGTACTCTCTCTCTACTTTTGGGCATTATAGCTTGCAACACAGACACTGAGAAGTCATCATGTTTGGTCCATTATATACTTTCAGCATGCATCTCCCATCCCAACTGGTTCCTCCAGCCATTATTTTCTTAGTGATACCTTCTATATTCCAGCTGCCTTCTCCCCTTTGCTCATGGAGCAGTCTTCCAGCTATGGGGCAATCCCGCTGGCCCTTGTGTCTAACGTCCTTGGGTGTCAGCCTCATGTGATGCTATCCTACACTCCCCAAATGAGTGCAGTCCCTCTATGTCTGTCCCTCTCTTTCTGACTCATCTCACTTAGCATGATACTCTCCATTGACTTTTACTCTGAGCCTGTACCTATCCTGTGGTTTTAGATGTTTCCTGTAAGCAGCAAATAGATAGATTTTGTTTTATGATGCATCCCGCCTTTTGATGGGACAGTTTATCCATTGACATTCAGGGATATTATTATTATAGAGGACTGTGCTGCCATTTTCCTGTGTAGAATTGTGACTTTTACATTGTTCGTTTGGTTATTTAAGTGGCCTTTCAGTAGTTCAGTCAGGGCTGGTTTGGTTATTACAATTTCACCAGCTCTTGTTCATTTGAGAATGTTTTTATCCCTCCCTCCCATCTGAATGAGAACTTTCCTAGGTAGTGGACTTCAGGTTGAATGTTTCTTTCATTCGTAATTTGAATATGTAATTTGACTCTTTTCTCAGTGATACTATATTTTTTACTTTTTCGGTCACACCCAGCGATGTTCAGGAATTACTCCTGGAAATGCTCGGGGGGACCGTATGAGATGCCGGGGATCAAACCCAGGTTGGTTGCTTGCAAGGCAATCGCCATACCTACTGTACTATCACTCTGGCCTCATTGGTACTCAAACACCAGTACCATTTTTATGGGAGATCTTTTGTGATTCTTATGTTTTTACCATGTATTTAAGGTTTTTCTTCTCTATTGATACTTTAAGAAGTTCTCTCATTTTGGATTTTGCCATTTTGATTACTATGTGTCTTGGTGTTGTTCGGTTTGAACTTATTTTGTTTGCTACTGTTTTGGCCTCTTGAATCTGCACAGCTGCTTTTCTGCAGAGAGCGGGGAAGTTCTAATGTATTATCTCTGCTATCACTCCTTCTTCCTTTTCCCCTTTGGCCTCACCTTCTGGTATTCATAAAACTTGGAGATCATATTTTCTATCTATGTTCATTAAGTACTTTACATTTTCTTCTATTCTTTTGTTTCTCTTTTATTGTCTTCCTTATCAATACCTGATTGCATTTTTTCTTCACATTTTTTTGATATCTAGTCTAAAGGGCTAAATCATCCTGTGAGATTCTGTTACTATGACTTGCTAGTGTATTCTTTAGCACTTTCATTTCCACTTGTATGGAATTTCTTTTCCTCTGAAAAAATATTCCTTGAATTGCTTGAATTTCTCATCCAGTGATTGGTTAATTTTACTAGCAAGTGCTCTCTTAATTTCTGTTGCCAATTAAATGAAACTTGATTTCAGATCCTCATCACCCAGGCTCAAGCATTTTGGTAGGCTTGGGGGCTGGTCTGGGTTTTTGTCCCCATCTGTAACTGCACCTGAATTCTTAGTTCCCATTGCTCTTTGAGTTTTATGGATTTTATTATTTTTCTAATCAAACATTTTTGATATCTATATACTTCTATTATTGAATCACTATGAAATAAAATTACAAAGTTGTTCACGATTGGGTTTTAGTCATACAATGTTCCAACACCCATGCCTTCACCAGTATACATTTCCCACCACCAATGTTCCAGTTTCCCTCCTGCCACTCTCCACGCTGCCTGCCTCTAGGGAAGGGACATTTCTTCTCTCTCCCACTCTCATTATCCATCCCCCCTTTCCTTTTGGGCATTATTGTTTGCAATACAGGTACTGTAAAGTTATCATGTTCCTCCCTTTAGCTACTTTCAGCATTTAGTTCTTGTCGAGAGTGATCTTAATCACGAAGGTTTGAATTCCCAGTTACTTGTTAACTGATCTGTTAGGTTTATATCATATGGCTATGAATACCACACTGCTGTTCAGGTTATTTTTCTTACCACACAGTGTTGTTTGAGTATGCCCCACACAAATTGTCAGTTGGTTACTAAACTGAGTTAACTGAGATTTAAGGCAGTGTGTGAAATAGGAATGCCACTTCCCACATGCCCCAATATGAGATACATGTAGTAATGGTTTTGGTTTTAGAGGTTAGAGTGATGTGACCTGGGGAAGTGGTCCCTCTGTTCATTTTCCCAAGTTCTTAAACTGTGCTGTTAGGTTATTTATGTGGGTCTTTTCTTCCTTCCTTATGAATGCTTGCATAGCTATTAACTTTACTTCTAATGCCTTTTTGCAATGTTTCAAAAGTTCCTTGTAGGTTGTTTTCTCATTCTCCTTTGATTACAAGATTCTTTTCATTTCCTCTTTGCCCAACTGGGGGTTCAGTAGTGATCTGTTAAAGTTACAAGTGTTTGATTTCAGTTCAGAACTTATTTTTAGAACTTATTTTCATTTCAGAACTACATTTCAGTTCATCTCAGTTCATCTGAGAAGATAGTTGGTAAAATTTCTATCTTCTTGACTTTATGTTTTGTGGCCCAGCAAGTATTCAATCATAAATAATATTCTTTGTGTATTGAATAAATTGTGTATTCAGCTTTCTGGGGATTAATGTATGCACACACACACAAGCACACATGCACTAAGCCCCTATCTTTGATTTCTTCTTTCAAATACAGTGTTTTCTTGATGAATCTTAGTCTATTTGATCTATCAACTGCTGGTGATAGTGCACTGTTGAAATTTCCAGCTATTGTGTTCCTATCAATGTCTTTGCTTAATTTTTTAGCACTTATTTTGAGTATTTTGTTAAGCCTTTATTTAGGTGCATATAATTTCAGAATTGTGAGTTCTTCCTGATATGCATATCCCTTGATCATAAAAAAATGATCCTCTCTGTCTCTGATAACTTTTTAAATTCAGAATTCAATGTTGTCTGATACCAATATGTCCATCCTGGTCTTTTTGTGTAGGTGATTTGTTTGAAATATTTTCATTCCAATATTTGACTTTGCATCTGTGTTTGTCCTTATTGTTCAGATGTGTCTCTTGTAAATGGCAGAAAGCTTATTTAAATTTTTAATCCAAACTACCACTATGTATCTATTAATTGGTGGATTTAGGCAATTGATATTGAGTGAGATTATTATCTTGAAGTTTTTTGCCAAATTTCTGTGGAAGTTTGAAGTTGTTGCAAGAGTTGTCTGATTTTAAAGAAACCCCATTTAATTCTTGTAACAATGGCTTCGAGTCTATGAATTTCCTGAGCTCCTGCTTATTCATGAAGTTCTTTATTATTCCTTCAAATCTGAACAAGAGTCTGCCTGGGTGAAGGCAGACTTCACACATCCTTGTGAAGTGTTCATTTTTTCATTGTGTTAAATTTTACTATATCCTACCATTGTTTTCCAGCCAACATGGTCTCATTTTATAACTCCCCTGTAAATCTTAGGAATTCTCCATTGTATGTAATTTTTTCATTGATCTTGCTGCTTTCAATATTCTCTCTATGGCTTTTGTTATTCTGATGAGATTGTGTATTGAAGATTTTGTGAGGGGGGTCTCTTTTACCTGATATCTATTCAGCCTTTTGAATCTGGGTACACATGCTCTTCAACTCTGGAAACTTCCCTGTGATCATTTCTTTAACTGATGTGTCTTCATTAAAATTGCTTTCCTGAGTCTCTAGGACTCCTAACTCCTATAATTTTATGTTGGCCCTCTTTAGTTCATTCCAAAGTTCTCTTGCCTGCTGTTTTGAGTCTTATTTCTACCTTGTGCTATATTCTGGAGGCTTTCTGCATTTGACCTTGGAACTCACTGATTTTGTCCTCATCTACTGTTAGTGAAATGCTGCTGAGCCCTTCCCGTGTGCTTCTTCATTTCACCTACCGAATTCTTTAATTTTGTCAATTCTGATTATACTTTTATCTTTTCTGCACTCATATCCTCTTGTGTTTCATTGGCTGACCATTCCATTTTTTATTTAAGCTCCATAAACATCTTCAATATTTCTTTTCTTTTTAATTAATCAATTAACTGTAATTGAATCACCATGAGATACACAGTTACAAAAATAATGACTGGGTTTCAGTTTCCATCACCCATCCCTTTATTTTTTAATTTTTTAATTTTTTTTATTATTATTCAAATATTGAGAGCTTCATTTCTTCCTTTCCTATCTGGATGCCCTTGATATTTTTTTTTATTTTTTAAAAAAGTTTTATTGAATCACCGTGAGATAGTTACAAGCTTTCATGTTTGGGTTACAATCACACAATGATCAAACACCCATCCCTCACCAGTGCACATTCCCCACCACCAATATCCTCAGAATACCTCCCCCTTTCCCACCCTCCCCCTGCCTCCATGGCAGACAATATTCCCCATACTCTCTCTCTACTTTTGGGCATTATGACTTGAAACATAGACACTGAGAGGTCATTGTGTTTTTGATTCATAACTCTTTTCTCCTTGTGTTGAATAATATCCTATTGTCTGGACATACCACAATTTATCCATTTACCTGTTGAAGGATATCTTGATTTTTCTTCTCTGCTTTTTTGCGATGCTAATTTAACAGCTTTAGTATATATTTTAATCTGTACTTTAAGAACAGATAAATATTAACTTCTGTATTAGATTATGGGTATAACTCAGGACTATAGTGAAATAAGTGATGTATCTTTTATTCTATGTGGATATAATCCATATTAATTAGAGAACACTGGATAATAATAAAATATTATCAATATTATAATATAACAGACCTTCACATCCAATTTATCTCTGAGAGCAGTAAGTCTCTTAAAATATGGATATATTATCAGAGAAAGTCAATATGAGCACATTCTTTTAGTTCATTTTATGTATGCACTTTTAAAAACAAAATTTATTAGTGTATCACTGTGAGGTACAGTTACAAACTTATGAACTTTTGTGTTTACATTTCAGTCATACAGTGATAATTTACCCATCCCTCCACCAGTGCCCATTCTCCTCAACCAATGATCACAGTATCCCTCTCACGACCCCCACCCCATCCCCCATTGATATATTTTTATTCCCTGACTGCTATGGCAAGTACATCTAATAATATTTGAATATAATTGGGAAGAATGGGCAACTTTCCTTGGGCCTGACCTCCTCCGGCTCCTGAACGGCCATGATCCCAGAGGAACACAAACCAATCTCAGAACCCAGCGGCTTTTGGCAGAAATACCTCCAGACTTACTACTAAAATATCAGAAACCCAGGTCTGATTTTCGGCAGGTCTGATTGTTGGGGAAAGTTCCAAATAATAATTGTGGTTCTTTTGTCAAAATATTGAATGTGATCAAAATCAGAAAGTAAAGTGGAAATCGTCTGCCAAACAGGCAGGGGGAGCAATGGAATGGGGAGTATACTGAAGTTCTTGGTGGTGGAAAATGGGCACTGGTGAAGGGATGGGTGTTTGATCATTGTATGACCAAGGGGCTGGAGCAATAGCACAGCAGGTATGGTGTTTGCCTTGCACAGAGCCAACATGGGTTTGATTCCTCTGTCCCTCTTGGAGAGCCCAGCAAGCTACCAAGAGTATTCCCCCACACGGCAGAGTTTGGCAAGCTACCAGTGGTGTATTCTATATGCCAAAGAATAGTAATAACTAGTCTCAAAATGGAGACATTACTGGTGCCAGCTCGAGCAAATCAATGAGCAATGTGATGACAGTGATACAGTGATGATCAAGACTTAAACTGGAAAGCTTTTTAACTGTTCTCACGGTGATTCAATAAAAAAAAGATTAAAAGTTCAGTATACATATACTAACCCTCTCTTACATTTCTTCCTTCAAAACTAGTATTCCCTTGTTGATCTATCAAGAACTGACAAGGTGGTGTTGAAATCTCCAACTTCTATTTTGTTGCTGCCATTTTCTCCTTAAAGTCTATTAGCAGTTGTTTTTAAGTATTTTAATGGCACCAAATGGGGTGTATATATGTTTAGGAGCATAATTCAATTCTGATGTACATATCCCTTAATTATCAAAAAATGCTTTTTGTCCCTTCTTACTTTTTTAAGCCTGAAATATATGTCATCAGGTTCTAGTATGGCCACACTAGCCTTTTAATTTTATTTTTATTTTTTGCTTTTGGGGTCACAAACAGCGATGCTCAGGGGTCACTCCTGGCTCTGCAGGAATTATCCCTGGCCATGCTCAGGGGAGCATATGGGATGCTTGGAATCGAACCGGGGTCAGTCACGTGCAAGGCGACCTACCCGCTGTGCGATCACTCCAGCCCCCACCCCAGCCTTTTAAAAGAAGTTGTTCACTTGAAAAATTGTTTTTTCTGATTATTGAAATCTTTTGAGGCAGCACAACGTTAGATTCAAATTTTTAATCCATTTTGTCACTCTGTGTCCCTTATTTGGTTCATTTAGTCCATTAGTATTGAGAGAGATTATTGTCATGGGGTTTGTTGGCATCTTTATATTGAAGTTTGTTGTATTTGTGAGGCTTGACTTGCCTTAGAGTAGCCCCTTCAGTCCTTCTTTTAAAGTTTGTTTTGAGTCTATGAAGTTGCTGAGCTGTTGTTTATACATGAAGTTGTATATTATTCCTTCAAATTTGGACAAAAGTATAGCTGAGTAAAGTATTTTTGGTGAGACTTTCATTTCATTAAGTTTTTTAAAACCTCTATCCCACCATTGTCCTCAGGCCTAGAGGGTTTCATTTAATAGGTCTGCTGTAAATCTAAGGGATGCTTTTTTGTATGTAATTCCCTTCTTCAGCCTTGCTGCTTTCAGTACTGTATCTCATTCTACGATGTCCATCATTCTTATTAGTATATGTTTTGGAGTCTATTTATTTAGGTTTCTTTTATCTGGTAGCCTTCAGGCTTCTTTGATATGGACAACTGCCTTCTCCAGAACTGGGAACTTTTTAGCAATGATGTCTTGAACTATTACTACCTTATTGAGATTGTCTTCCTGTCACTCTAGGACTCTGATAATTCTTAGTTTTTTTCTTGTAGTTCTTTTGCCCACCCTTGACCTATTTTGAGTTCTTTTTCCATCTTCTGCTGTGCCTGGATGTTTTCAGCAGCTCATCTTCAAACTCACTGATTCTGTTTTCGGCTGCTTTCATTCTATTGTTGATAGTATCCATTGAGTTTTTTTTTTTTATTTCATCTACTGATTTTTTTTATTAATGACACTCTGTAGTTTTCTTACTTCTGCCCTTATTTCTTCCCGAATTTTATTGGATGTCTGTTCCACTGTTTCTCTCATAACCTACTGTATTTTTTGGATGTCCTTTCCACTGTTTCTCTGAGCTCATTAAACATTCTCACCATTTTGTCTCTGAAATTTTTATCAGAGAGGTTTTGTATGTGGGTACTCCTTATTGGTGCCTCAGGGCTCCTATTTTCATCCACTCCTCATGGTGGGTTTCTGAGCTGTTTACACATACATAGTACCTGTAGTAGTCTGCATGGGATGATCCCTTCTTTCCGCTTCTAGGATATTCCCATCCTTTTTGGTGTTCCTATGTAATTATGTGGAGTCTCTTTGGAAATGGATCTTATTGGTTATACAAGGGAAGTATAACTGGGGGCTGCATTAGAATCCCCCTAGAAACACTTAGACCAAGTTGTTAGCCATATGAGTTACCACCACTGATGCTAGAGGAACTATGCCTGCTGCTGGTCTAACTTGGTGCCGGACATTAGCAGAGTTCTGTGAGTTCTGTGAGTTCAAATCCCTGCAAGTCGTCACCTAGAAATGCTTCCCAATATTTCCTTTCTAAAGTCCTTATCAGGAAGATTTTATAGCTGGTTATAACTGGTTGAGTCTTCAGGGCTACTGTATTCTTTCATTAATCATTTTTGGGTTCTATGTTGTTTTTCCATTGTGACTCTTATAGTCTGGAGGGTTTTGTGAGTTTTTGTGTGGATAAGTGACTAGTGTTAGGATGTCAGTTTATACTCTCTTAAGACATGAAGAAATGAAGAAGATGACCTTCGCATGGGTCCTGATCTGGGGGCAAGATCTCTAATTTCGTTCTTTACATGTGAGTATCCAGCTTCCCTAGCAACAATTATTGAAGATATTTTCTTTGCTCCTCTTCATATATTTTGTGGATCACTATATCCTTGTATCACTGCCAACCCGTTGTTCATTGATTTACTCGAGCAGGAGCCAGTAAGGTTTCCATTCATCTGAGCCTTGCGATTTTAGCAGTCTCTCCTTACTTGTCTTTCCCAACAATTGGATGCTCTTTTCAGGGTCAGGGGAATGAGACTGTTATTGTTACACTATTTGGCATATCAAATATGCCATGGGGAGCTTGCCAGTCTCTTCTGTGCATGCAGGATACTCTTGTAGCTTGCCAAGCTCTCTGAGATGTGTGTATATATATATATATATATATATATATACACACACATATATAAACATATACATATTTCCCTTTATAATGATATGTTGTGCAGCCGCTTTGTGGCCACGCAGTCCAGGAATATGTTCACTCATGTGTGAGGCTCAGCCCGAGTGTGTGGAAAGTGGCCTGGAATGTGGCAGCAGTTGGGTAGTAGAGGTCGGCTGCTGGGGGCTGGGTCCCTTGGGGCGGGGAGGGCTCTTTGATGGGTATTTGATACCTTGTACTAAGTTCAGGATCAATTACACTCCAGGTGGAAGATATAAAAGAAGTGAACTTAGTGCTATGCCTGAATTGGGGATACCCACCTTTCCCATGTGTATTTTCTGTTATAGGTTTAATACTGAACAACATAAACTCAGTGATAGCTAACTTTCACCTTTGTCGCTAAAATTTATGGTTTTCATCTTGGTAAATAATTTGCAAAGCTATCTTACTGATCATAAAGATGAAAGATTATATAACAATTATGCTGCTAGTAATGCCTACAATGTATTGGTTTCATTTGTTTCTCTTTTTGTAGTATACTGATAAATGTTTAAATAGAAATATGAGGTTTCATATCCATGAAAGCATGTAGCATATGGCAGTCAAACGTTTTAACTATGGATCATCTTTAGTTCTATCCCTGCAGTAATGTGGATCAGAAAGAACAAATATCTTGAATTACATTATAAGAAGCCTTCAAGGGCTAGAGAGAGCTCAACGGGCTAGGAATATGCCTTACACGCTCAAGGATTGGTTCAATCCCTTGCATTATATAGTCACCCAAGCACTGCTGGAAGTGATTCTTAGCCATATGGCTGGGAGTAGCTCCTAGCACACTGGGTGTGTCCTCCAAAAAACAACAAAACAAAACTAAAACTAAAACTAAATGAAAATTCAATGGCTTAAAATTTGTGATTATGATGTATTTTGCATGATTCAAAAATTCCGAGGATTCAAAACTAGCTTCTACAGATAAATGTGGCCTTTCTAATATGAAAAATAAGGACTATTTGTTTCAGCAGCCTCAAGTTAGGACCCAAATTTTGTTGTCTAAGTTTTACTTGTTGAGTTGCCAAAAAAACATTAATTTTTGTGCTATTTTAATGTTAAATGTCTACTTTAAAGGCTATGTATTTTTCAGCCCCTTCATGACCTTTTAAAAGAAAAGTGGGTATAAATTTCAAAATAAAAATAGTTAAAAGTGTCTACATATAATGCAGTTAAGTATATTTTATCAGTTTCTGCAGTAATTGAGATGTAAAAATTGGATTTATAGCAATTTTTATAATATATATTTTACATAGAAAATAAGCTAATTCGCCTTTATCATGAAATGAGATCAATTATTAATTATATAAAGCATTTACAATGTTGCTCAACTGCTGGTTGGCATAAATTACTAAAACTACCTGTTCAACATAGTATTGAAAGAATTTTGTGTAACGTCATAAATTAGCTGTGTGAGACCCGGGGCTGAGACCTCCAAGCCTGCTTGGATTGGGACTGGGCCTCTTCTGCCCAGATTTCCCATTTTCCAGTAGATAGGCAGTCACACCCAGAAACTGCCCCCAGCACTGTATAATCCCACCAATGGCCAACATCCAGAGGGTATAAAACCAAGCTCCTGGAAGTTATCTTATAGCCTACTTCCCGCTCTGGGAGAACCTGGCAAGCTGCTGAGAGTTTCTTGCTTACATGGGAAAGCCTTGCAATATCCTCATAGTGTATTCATATGCCCAAACCAGTAATAATGTTGGGTCTCATTCCCCTGACCCTGAAAGAGCCTCCAATGCGGCATCCTTGGGAAGAACGAGTAAAGAGAGTCTTCTAAAATCTCAGGGCTTGGACAAATGGAGACATTACTGAGACCGCTCGAGAAATTTGACGATCAATGGGATGATGATGATGATGGTGATGATGTAAATTTAATTACTAGTTTTTAAGAAGTGTCAATACTTTTCCCAAAAGGCTGGACCAGTAGACTTCCCACAAGCAGTGAATTTGTGCCCCCTTTCCCCTAAATCTATGCCAATGATGGTTGTTTTGCTTTGTGATGTGGCCATTCTCATTGTGAGATTATATTCTTTATATTTATTTGTATTTTCCTGAAACTCAAAAGAATAATTGAAGCTAATTAAATGAAAGATCAATTTACAAAGTTAAGGGTTGGATTAAGGGAAAGAAGGATTGATGAAATTTTCAGGCACTAAAATATATCATGAAGGGGGAGAAAATATCTTTTCAAATATATTTTCAAACAAACATCTACATCTGTGTGAAAGAGGCTTTCTTCCAGGAGTACTATGAAAACTAGAACTCACTTGAAATGAGACTAAGGCAATAACCTTCTTGATGTCATTGTTCTACTATCAATAACCTCCCACTGCTTTACTGACCAAATGTAAAGAACAAGGGCAAGGGAGCTCTAACAATACATTAGTCTATAATGATCAGACTAATGGTGTAAGAGAGCAAGCGAAAAATAGGATAACCTGGTGGCACAACATGTGAATCATTTTTAAACATTCATTTTAGCACTCTGTAACACTTTTTAAGATTTTTTAATTTTGTTTATTTTCTTTACTTATTTTCTTGCATGCCTATGTTTTTGTGGTTTTTAAATTTATTATTATTATTATTGTTTTGAATCACCGTGAGAACAATTATAAAGCTTTCCAGTTTAAGTCTTGGTCATACAGTGATCAAAACACCCATCCCTTCACAAGTGCACATTTTCCACCACCAAAAACTCCAGTATACCCCCATTCCACCCCTCCCCCTGCCTATGTGGCAGATGATTTCCACTTTACTCCTCCAGTTTGATCACATTCAATATTTCGACAAAAGACCCACCATTATCATTTGGAATTTTCTCCAACAATCAGACCTGCCAAAAAGGCATCATTAGATAATTTGTTTTCTATTGCTGATTATGAAGAGCATATGATGTCATGTGGCCACAAAGCAGCCGTGTGATTTTGGATTTCTGATATTTTAGTAATAAGTCTGGAGGATTTCTGTCTTTGACAGAAGCCTCCAGATTCCGAGATTGGTTTGTGTGCCTCTGGGTTCATGGCTGTTCAGGAGTCAGGAGCCATTTGTGGGCAGCAATTTGGGGCCTCGTCAAGATGGGGAGAGGGGCCAGTTTCATCCCCCATCCCGTGAGGCCCCACATGTCACGTCACTGCAGTCTCATACCTGGCTGTTCAATAGGCTCTCAAAAGGTGGAAGCCACTGTGCCACAGCAGAGAAAAGGCGGAAGGGACAAACACCTTTCCCCACCCGGGGTGGCATGGCACTGTGGTTTAATGCTCAGTCCAGATGCATTTCAGCCAAAAGCTGTTGGGTTTCAAGATTGGTCTCTGTACCTCTGGGATCATGGCCGTTCAAGAGCCAGGAGCTGTTCTTGGGTGGCAACTCAGGGACTCATTGGGATGGGGAGAGGGGCTGGTTCCAAATTCTACCCCACTGCGAGACCCCAAGTGTCACTGCTTTAGGCAGAGGTGGACAATAGATCATTTATTTTCCATTGCTCACTTTGCATATCAGGAAAGTTCACGTGGCTGCATAAGCAGCCGAGTGCTTCAAAGGAGTAGTCCTGATAGCCACACACCTGAGTCATGCTTGTAGAAGCTCATGGTCGCCAGGAATCCATCTGGAGAAGGTGGGGAGACTGCACCTGCACCATCTGGGGTGTCGCGGAGATATCGGCTTGGAATGAGCCCAGGGTATTCTCCGGTTTTGTGGTGCCTGCCAGCTTTCTTCATTTCTGAGTATGGAAAGATCTATTTTCTTTATTTTCAAAATAAATCACTGTGAGGTACAGTTACAGACTTAGAAACTTTCGTGCTTAGGTTTCAATCATAAAATGATCAAGTACCCATCCCTCCATCAGTGCCCATTCTCCACCACCAATGTTTCCAGTATCCCTTCTACCAACCCTGCCTCTGTGGCAGGCACATTCCCTTTTACTCTCTCTTCTTTAAGGTGTTGTGATATGTAATGCAAGTATTAAATGGGCATCATGTTCGATCTATAGTCTACTTTCAGCACTCATCTCCCATCCAGATCAGGCTCTCCAAGCACCCTTCACTTGGCGGTCCCTTCTCTATCTCAGCTGCCTTTTCCACCAGCATGTGAGACCGGCTTCTATGCGGTGGTCCTTACATCCTGGTCCTTACATCTACTGTCCATGGATGATATTCTCCCATTCTGTTACTTTATATTACACAAATGAGTGCAATCTTTCTACGACTCTCCCTCTCTTTCTGACTCATTTCACTTAGCATGATATTCTCCCTGTTGATCCACTTATATGCAAATTTTATGACTTCATCTTTCCTAACAGCTGCATAGTATTCCATTATGTAGATGTACCAAAGTTTCTTTAACCAGTCATCTGTTCTTGGGTACTCGGGTTTTTCTAGATCCTGGTTATTGTAAACAAAGCTACAATGAATATACAAGTGCAGATGTCATTTCTACTGTACTTTTTTGCATCTCTGGTATATATTCCCAGAAGTGGTCAAATTGGAGCTCAATTTCTAATTTTTTGAGAATCGTCCATACTGTTTTCCAAAAGGGCTGGACTAGTCGACATTCCCACAGCAGTGAAGGAGAGTCCCTTTCTCTCCACATGTGGTTGCTTTTGTTCTTTTGGATGTGTGCCAGTCTCTGTGGTGTGAAGTGATATCTCATTGGTATTTTGATTGGCATCTCCCTGATGATTAGTGGTAAAGAACATTTTTTTCATGTGCCTTTTGGCCATTTGGATTTCTTTTTTGAGAAAGTTTCTGTTCATTTCATTGCCCCATTTTCTGATGGGATTGTATGTTTTCTTCTTGTAGCATTCAACCACTGCCTCATATATCCTTGATTTTAACCCCTTATCAGATGCTTATTGGGTGAATATCCTTTCTCATTCTGTAGACTGTCTTTGTATTTTGGTCACTGTTTCTTTTGATGTACAGAAGCTTCTTTGTTTAATATAGTCCCATTTGTTTATCTCTGTTTCCTCTTGCTTGGTCAGTGGTGTGTCATCTTTGAGGATACCTTTAGCTTCAGTGTTGTGGAGGGTTTTGCTGACCTTGTCTTCAATGTACCTTGTAGATTCTGATCTGATGTTGTGGCCTTTAATCCATTTTGATCTGAGTTTTGTACATGGGTGTTAGGTAGAGGTCTGAGCCCATTTTTTTACATGTAGCTTGTCCACTTTTGCCAGCACCACTTGTTAAAGAGGTTTTCCTTGTTCCACTTCACATTTATTGCTACTTTATCAAAGATTAGGTGACCATATATTTGAGGGTGTCTGTAAGGATATTCAACCCTGTTGCGTTCGTCTGAAGCTCTGCCTTTGTTTCATTACCACGTTGTTTTCATTATTACCACTTTGTATTAGAGTTTGAGGTTGGGGAAGGTGAACCCTCCCAACTTTTCCCCCAAGAATTGCTTTAGCTATTTGTGGGGGCCTGTTATTCCATATTAATTTCAGGAGTGTTTGATGAATTTATTTGAAAAATTTCATGGGTATCCTTATAGGGATCGCATTGAATCTCTATAGTACTTTGGGGAGTAACATTCTATTGATAATGTTAATTCTCCCAAATCATGAGCAGGGATGTGTTTCCATTTCCTCGTGTCCACTTTTAATTTTGATGTAGTGATTTGTAGTTTTCTTTGTTCATGTCCTTTACCTCCTTAGTTAAGCTGATTCCAAGGAACTTACTTGATTTTCTGAGTCATGATTGTGAACGGAATTGATTTTTCATAACACTTTATTTCTTTCATTTAAAAAAAATTTAAATTTTACTGAATTACTGTGAGATAGCTATAAGCTTTCATGTTTGGGTTACAATCACACAAATGATCAAGCATAGGAAAGCCACTTTTGGGTATTGATTTTATAGCCTGCGACTTTACTATACAAGTATATTGTTTCTAGGAGATTCTTGGTAGTCTTTAAGGTTTTATAAATATAGTATATCATCTGCAAATAGTGAGAGTTTGATTTCTTCCTTTCCTATCTTAGTATCTTTTTCTTGCCTAACCGCTGTTACAAGTACTTCGAGTACTATATTGAACAGAAGTAATGATAGTGGCATCCTTGTCTTGTTCCTGATCTTAGAGGGAAGGTTCTTAGTTTTTCCCCATTGAGGATAGTTCTTGGAGTTGGCTTGTGGTAGATGGCTTTAACTATATTGAGGAAAGTTCTTTAAATGCCCATTTTGTGAGAGTTTACATCATAAACGAGTGGGGATCTTGTCAAATGCTTTTTTTTGTATGTATTGATACGATCATATGGTTTTTATCTTTTCTTTTGCTGATAAGATGGATTATGTTGATTGATTTCTGAATGGTAAACCATCCTTACATCACCAGGATAAATCCCAGTTGGTTGTGGTGTATGATCTTTTTAATGAGTTGTTGGATTCTATTTGCTAATATTCTGTTGAGGATCTTCACTTCCGTGTACATCAGGGATATCAGCCTGTAGTTGTTGTTGTGTTTTTTTTGTAGTGTCTTTGTTTTCCTTTGGTATTATGGAGATATGTGCCTCATAGAAACTGTTTGGGAGAGTTTCTGTTTCTTCAATTTCCTGGAAAAGCTTGAAAAGAACTGTCAGTAGGTCCTCTTGAAATGTTTGGAAGAGTTTGCTAGTGAATCTATCGGTACCAGGGCTTTTGTTTTGGGGAAGACTTTTGATTACAGTTTCCATTTCCTTGATATTAATAGGAGTATTCAGGTATTCCAAGTCTTCTTGGTTCAGTCTTGGCAGTTTATAGGAATCCAGGAATTTATTTCTTCTAGGTTCTCTTGTTTCGTGGCAGACAGACTTTCAAAGCAATCTCTGATGAGCTTTTGAATTTCTTTGGTTTCTGCTGTGATGTCTCCCTTTTCATTTCTGATTCGGTTTATTAGGTTTTCTCTCTTTCTTCTTGAGTCTTGCTACTGATTTATCGATCTTTTTTTATTTTTCTCAAAGAACCAGCTTTTAGTTTCATTGATCTTTCAGATTTTTCCTTGCATTTCATGTCGTTAATTTCTGTTCTACATTTTATTATTTTTTCTTTTGGTCTGGTTTGGCCTTTTTTGTTGGTCTTTTTCCAGGATCTTGAGCTGTGTAGTCAAGTTATTTATGTGGGTCCTTTCTTTCTTCCTGAGAAATGCTAGCAGACCTATAAATTTTCCCCTTAACATGGCTTTAGCTGCGTCCCAAACGTTCTGGTAGCTTGTGTTTCACTCTCACATGTTTCCAGGTATCTTTTGATTTCTTCCTTGATTTCCTCCATGACCTACTCAGTGTTCAACATTGGGTTGTTTAATAACCAGGTATTTGATTTTGTTCTCCACATTTGTGCGTGATTAACTTCTGTCTTCAGTGCATTGTGGTCTGGAAAGATAGATGATACAGGTTCTATCTTCCTGATTCTATTGAGGTATTTTTTGTGACCCAGAACGTGGTCTATCTTGAAAAATGTTCCGTGTGCACTGGAAAAGAATGTATATTCTGTTTTGGGGGGATGGAAAGCCCTGTATATATCTATTAGCTCTCTCTTCTCTTTCTTCCTTCAAATACAGTGTTTTATTTTTGCTGAGTCTTAATCTTCTTGATCTATCCAGAGGTGATAAGGTGGTGTTGAAGTCTCCAACTACTATTGTTTTGCAACTAATGTCCTCCTTGAAGATTATTAGCAGTTATTTGAAGTATTTAGCTGGTCCCTCATTGGGTGCGTATACATTTAAGAGTGAGTGTGATTTCTTCCTGCTGTGCATATCCCTTGATTATTAAAAAAATCAGCTTTCGCTGTCCCTTCTAAACTTTTTCAGCCTGAAATCTATGTTGCCAGATAGTAGTATGGTCACCCTGGCTCTTTTGAAGGAGTTGATTGCTTGCAGAATTTTTTTCCATCCTTTGACCTTGAGTCTGTGTTTGCTCTGACTGTTCAGACGTGTTTCTTGTAGGCAGCAGAATGTTGGGTTCCATTTTTAATCCATTGTGTCACTCTGTGTCTCTTACTTGGTGCATTAGGTCATTGCCAATGAGAGACTTTTGTCATGGGGTTTTGTACCCTTTCTGTAGAAGTTTGTTGTGATTGTAGGGATTTTTCTCATCTTAGAGTAGCCCCTTTAGTCCTTCTTTTAAGGTTAGTGTTGAGTCTATGACGTTCTTGAGCTGATGTTTATCCATGAAACTGTGTATGGTTCCTTCGAGTTTAAGTAAGAGTTTAGCCAAATAAAATATTCTTGGTGAGGCATTCATTTCATTACGTTTTTTCACTATATCCCACTACTGTCTTCAGGATCGGAAGGTTTCCTCTGATAAGTCTGCTATAAATATAATGGGTGCTTCTTTGTGTGTGATTTCCTTCTTTGACTTTGCCGTTTGCAGTATTGTGTTCCTATCCATTGTATCTGTCATTCTGATTATGATATGTCTTGGAGTATTTTTATTAGGGTTTCTTTTAGCTGGCACCCTCAGGTTCCTCAGATCTGGATGCCTGCATTCTCTAGCTCTAGGAACTTCTCAGCAATGATATATTTAAATGTTGATATTTCATTGTTGTTGCCTACCTGTCATTCTCATACTCCAATGATTCTTATGTTATCCCTCTTGAGTTTATTCCATAGGTCTCTGATTCACCCTAGAGCTATTTTAAGGTCTTTCCCCACTGTATGTTGTTGCCTCTAATCTTTCTGCAGCTCATCTTCAAGCTCACTGATTCTGTATTCAGTGTAGTCATTCTACTGTTGAGGGCACACACTGAGTTTTTGATTTCATCTACTGAATCCTTTACTAGCGACACTTCTATTTGTAGCTTTCTTATTCCTGGTCTCATTTATTCCTGCATTTTCTTGGCTGTCCGTTCCATGGTTTCTTTCTTGTCCACCATTAACTACTGTATGTCTGTTCCACCATTTCTTTGAGTTAATTGATCATCTTCAACATTTCATCTCTGGATTCTTTATCGCAGAGATTGTATTTGAGTTTATCCCTGTAGAGGCTTCTGAACTCTTTTTCTTAATCCTCTACTTGTGCTGGGGATATGTGCTGTTTCTTCATGTTATTGTGGTAGAATGGAGGTGGGACTCTCCTGTTCACTAACAGTGTACCCCTCCTGATGCAAGATATGATTCTGGATGAGCTCGGTCGACTGTGGTCCCCTTTTCCCTTTTCTAGAATACTACCTTCCTCTTTGTTGTGCCTCTGTGACTTATGTGAGGCTTCTAGTGAAGTTTCAGAGGATGAGTTCTTTCATATTAGGCTTATACAGCTTCTGTGTTCACCACTATTTTTGGTTAGATTGGAATAGGCTAGTGTACTGTTGGTCTAATATGATTGAGATAGCCAGGATGCTCTCCACAGGATTAGGTAATGGAGATTGAGATGTGAGTCCAGATTGCAAGGAAGGGAAAATATCTGCAGCCGCTCAAGAGGCCATGTACACTGCCGTGCTTTAGGTACTGCGGGATGCTGGGAGGAGTCGCTGTCCAGTCACGGGTTGGAGCTTGTGCAAAGAATAGGTCACCAGCCAGGGAGCTTCGCACACCTTGTGGAGGTAGTTGGGGCAGCTCTTAATTATTATAGTTTTATTAGGATATTTTAAGATCAAGGAATGTGAGCTTCATTCTTTTCTAGATTTCTTTAGTGATCCAGGTATTTAGATTTATAAAAATTTTCATTAAATTTGTTTTGTGTCCTTTAAGAATTGTAATTTTGATAGAAATTGCATTAAATTAGTATAATACTGTGTGTTAAAATGGTCATTTTAACAATGTCGATTCTTCTGATCCATAAATTAAAAATTCAGAGTTTCTTGTGTGGTTTTCTATTTTTAAATAGGGATTTGCATATTTCAATGCATGGTTCTTCACATTCTTAATTCAATTTTTAGATGCATGAGGTTGGAGACACAATTGTAAAGGGTGTTTTATTTGTCGTGTGTGGGACTTACCTGGCGATGATCAGGGATGACTCCTGGCTCAGTGTTCAGAGATGAGTTCTGATAGTTAATTTTTAATTATTCAGTCCCAATGTTAATTCTGTAAGCTGCTATTTTACTGTATTCATTTATTGTTTCTAAGAGGGTTTTTTGGTAGTCTTTTCTGTGTATATCGTCTTCTACAAGATCATTGTTGGTGATTTTAATGCTATGATAGGACCAAGAAGGTCACCCAAAGAACTCCACATTGGGTCACATGGCTTAGAATGGAACGAACAGGGTGAGAGACTGTCTGATTTCTTCATGTCGACCAAGACCATTCATGGTAACTCACAGTTCCAGAAGGTCGAATCTAAATGTTGGACATGGAGTATCCTGGTGGACAGTTCCACAACGAAATTGACCACATTGTATTCAATTGAAGGTTTTGCCGGACCGATGTCGCTGTTGTCCCAAAATTCCAAACGGGATAGAACCAGCATCTCCTTTGTGAAAAATTTTAAGAAGAGAACTCCCAGAATGACCACCAACTGGGAGCACTTTGGCACTATTGCGGCAGCATGGGAAGATGCCGTCATTGACAACATCGATGAAGAATATGATCGACTGGTTCAGCACCTCCATGACTGCGCAGAGAATGCCGAGAGTGAGAGAGCCACAACCAGACAACTGTCTTCAGAAACTCTCGAGCTCATTCGGCAACGTGGTTTGTCACAAGCCTCAGACAACCACAAGCTAACGTTTGAGCTCACAAAGCTGTGCAGAGAAGCGATAAAGAAAGACCTCAAACAGAAAAGCAGCAGTGTTGGCCAATGTGGCAGAAGCTGGGAAAAGTACTTACAATGCTTGCCTGTCCTTTCCCAACTACAAGACCAAGATGACTGCCCTCCAACATCCTGATGGACCTATCACATCTTCCAGAAGGGCAATGGAGAGGATTATTCATGACTTCTACTCAGATCTCTTTGACAGCCACGTCCACCTGCACACATACCAAATTCTGCAGGATTGCTATGTTGCTCCCAACATCCTCCCTTCTGAAATCCGACAAGCCATTTCGTCGGTAAAGACGTACAGCACCCGGTCCAGACAAGGTCAGACCCAAACACCTGAAAAATCTGCTGCCAGTGCTCATCAATACACTGGCTCAGCTCTTCACATGCTACCTGTCCGAATGCAAGATTCCGACTCAATGGAAAACCAGCAGGACTGTTCTGTTGTAAAAAAACAGAGATATCCATGACATCGGCAGCTATCACCCAATCTTCCTGTTGTTCATCCTCTACAAGTTGTTCACTCGAGTCATCCTGAATAGAATAGGCAGAACACTAGATGAAGGACAACCATTTGAGAAATCCGGGTTCCGAAATGGATTCAGCATGATCGACCATACCCACAGAGTGACCAACCTCATTGAAGTTTCACGAGAGTTCAAGATGCCACTCTGTCTAACGTTCATTGATTTAAAGAGAGCCTTTGATTCTGTTGAGACTGAAGCAGTCATTGAAGCCCTAGCCAAACAGGGCGTTCAAACTCAGTACATCAGGATCCTCTGCAAGCTGTATTACAGATTCACCACCAGGATCTAATCATTCTACAAGGAAGTGATACAAGGAAAGAGGGGTTCAGCAGGGTGATACCATTTCACCGAAACTCTTCAGTGCCACCCTCAAGAACATCATGCGACAACTGGAATGGGAAGGAATGGGAGTGAAGATAGACAGTCAGCAACTACACCACCTCTGCTTTGCTTATGACATCGTTCTCATAACCCCAAACATTAGCCAAGTGGCACAAATTCAGGCCAACTTCGCCCACGAGTGTGGAAAGGTCAGACTGCAGCTGAATCTCAGCAAAACAATGTTCATGGAAAATGAACTAGTCCCTGACATTTCATTTGCTCTCAATGGAACGAATATCTCCAAATGTAGCAGCTATATGTACCTCAGTCGAGAACTTAACATGAGGAATGACTTGGCGCTATAAGTGCGCAGGAGGAAGAGAGTAGCGTGGAACACCTTCAAGAGCATCGAAGAAGTGGTTAAAAGGAAAAAGAACCTCCAGCTCCAGGCACATCGTTCTTCCTGCACTAACATATGCCTCAGAGACTTGGGCCCTATGAAAACAGAATTGAGAACACTATTCGAGTATCCCAAAGAGGAATCAAAAGAGCTATGCTTGGAGTATCACGTTTCACTGAACTGAGAGAAAGAATCCGGAGTCCCGACCTCCATCGACAGTCAAGAATCTGGGATGCTCTTTCATTTGCCAAGGCATCAAAAATCAGATGGGCCGGACATGTAATGCAATTCAGAGACGACCACTGGACTAGAGCTGTTACCGACTGGATTCCACAGGACGTCAAAAGACCGTTTGATCGCCCACCAACAAGATGGTCAGACTTCTTTGTCAAAACCCTGAAAAAACAGTTTGAGGTTCTTTCTGTTCCTGGAGCAAGCAGATATCATTGGGCTACACTAGCACTCGACAGGGACGAATGGAGACGTTACTGTCCCCCGCTTGAGCAAATCGAAGATCAACAGAATGACAACTGATACAAGTGAATTGTGATCACCTTTTCATAGTAATAAATGCTTTATAAATAATATAGTGAAACACAATGAAAAATATAAAAATAAATATGATAAAACACAATAAAATGTGCGATAGGATATTTTTATGTCTGATGGTGCTCTTGATTATGTGCTCCGAGGTCACTCCTGGAGTTGGTTTGGGACCTTGCAGTAACTGTGATCAAGCCTGAGCCACTTACATGCACTGAGTTCTTTCAGCTTAGTTTATTGTGTAATTTATATCTAACGCTCAAACATTGCTTCCCCTCTCAAGTTTAGAACATATAAATCTTGACCACAAACTTGTGTCCTCTTAAACACTCTCAATATTCACCATTTAATGAATTTTACATAATTTTGTGCTTCCAATTGAGGCTTCCTTGCATTTTATCAGAGACCACTTAGTGATTTTGTAGAGCTATTTTTTTTAAAGAAATATTTTATTGAACCACCGTGAAAACAAGAAAAAAAAATACAAAGCTTTCACGTTTAAGTCACAGTCAAATACTGATTAAACCACCATCCCTTCACCAGTGTACCCGTTCCACCACCAAGAACCCCAATACACCCCCCTCCCACCCCACCTCCATCTAAGTAGCTAATGATATTCCCATTATTCTCTCTATATATTGAGTACATTTCATATTTCCATACAGAACTCACTATTGTTGATTGGAAATTTTCCCCAACAATCAGGCCTGCTGAATAAGCATCATCTAATAATTTCTCTTCCTTGGTAAAAGTGAAGACTTTGAGTTTTGGGTTTCTAATATTTTAGCTCAGTTCACAGTCAAAATGGATGGCTGCAAGAATCTGCTCTGGTGCCAAAATGGGTTAGGAGACCTCAGGATCACAGTCAGTAGGCGGGAGGCTCTGCTTCTCGTGCCGCGGCTCTTGGTTCATCTCTGGGCGGAAGGCGCGCCGGGAACACCTCCCCTCCCAGGATCACCCACAGGCTACGTCACTAAAGAGAGTCCTACCTCCTGGTGGAGGGGTCTTAGAGGGTGGGTGGCTCTCACCGCGTGGCTGCTGCCGCTGCCGCCATTTTCGCTCAGAAAAATGGGGTGGAGAGGGAAAAAAATCCCTCCCCGGGCTGCACGAGGTTGTAGTTCAGTTCACAGTCAAAATGCATGGCTGCAAGAATCTGCTCTGGTGCCAAAATGGGTTAGGAGACCTCAGGATCACAGTCAGTAGGTGCGGAGGCTCTTGTAGAGCTATTTTATAGGTAAAAATGCCTTTAGCTTTTGTCTGGGAATTTTTTTTATCATTTCCTTACATTTGAATGATTATCTGACAAAGTATTGGTTAGAGAGTTCTTGGTTGGAGAATTTTTATACAAGAATCTGGATATATTATACCAAATTGTATACATTAGATCTGGAATTTTTGGTTTTTTGTATGCTTGTTTATTTTTGTTTTAGGAACATAACCATCTGTGCTTAGGGCTTACCCCTAGCTCTGTGTTTAAGGATCACTCTTGACAGTGCTCGTCAAGGGGACTATACGCAGTACTAGGAACCGAACCAATGTTGACCATATTCAAGGCAAGCTTCTTCACCCCTGTGCTATCTCTCCTGCTCCAAAAAAATGCAGCATTTAGTTTGAGAATTATAATATGAATTTTATGGTGTTTTTTATTCTCTTGGTACTTTTATAAATAGGTATCTCTATTTGGTTCTTGTCACTTTGATTACAGTGCATTTTGATATTGAGTTTCTCTGTGTGGGTCATTTTGCCTGGAACTCTGGTTTGCCTGTGCCAGGCTACTTGTCTCCCTCTTCAGATTGGGCGATTTAAGCTATCATTTTTTTTCACCAATGTTGGATAACATTGGGTTGTCCTTGTTCCTCCCACAGGGAGTTTAGTTTTATGTAGTTACTCCCACAACAGTACCCCTGAGGCACGCCCAATTTCATCAAGCACTAATAATCCTAAATTACTTTTCTATTTCCTTTATGTTATTTTTATTGTTTAGCAATATCCTTTTTGTATAGACACAGTAAGACAGTTCATGCTATGCTTTTGCAACATGGAAGTTAATTGACTCCAAATAACTTTATTCCTGGGCATCTGTCATATTTACCTGATTTAAGCCTCAGTTGCCCTTACATTTTAACACCCCCAAAAGGAGGGTCTTGATGAAGGGACAGGGTGGACCCAAGCTAAGCTGCAAGTTACCCTGGCACCGAAAGGGGGCAAGCTAAATGCCATAAGTATAATAAGTTAAGAGCACAGTTACGGACAAATTCTGTCATGACCCAAAAAGAAATAACTGAATAAGGACCCTTCTGGGGTTAGGAAAGACTAATCTGGCCTGAAGACTATGGTCTGGGATATATAGTGAGATGTCCCCAGGAAAAGCCAACCTTTAAGGTTAATATATCTCTTACTGTGTTAATATAAAATGACTATAAATATTAGTAAGAAGTAAATTTACTATGATTGTTTAAATGGATTACTAGCTGAGGAAAGTAGAAAGCAATACGCCCTAGATGGAATATCGCCATTGATCCTTTCAGTGGATTTCCTAGTAATCTTGAGTGCCGAACTCTCAGATGAGATTCTATCCTTGAGTTAATGTCTTAGAACTTCCCCTGACGGAGAGGCTTTACGTCTGTTCGTTATTATGACTATATTCAATCCCACCTATGTGTGCCCCCACCCTTCATGATTTCTATATAACTATACTTTAAGGGGAAAGAGGGAAATATAAGGAATACAAGGACTAGACTAACAAGAGGACTTTGAAGTCTACGAGGGGAGTAGGATGAGGGAACTATAATGACTGGGACTACGACTAAACAACAACTACAATTGTGCTGTAATGGGAGAGATCGAACAATGTTGGGAAGGAGAGAGAAATAAACTGACTACCAACAAGCCTGGGACCCTGTTTCTCCCTTCCCATGGTTCTTCATCTGCCCATCAGTACATTGCCATGGGACGGCCAGGGGAACAGTTCTCGACCACCAAATGCCTGAGTCCCGCCTGAGACCCGTGTACCTGCCCACGCCTTTCTCTTGGAACTCACACACCATGATTTCTTTGCTTTTCTCTTTTTTAACCTCATGTAAGCTCTCTGATGTTATATTTCTTTTAGTGATGCCATAAATCTTTAATGTTAAACACATTTTTTTCTTTTCTTCTTCCCCTTGTCCTTGGAGTCACTAATTCTAGTTTCTGTTTCTTCTGCTGCTGAAATATTCTAATATGCATTTTAGCTTACTTGTTACATTCTTTAGCTCATTAACTTTTGTTTGGAGACGTTTCTTTCATGCTTTCTTTTTCTCATTTTATTTATGGTCATTCTTGTATTCCTTAATGTTATTTCAATTAACATCATTTTATTGTTGTTTGGAAGTATTCAGGTAGTGTAGAAATTTCAGATATATTCGGGACGTCCTGGGTGTTTGTCCTCATCCATTGATGAGGCTGAATTCCTCATCTTCATATCTTCATTATGCCTGGTGATTGATATGTATGTACTAGGAGTAAACAAGCATGAACCTGTCTCAGCAATCACCAAATGCTCATATTCAGCAAATAAAGTCCATGACCCTGACAGTGACTGAGCCTTGAGACCACTGGAAATTTGTGGTCACGTTTAATCTATAGTATCTACAATGCTGCCCTCTGGGAATTTGTGGTTCTAAGCTGACTTTATCAGTTATATCACTAAGATTGGGCAGACCAGTGTTACAACACTGTAATCCCAAGCATCCTTGGTGTTTATTAGGTTATTTGCACATGCTAGTACCTGGAAGTCTGCAATGTCAAGCTCAAGCTAGCTCAGGAAATGTCTTGTGGTTCGACCCAAAGTTTTAACTAACTTGGACTTCCACCAAATGGACAATACAGAAAGCACAGGCAAGTTTGTTGTCAGTTTTCCTTAGTCTCTGAAAAGCAGTTCCTTTTCTTTTGCATCTACTCAGATGTAAGTTGCAAGGGAGGTGGTTCATTTGATTTTATACCTGGGGAAGGAGTAAAAGCAGACATTACTCTGACCCTTGTCCCTTGCTACTCCACCCTACACTTAGAATGAAGGATTTATATCTTAGGTTGTTTACTATTCTGAAAGGGTTAAGATCTCAGAGTTTGAGTACTGTGAATATCCTGCTGGTTTTATAATTTGCCATCAAGTTAGAGTACAGTTTTAAGTCTGGTGCTAATTTTCAGCTCATTGATTCCTTTTCTCAGTGCAGATTTTTGAGCTTTCAGTCTCTGCTTCACCTCTCTTTCCTATCTTGGGTCACACTCTTTAGCTCAGAAATCAGCCACAGCTTGGTGATTCACAGTAGTGAATTTCCCAGATAGAGAGACTGGGTTCTTTTTTTTTTTTTGCTTTAAAATATTTTTAAAATATTTTATTTTATAGAATCACCATATCACCATGAGATATAGTTACAAGCTTTCATGTCTGAGTTACAATCACACAATTATCAAACACCCATCCCTTCACCGGTGCATATTCCCCACTACCAATATTCCCAGTATACCCCCACTTTCCCATCTTCCCATTGACTTCATTACAGACAATATTCCCCATACTCTCTCTCTCTATTTTGGGGCATTATGTTTTGCAATTCAGATACTGAGAGTTTATCATGCTTGCTCCTTTGTCTACTTTCAACACACATCTCACTTCCCGACACATTCCTTCAACCATCATTTTCTTAGTGATCCCTTCTCTGTTTCAGCTGCCTTGTCCCCACCTATAACTACCCCCCATGAGGCAGGCTTCCAAATATGGAGCAATCTTCCTGGCCCTTGTATCTACTGTCCTTGGGTATCAGTCTCGTGTTATGTTATTTTATACTTCACAGATGAGTGCAGTACTTCTATATCTGTCTCTCTCTTTCTGACTCATTTCACTTAGCATGATAGTCTCCATGGAGAGACTGGGTTCTTCAGAGGATTTTCTCAGGAAGGCTCAATGAGGGACTATGTATTTAAATTACATTTCCTGCCTTCTTTGTATCATGTCCCGCTTTTTTGGCTATGCAGGCTTTGCTCTAGGAGAAGCATTATAAATTATCAGACTATTCTGCCCAATTTTCCTTTTAGGCAAGGAAGCTTCTCACGGCTTTTATCAGGAGAGGGGCTATATAAAAGCAATAAAGATATGTGTTGGTCTGTAAGATTCTTTGTCTAAAAAATATGGATCTCCCTCTTATCCCAGAGCCTGGAGCCTTCCTGGAAATATTAGGACATCATAAGTGGTCAAGGCATCTTGTCTTTATTGATGACAAGACGTGTAAGCATGATAGTACTGGGACCATGGGAGTGGAAGTCAGACAAAAGAGTGACAATTAAAGAAGTCTGTAAATTAAGACAGCATTTATGAACTTGAGGACATATAGCATCCATATGTTCCCCATGATATTTTAAGTGGGTCACAAGTAAAATTTGCATAAATGGGAACCATAACACAAGACTAGATGTCAACTGTTAAGGCAGGGAAGCTATAGAAAGATAACAGGTCAGAAGAGAGCCATTGAGAGTTCTGCCAATAGTTTCTTCAATGTATTTTACGAATTCTGTTCTAATCACTTAATCACTTTGAGTTTACTTTTGTGAAGGGTGTGAGCTATGGTTCCAATTTCATTTTTCTGCGTATAGCTAGCAATTTCCCAAATATTTAGATTTTCTTTTGGTCTACTTTACATAAATGTTGGGGATGGACTGAGCTATCAGGGTGAGCTCACATAGACTGTAATACAGACAGGAACATTTCCCCCCTTCAAGCTGCTTTCAGAAATTTCAGTATATTGAAAAGAGTAGTTTTCCTTCTCTCACAGAAGCCTGGCTGGTCTTTGACATGCAGATCTCCAGTGTTAACCAGGCCTGACCTTTGAGATTGCAAAATGCAGGCTCTGGCCCAGCCTAATCTTTGGGATGTAGATTTCAGGTGCCTGCCTAGTTTTGTAATTGACATGTAGATTTCATGTGGCAGCCCAGCCTTGTCTTTGGGATGTAAATCCAAGTGCTTTTAGCCCAAGAAAGGTTTCAGTTTTGGTTTTGTATCTTCTTTCTGGAGGCCAAGATTACTGGTCTGCAGATGCAAGGAAATAATGAATATTCTACTGCCTCAATGTTCTTCCTGTAACATCATTTGATGCCTTTGGTGATGTCACTGTATTGCGCCCTTTAGAGGTACCATGATCAATAAAAGGAGATCATGGGGCTCTCTACCTTTACCAAGAGCCAGAGAGAGCCTTGGACCTCCATGAAACACATTTCTTCCGCGTTCCTTATGTTAGCACCTCAGACCGCAAGAATGTTCACGCAACAAATAAATAGCTCTTTTTTTTTTATAGATTACCTGGATGCAAATCTGGGGGATTCAACTCAGACTCTAGATTCTGTTCCATTGGTCTGCAGGTCTATCTTAGCTCCAGTAATGCACAAGTTATTTTTGGGGGGCCATAGCTAGTGATACTCATGGTTTATTCCTGGCTCTGCACGCAGAAACAACTATTAGAAATGCTCAGAGGACCATATGGTATACTGGGAATCAAACATGGATCGGCCACATGCAAGGCACTTTGGATCGGCCACATATAAGGCAAGTGCCGAACCTGCTGTATAATCGTCAAAATTGCGCCTGTCCCAAGATTTTTGGTGATTATAGCTTTGCAGTTTAGTTCAGAGTTGGACAGTGCTATGTGTCTCATTTACTTCTGTATTTTTTAAAAGATTTCTTTGGTTATTTGAAGAGTTTTGTGGTGCTATACAAATTTTAATAGAGCTTGTTCCATGTCGGAAAAAAAGTGAATGGAATGTTAATATTTACTGAATTGAATCTGTATAATACTTTGGGTATGGCTCTGATTTTAACAATATTTATTCTTCCAGGAATAGGAAATATCCATTTCCTGTTGTATTTTTTTATTTCTCTTAAACGTGATTTATAGATTTCACTTAAAAGTGATCTATAGTTTTATAGATTAAAAAGTATTTGCGGGGCCGCAGAACGGATGACTGGTTGAGGAAACTTTGGTACATCTATACAATGGAATACTATGCAGCTGTTAGAAAAAAGGAGGTCAAGAATTTTGTAGTCAAGTGGATGGGCATGAAAAGTTTCATGCTGAGTGAAATGAGTCAGAAAGAGAGAGACAGACATAGAAAGATTGCACTCATCTATGGTATATAGAATAACAGAGTGGGAGACTAACACCCAAGAACTGTAGAAATAAGTACCAGGAGGTTGACTCCATGGCTTCGAGGCTGGCCTCACGTTCCGGGGAAAGGTCAACTCAGAGAAGCGATCACCAACTACATTGCAGTCGAAGGCCATGTGGGGGAAGGGAGTTGCGGGCTGAATGAGGGCTAGAGACTGAGCACAGCGGCCACTCAACACCTTTATTGCAAACCACAACAGCTAATTAGAGAGAGAAAACAGAAAGGAATGCCTTGCCACAGTGGCAGGGTGGGGTGGGGGGGAGATGGGATTGGGGAGGGTGGGAGGGACACTGGGTTTACGGGTGGTGGAGAATGGGCACTGGTGAAGGGATGGGTTCCCAAACTTTGTATGAGGGAAGTATAAGCACAAAAGTGTATAAATCTGTAACTGTACCCTCACGGTGATTCTCTAATTAAAAATAAATAAATTTAAAAAAAAAAAAGTATTTGCGGGGCCGGAGCGATAGCACAGCGGGTAGGGCGTTTGCCTTGCACGCGGCCGACCCGGGTTCGATCCCCGGCATCCCATATGGTCCCCCAAGCACCGCCAGGAGTAATTCCTGAGTGCAAAGCCAGGAGTAACCCCTGAGCATCGCTGGGTGTGACCCAAAAAAAAAAAAGTATTTGCACACATCACTTGTAATCACTTGTCATCTCGTTATTCATCTATTTGTTCGAGCGGGAACCAGTAACGTCTCCATTCGTCCCTGTCGTGTGCTAGTGTAAGCCCAATGGCGTCTGCTCCTTCCAGGAAAACAAAGAGCATCAAATCATTCGTTCAGGGTCTTAATGAAAAAATCTGACCTTCTCGTAGGTGTTCTTTTGATGTTCTTGTGGAATCCAGTCGGTAACTGCTCTAGTCCAGCGGTCGTCTCTAAATCAAACACAAATCAAACCTGGAAATTAAACAATTCATTACTGAACAATGAGTGGCTTAGAAAGGAAATCTAGCCCAGATAAATTCAGAGCTGCTGAGAGTGAAACGGACCCTCTGCGCCTAAAGACTTTGATTCCAGAGACCTAACACATTCGGGTATCCAGCGCAGCTTCTAATAGCAATGCACTGGGACTGTGAACTGGGCTGAAACTCTGTGCTGCCCGGGGTGGATCTTTCCTCCCCACCCTGTCTTCCTGCACGAAAAATGGCAGGGCGGCAGCATCCACAGGGCAGGCACCATCTTCTAAGACTCCTAACCCAGAGGTATTCGGTTTTTACACTTGGGGCTCCTAGGGAATCATGGGAAGTGGGTGTAACCGGCATACCCTCGGCCCAGATAAATTCGGAGCTGCTGAGAGTGAAGCGGACCCTCTGCGCCTAAAGACTTTTATTCCAGAGACTTCTTACAGCAATGCACTGGGACTGTGAGCTGGGCTATGCAATTTCTGGCAGAATTTTCCCTGGACTTTATACAGAAATCCAAAACCACGCAGATGCAGCCGCGTCCACGCGACTTAACATCTATAATTGTCAGCAATGTGAAACGGTTCCTTTTGAACAGGTCTGACTTGGGGGGGGAAACTCCAAATAATAACAGTAAGTTTTTGTTGAAATATTGAAGGTTATTAATGTAGCAGCCACTTCTCTGAACTGTGAACTAAGCAACAGCCCCACGCCGGCCGAGAAGAGGAAATATCCCTCTTTCCAGGTTGTTTCCCATTTTCAGGGAGAAATGTGGCGTGGCGTACACCATACTATGAGGTGCAGGAAGGGGAATGAGGGGGGGAAAGGAAAACGAAAAAGGGAAAAAAAAACAGAGTTATGTACTTGGAGCAGTGGGGCTACATATCTATTCATTCTCAGCCATGGAAAACTAATTCTCAAATGCTTCCTTGGTAGTAGGGCTGTCTTTCTTGGGTGGAAACTCCAACAACAATACTGAGTTTTGTGTTGAAATAAGGAACCTAATCAAGGTAAAGAGAAAATGAAGTGAAATTCATCAGTTATACAGTCGGGGGTGGGAGGTGGGGGCGGGGGGTATACTGGGGTTTTGGGTGGTGGAATATGGGCACTGGTGAAGGGATGGGTGTTTGAATATTGTATAACTGAGACATAAACCTGAGAACTTTGTAACTTTCCACATGGTGATTCAATAAAAAAGTTTGAATAAAAAAAATAAAGGAAATCTAAGAGGAAATCAAAAGATCCCAGGAAACAAGTGAGAATGAAGACAGAAGTTACCAGAATTTATGGGACATGGCAAAAGCTGTGTTAAGAGAAAAGTTTATAGCTCTACAAGCATTACTCAGGAAGGAAGAGTGAGCTCACATAAGTAACCTAACCTCACAGCTTATGATCTTGGAAAATTAACAGAAAAAAAACAGGCAGAGGGATTGAAATAATAAAACTTAGAGCAGAGATAATGAGGTGGTTACCCAAAAAACAATCCAAAAATAACAATGAAACTAAGAGCTGATTCTTTGAGAAAATTAACAAGATCAATAAACCACTAGCAAGACTCAAAAAGGAATAAAGAGAGAAAACCCAAATAAACAGAATCAGAAATGAAAAGGAGAACATCACAATAGAAACTACAGAAGTTCAATGAATCGTCAGGGAATATTTTGAGAATCTTTATGCCATGAAACAAGAAAACCTCGAGGAAATGGATAAATTCATGGATTACTATAGCCTCCTAAGGCTGAACCAAGAAGACCTGGAGTACCTGAAAAGACCGATCACCATCAAGGAAATTGAAACAGTAATAAAAAGTCTCCACAAAAACAAAAGTCCTGGCTCAGATGGATTCACTATTGAATTCTTCCAAATCTTTAAAGAGGACTCACTCCCAATTCTTTTCAAGCTTTTCCAGGAAATTGAAGAATCAGAAACATGTCCAAACAGTTTCTATGAAGCAAATATCACCCTGATACCAAAAGAAGATAGAGATGCCACAAAGAAAGAGAACTATAGGCCGATATCCCTGATGAACACAGATACAAAGATCCTCAAGATTTCCTAGCAAACACAATCCAATGACTCATTCAAAAAAATTCATAAACCATGACCAAGTAGGATTTATCCCAGGGATGCAAGGATGGTTTAACACTTGCAAGTCAATCAGCATAATAAATTTACATAAATAACTGTTAATAAAAGAAAAGATTAAAATGATATGATCATATCAATTGACGCAAAGAAAGCATTTGACAAGATCCAGCACCCACTCATGATAAGAACTCTCAACAAAATGGAAATTGAAGGAACTTTCCTCAGTTTAGTCAAAGCCATTTATCACAAGCCTACAGCAAGTATTATTTTCAATAGGCAGAAACTAAAAGCCATCCCTCTAAGATCGGGGACAGGACAAGGTTGCCCACTCTCGCCACTCTTATTCAATATAGTACTAGACATTCTGGCCATCGCAGTTAGGCAAGAAAAAGATATCAAGGGCATCCAGATAGGAAAGGAAGAGGTCAAGCTATCACTATTTGCGGATGAGATGATACTATACTTAGAAAATCCTGAAGACTACAAAAATATTCCTAAAACAATAGGTTTGTATAGTAAAGTGGCAAGTTAAAAATCATCACCCAAGAGTCCATGGCTTTCTTATACACAAATAATGAAAGAGAAGAAAGAGATATTTAAAAAAAACACACTCCCATTCACAAACGTGCCTCAGAAAATCAAGTACCTCAGAATCAGCTTAATTAAAGAGGTAAAGGAACTATACAAAGGAAATTACAAAACACTACTTCAAGAAATAAAAGAGGACACTAGAAAATGGAGACACAGCCACTGCTCATGGAAGGGGAGATTAACACTGTCAAAACGGCAATAATCTCCAAAGCATTATACAGATTTAATGCAGTTTCTATCAGGATATCTGTGACATTCTTAAAAGAAATAGACTAAAGACTCCTGAAATTCATATGGAAAAGTAAACCCCCATGAACAGCTAAAGCAATTCTTGGTAAAAAGAAAATGTGTAGCATCACTTTCCCCAACTTCCAACTGTACTGCAAAGCAGTAGTAATTAAAACAGACTGGCATTGAACTAGAAACAGACAAGCACACCAATGGAATAGAGTAAAATATTATGTCGCAGACTCTCAAATATATGATCACGTAATCTTTCATAAAGGAGCAAAAATGTGAAGTGAATAAGGATGGTGGTACTGGGAAAACTGGAGAGCTACCTGCAAAAAATGAACTTTGACCTCTGTCTAACACCAGGTGCAAAAATCAGATCGAAGTGGATTAAAAAGACCTCAATATCAGACCTGAATCCATAAGGTACATGCAGGAAAATGTAGGCAGAACCCTCCATGACATTTAAGCCAATGGCATCTTCAAAGATGAAACACCACTGACCAAGCAAGTGGAAACAAACATAAATAAATGGGACTACATTAAACTAAGAGCTTCTGAACTTCAAAAAAAAAACAGTGATCAAAATACAGAGTGATCCCACGGAATGGTAAAAGTTATTTACTCAATACCCACTAGATAAGGGGTTAATATCCAGGATTTACAGGACATTAGAAGAACTGTACAAGAAAAAAATCCTTCTACCCATCAAAAAATGGGGAGAAGAAATGAACAGAAACTTCTTCAAAAGAGAAATACAAATGGCCAAAAGGCACGTGAAACAAATGCTCTACATTGCTAATCATCAAGGAGATGCAAATAAAAAAAAAAGATGTCATCTTACCCCACAGAGACTGGCACACATCAAATTGAATAAGAAAAACCAGTGCTGGCATGGATGTTGGGAGAAAAGGACACCCTTTCACTGGTGGTGGGAATGCCGACTGCTCCAGCCTTTCTGGAAAACAATATGGGCATTCCTTAAAAACAAGAAATTGAGCTTCCATATGATCCAGCAATACTACTTCTGGAAAAATATCCCAAGGGTGCAAAAAAGAACGGTAGAAATGACATCTTCACCTGTATGATCATTGCAGCACTGTTCACAATAGCCAGAATCTGGAAACAACCAGAGTGCACCAAAACAAGATGACTGGTTAAAGAAACTTTGGTACAGCTACACAATGGAATACTATGCAGATGTTATAAAACATGAAGCCATGAAATTTGCTTATAAGTGGAAGGACATGGAGAGTATCATGCTAAGTGAAATGAGTCAGAAAGAGAGAAACAGACATAGAAGGACTGCACTCACTTGTGGAATTTAAAATTACATAGCACAGCGGCAGGGTGTTTGCCTAGCATGCAGCTGACCGGGTTTGATTACTCTGCCCCTCTCGGAGAGCCTGACAAGCTACCGAGAGTATCTCGCCCACATGGCAGAGCCTAGCAAGCTACCCATGGCGTATTTGATATGCCAAAAACAGTAACAACAAGTCTCACAATGGAGACGTTACTGGTGCCCACTCGAGCAAATTGATGAGCAATGGAATAACAGTGACAGTGACAGTGACAATATGATAGTAACACCTAAGGACATTGGAGATAAGGGCCAGAAAGATTGCTCCACTTTTGGAAGCCTGCCTCATGATCCGGGTGAGAAGGCAGCTAGGATAGAGAAGGAATCACTAAGTTAATGATGGTTGGAGGGATCTTTCAGTATGGGAGATGTGTGCTGAAAATAGATAAAGGATCGAACATGATGTCCTCTCAATATCTTTTTTGCAAACCAAAATGCCCCAAATTAGAGAGAAAGTAAGAGGGAAATTTTCTGCCATAGAAGCAGTGGGTGTCTTGTGTGTTAGGGATACTGTGGACACTGGTGGTTTAAAATTTACAATGGTGGAGAGATGAGTGTTTGATCATTCATTGTATGACTGAAACTCAGACAGAAAAGCTTTGTAACTGTATCTCACGTTGACTTAATAAAATAAGGAAAAAAAGTTTTTTTATCCCTTGTTGACTCTTAGATATACGATGATTTTCGTGGTGGTGGGTGGTAAGAAAAGATTAACACTATTGGGGGGAATTCTGTATGGTTCAATCTCTATTGAAAGCAATATGGAGATTTTTAAAATAAATTGAAATAGAACTTCGATATGAATCAGCAAGGCCATTTATTGACACATATCCCACAAACACAAGAAGATTAATTTGAAAGTATATATCAATGAACACCTATGTTCATTGATGCACTTAGTATAATAGCCAATATATGAAAAAACCCAAATTCCTAACTACAGATGAAGGGATTGAGAAGTCATATAGATACACATTGCAGTACTATACCGCTCTAATAAAGAATAAAATCCTACAATTTTCAGGAACATGGATGGAACTGGAGGGCATTATTTCTGAGTGAAATCAGTCAGAATCAAAGGGACAGCTAAAGAACAATCTCTCTCATATGTGGGACTTAAAAATGCACAGCAAGTGTCCACCTCCCTCCCACAGTTGCTGCTATGTCAAGTCACCCACTAGCCCTACTATTTTGATTTATGACTAACTCTCCAAGGAGATGCAAGCCAAGCAGCTAAAATTTATGGACACACTAATCTATCAGCTGAAAATTCTGGGGAGCCTTAGGAGGGGGCAAGTGGAGTCCTTGTCATGCCAAAGCCCCTGCAGCCACACTTACACCCCACTGCTGGCACCCAAGCCAACAGCTTAATGCAAATTCTCCACTATTATTCTCTGCAGAGACACCAAATAGCATAAATGCCAGGTACTCGGTGTTCAGGCTGAGAACTTTGGAGACTTCTCTGACTGGGGTTCAACAGTATATCTCCCATTTATGGAAGCACTGGCAACCATGCCCACCCTCCACAGCTGCCACCTTGTCAACTCATTGATGTAGTTCTACAGATTCTGAAGATTCTGTACACTTAAAAATTTCACAATACTGGAATTCTAATAGAAACACACCAAATTCAATGAGTGAGTAACATAGAAGCCAACTAAACTCAACAAAAACAATAACACAGAAGGCTCAACTAGCCACAAATGGTTTACTAAATTCTCAGACAAGGACTTAACCCAGTGGTGAGATATAACAATTTTCACAGAATATTTTTACTGTAGTATTTTTTAAAATTTTATTAGCCATTTAGGTGTAACAGGCAATATAAAATAAATTCTTGTGTGCCTGTAAAAGGGGGGGTGTTTAGAGGTTGGTTGGGATAATGAGGACAGTGGTGCAAAGGAAGGTCACTCTGGTGGTGGTATTGATGTTGTAACATAAAAAGCCCATAAAAACTGTATTATGAACAACTTTGTAAACTTCAGCGTTTAAATAAAGTACTTTATTTAAAAAAAGATACACAGCAAAGTAGCAACAAAGATCCAAAGGCAACATAATGGGGGAACTAATCCACACAACTGAGTTTGGGAGGATGAGAGGAAGGGAGTTTGGGTTCTTTGGGGAGGGAGGGAGGGAAACAGGTTCACTGGTGATGGGTGTTGAAGTAACGTCCATGAGAAGCCATTATTAATGAATAGTCTTATAACTTTTTTTAGAAGTAAATTTTAAAAAGGCTATGGTCAAGAAAGTGTTTCAAAACATGGAACTAAATTACCATATACTGGAGAGATGATTTAACTGCAAATGTTTTTGCATTAATCCTAATTAAAAGATTTTAATCCTTTTATTGCAATTTTTATATATTTTATTTTCATTAAAGTAGTTCAAAGTAATTCATTACAGATAATATTCAAACACTAATCCTACCACCTTCCCACCACAATAAGAGGTAAGTGTGTGAAGGTTGTTTTATTCATTCTGGAGCCATTTAAGCCTGTATATAAGAGAATGCAAGCAAGTATTTAAAACAAAACAGATGTGTGCTACTTTTGGCATGTAAGTGGGCTAGAGTATGAGAGGTTGCAGGGCCATGAATGTGGGAGCTGGAGGGAGGAGGCCTAGTCAGATCCCAACGGCCTTGGAGATCTCAATAACGGGGCCCGCAAACCTGGGTTTTTCTGCCGGTTCCCTTTTGGGTGAGGCTTGTCCAAGTGTGTGGAAAGTGGCCTTGAGCATGGCGGTGATTGGGTTCTGGAGGTTTTCGGCTGACAGGGCTCTGCTTGGGGCGGGGAGGGAAACTCAACCTGCCCCCTCTTCACTGTGACCAGTGAAGACAGCTTGGCGCGGGATCAGGACATTCTTGATATATTTAATTTTATAATTGAAAGACATCACAGAGGTTGGGGAAGGTGATGCCTCCCATCTTCTTTTACCCCAAAATTGCTTTAGCTATTTATAGGGGTTTGTTGTTCCATATGAGTTTTAGGAGTGTTTGGTCCATTTCCTTGAAGAATGTCATGGGTATCCTTATAGGAATTGCATTGAATCTGTATAATGCTTTGGGAAGTATTGCCATTGTGACAATGTTAATTCTCCCAATCAATGAATAGGGGATTTGCTTCCATTTCCTCATGTCCTCTTTTATTTCGTGAAGTAAAGTTTTATAAATTTCTCTGTACAGGTCCTTCACCTCCTTAGTTAAATTGATTCCGAGGTACTTGATTTTTTGAGGCATGATGGTGAATGGGGTTGCTTTGTTTGTATCACTTTCTTCTCTCTCATTATTTCCATATAGGAAAGCTATGGACATTTGGGTATTGATTTTATAGCCTGTGACTTTACTATACGAGTTAACTGTTTGTAGGAGTTTCTTGGTAGAGGCTTTGGGGTTCTCTAAATATAATATCATATCATCTGCGAATAGTGAGAGCTTGATTTCTTCCTTTCCTATCTGGATGCCCTTAATGTCTTTTTCTTGCCTAATCACTATTGCAAGTACTTCCAGTACTATACTAAACAGAAGTAGTAAGAGTGGGCATCCTTGCCTTTTCCTACACACTTACCTTTGTTAGAGGAACAAAAGCAGAGCAGTAGACCAAAGGAAAAGGGTATAATACCCTTACACAAAACCTCAAATATATGATCATCTAATCTTTGATAAGGGAGCAAGAAATGTAAAGTGGAGCAAGGAAAGCCTCTTTAACAAATGGTGCTGTCAACACTGGACAGCTACATGATCAGACTTATACCTAACACCATGCACAACAATCAGATCAAAATGAATTAAAGACCTCAACATTAGACCAGAATCCATAAGGTACATTGAAGACAAGGTTGGCAAAACATTCCACAACATTGAAGCTACAGATATCTTCAAAGAGGACTCGCCACTGACCAGGAAAGTGGAAACAGAGATAAACAAATGGGACTATCTTAAACTGAGAAGTTTCTGTACCTCAAAAGATACAGCGACCAGAATACAAAGACACTCTACAGAATGTGAAAGGATATTCACCCAATACCCATCGGATAAGGGGTTGATATCAAGGACTTACAAGGAATTAGTTAAACTCCATAAGAAGAAAACATCCAACCCCATCAGAAAATGGGGTGGTGAAATGAACAGAAACTTTCTCAAGGAAGAAATCCAAATGGCTAAAAGACATATGAAAAAAATGCTCCTCATCACTAATCATCAGGAAGATGCAGATCAATACAACAATGAGATACCATCTCACACCACAGAGACTGGCCCACATCCAAAAGAACGAAAGTGACCAGTGTTGGCGTGGATGTGGGGAGAACGGGACTCTCCTTCACTGCTGGTAGGAATGCCGACTGGTTCAGCCCTTTTGGAAACCAGTATGGACGCTTCTCAAAAAATTAGAAATTGAGCTCCAATTTGACCCAGCAATACCACTTCTGGTAATATATCCCAGAAATGCAAAAAAGTATAGAAAAGTGACATCTGCACCTATATGTTCATTGAAGCACTGTTCACGATAGCCATAATCTGGAAAAAACCTGAGTTCCCGAGAGCAGATGTCTGGTTAAAGAAACTTTGGTACATCTACACAATGGAATACTATGCAGCTGTTAGAAAAGACGAAGTCATGAAATTTGCATATAGGTGGATCCACATGGAAAGTATCATGTTAAGTGAAATGAGTCAGAAAGAGAGGGACAGTCACAGAAAAATTGCACTCATTTGTGGTATATAAAGTAACAGGATGGTAGACTAACACGCACGAATAGTAGAGATAAGTACCAAGAGGAGTACTCCACAGCTTGGAAGCTGACCTCACATGCTAGGTGAAGAAGCAGCTCTGATAGAGAAGGGATCACCAAGCAAAGGGTGTTAGGCAGGCCCACTAGGGATGGGAGATACAGGCTGAAAATAGACTGTAGACCGAACATGATGCCAAGTTAATGCCTCTGTAGCAAACCAGAACACACAAAAAGAGAGATAAAGCAAATTGGAATGCCCTGCCACAGAGGCAGGGTGGGGTGAAGGGGACAGGGTGAGAGTGGTGGAAGGGATGCTGGGACCATTGGTGGTGGAAAATGGGCACTGGTGGAGGGATGAGTACTCAATCATTGTATGACTAAAACGTAAGCATGAAAACCTGTAAGTCTGTAACTTTGTCTCAAGGTGATTCACTAATAAAATGAAAACAAATAAATAAATAAATAAAAAGAAAGACATCACAGAAAATTAAATCACGATCATGAAATTCCGCTGATAATCGATTTCTCGAGCAGGCTCAGTAACCTCTCCATTCGTTTTATCCATGAGATTTTAGAAGCCTCTTTCCACTCAAATTCCCAACGATGCCGCATTGGAGGCTCTTTCAGGGTCAGAGGAATGAGATCCAACTTGTTACTTGCTTTAGCATATGAATACAGTATGGGAAGCTTGTAAGCCTGTCCCATGTGGTCAGGAACTCTCAGCAGCTTGCTAGTTTCTCCCAGAGGGAGAAGTAGGTTATAAGATATAAGCGGCCGCACCCTTCTGGGAGCTTGCTTTTAAATCTCTGGATGTTGGCCGTTGATTGGATTACACACACCTGGGTTCTCTGCCAGTACCTTCATGCGTGAGGCCTGTGCGAATGTGTGAAGAGCGACCTTGAGCACGGCTGTGGCTAGGTTCCGGTGGTCTTCAGCCACCGGGAGCTCTGCTCGGGGTGGGGAGGGAAGTTGGAGCCCATCCCCTCCGAGGGGCCCCAGGGAAGACAGCCAGTCGTGCAGGCAAGGGACTCTCTGAAAATTAATACAGAAAAATTAATACAGCATTATATAGAAAAGTAAGCTGCCTAGAACCAAAAAGAGGTAACAGAAGCTTCCATTTGCTAAACAATCAAAATTCCAGGCTCAATACTAAGCATATTATCTTATTTACTTTCTCCAACAGCCTTCCTGGTATTTTTCAAAAGAGGAATAAAAGCTTTTAATAACAAAATGACTTACCCAAGGATCACACACACACACACACACACACACACACAAAACGGCAGTGATTGCCTGGGAACAAAGAATAGCAAAGTAAACAAAAACAGTGAGAAAGAGGTTATGACACTTATTTTGCATGGTATGACCCTCTTTTGATCCCTGAAGATATGATCCCATGATCACCCCCAGGAGTGAGCCTTAATTGAGTATTACCCCTCTCAGAAAAAGCCAAGGAATGGAATTACAAAGATCAAGATAGAAATAGCTTAAATAGAAGAAAACTACAGAGAACAACAATGAAACCAAAAGTTGATTATTTGAAAAGATCAACAATTTGGCAAACTTTGGAAAGATTGCAAAAAATTACAATAAAATACTAGCAAATCTAATTTGGCTGCAAAAAGGATTATCCACATAAACTAGTATATCCTATATTGGGTTTTAAGGTTGGTCCAACCCAAGAAAACATAGTGTAACAAACCATACTAATATTACAAAGGGCTAAAAATTACATGATTATTACAGTAGATGCAGAAATAGCACTCCCAAAAATATAATGCACTTTGATAATTAGAAAAATGCTAAGTGAAGTTAGAAAAAGGATAAACACAGAATGATTATCCTCATACCTGGGGTATAAGGATATTTTGAGAATAACAAAAGCCTTAAAGAAATAATTCCCAAAGGCAATAGAAACTGAGAACTGGATTTTAGTAGGAAATACATCACTGCAGGGATATAGTTGGAAGACACTGGAATAGTGGTAGAGGAAAACTGACACAAGTGGAGGGAGTGGTACTGGATGTTTTACACATGAAACCATACTATTATCATTGTATTATAAATAATGTAAATTTGGGGGTTGGAGAGATAGCACAGCGGGTAGGGCATTTGCCTTGTACGCGGCCGACCCGGGTTCGATTCCCAGCATCCCATATGGCCCCCTGAGCACTGTCAGGAGTAGTTCCTGAGTCTAGAGCCAGGAGTAACCCCTGTGCATCTCCGGGTGTGACCCAAAAAGTAAAAAAATTAATTAAATAAATAAATAGATAATGTAAATTTGTAGTTTTATTGTAAATAATGTGTACTAAACGTTTAAAAATATTTTTTATTTTAAATTTAAGGGATTTTGATCACACTTGAATATGCTCAGGGATCATTCCTGGTGGCTTCAGGGGCCCATGTGGTGTGGCAAGAACCAAACCTGGGTAGGTCATGTGTAAAGTAAGTGCCTTAGCTACTGTACTATCTCTCTGGCCCTGAAATTTAAAAAATTACAAATCACAAAATAAAATATCTCTGGAAGGAAATGTCATTCAGGGTCTCTCAGTCTCCCTTGGCGAGACCCTTATAAAAACATATGCACTCAAAACAAGCAAATCACACACACTCACAAAGCTAGGAATAGAATGGAATTTTCTCAATCAGATAGAGAGATTCTATGGAAAACTCATTTTATAGTAATTAAGAACTAAAATTCTTCTAAAATCCCTAACTAAACAAATACATTCATCCTCATTACTTACTTCTATTCAACATTGTGCCTGAAATTTAAAACAGGACACTAAGGGTGAGAGAGAACATACAGCCAGTAAAGTACTTTCCTTTGGTGTGGCTGACCTGAATTCATTCCCTAGCTCCACGTATAGTAGTCTCCAGAGCATCTCTAGGAGTTGTCCCTAAGCAAAAAAAAAAAAAAAAAACAAAAAAGTTAGTCCTGAGCACCACTGGGTGTGGCCAAAAAAATAGAGAAACTAAGCAAAACAGGAAATAAAAGACATCCAAATTGGAAAAAAGAAAGTAGAATTTTCTTCATGTAAAGATAATATGTTCTTGTATACAAAAACCCTTTATCACACATATGATTATTTGATTTATAGGTAAATCCAATAAGGATGCAAAATACAAGGTCAATATTAAATAGTTTTATTTATATATTTTTTCAAGAAAAAGCTGAAGTAAAATTGTTAAAACTACAACAGTATAAACTCCCTAGGTATAAATTATTCCTCCCCAAGGTTCAAGACTTGTACACTAAAAACTTGAAAATATTGCTAAATTTTTGTGGCCCCTCTCCACACATTCGGACAAGCCTCACGCATGAAGGTACCGGCAGAGAACCCAGGTGTGTGTAATCCCATCAATGGCCAACATCCAGAGACTTAAAAGCAAGCTCCCAGAAGCGTGCGGCCGCATATATCTTATAACCTACTTCTCCCTCTGGGAGAAACTAGCAAACTACTGAGAGTTTCCTGCCCACATGGTACAGCCTTGCTAGCTTCCCATACTGTATTCATATGCTAAAGCCAGTAACAATCTGGATCTCATTCCCCTGACCCTGAAAGAGCTTCCAATATGGCATTGTTGGGAAGGCGGAGTGGAGAGAGGCTTCTAAAATCTCAGGGATAGGACGAATGGAGAGGTTACTGAGCCCGCTCGAGAAATCGACGATCAACAGGATTTCATGATTCATGATTGCTAAAAGGAATCGAGAAAGTCAGAGCTGGAAAGGTAGTACAGAGGTTTAGGTATTGGCCTGCATGTGGCCCAACCTGGCTTGATTCAGTGTACTGATTATGGTCCTCCAAGCACCAACAGAGATCACTCCTGAGAACAGAAACAAAAGTAAGTAGCTCTGAATTTCCTGTTAACACCCCCTAAAAAGAAAGACAGAGGGAAAGTAGAGGTGAGGAGGGGAATGGATAGGAGGGAAGGGGAAGATGATAAGGGAGGAGAAGGGGAGAAGGAGAAGGGAGGATAGGGGAGCAGATGTGAGGAGGGGAGGGGATAAAAGGGGGGAAGGGGAGAGGAGAACAGAGGAGAGGAGAGAAATGACCGAAATAAATGGAATAACATTCCATGTTCAACAATTGAAAATATCAATATTAATATCAATATCAATATTAATGTAAGGATTCTCTCAAATTAATCTACAGAATCCACATTACATCCATCAAAGTCCCAAATTGAGGGTTTTTTTTCCCCCCAGAAATAGACAAGTAAACTCAAGGAACACAGAATAGTGCCTCAGAAGCGGCTTGGAGGTGAAAGATCTATATACTTGAAACTATAAAATACTACTTCAAGAAATGAAAGAGGACATAAGGAAACACATCCCCTGTTTAGGAATTGGATTGATTAATATCATCAAAACGGAAGAACTCCCCAAAGCATTATACAGATACAATGCAGTTCCTATAAGTATATCCATTTCATTTAAAAACAAATATATCAAACATTCATGAAATTCATATGGAACAATAACCGTCACCCCACCACCAACAACGTAAATAGCTAAAATAGTCCTTCGGGGAATAAGAAGATAAGCATTGGAATTCTTTCTTGCACTAATCCTTGACCAGTACAGGTTGCTGGGCCTATAGGAAATGCCCGAGGTCTCAACATCTCTGGGATCTGGGCTGTTGCCAGGGAAATCTGACATTTTCAAAGAATAACAGATTAGTTGACCTTGATTACCGGCTGTTGATGGCTTGAGACATGAGAAACAGACATCTTTGGGTCTCAGCAATACTTCAACCTTGAGTCTGTCTAAGAATATAAAGAACACTCTCCACAGCTGCAGGAGCGTGACTACAGACGCCAGCTAAATTTTTTGGCATGGGCAGCTCCTCGCAGAATGTCTCCAGACTGAGGACTAAGCCTCGGCCCCATGCCCGCCCAGGAGGTGAAAGGTATTTCTCTCTCTCTCGCCTCTTCCTTGCCGGGGGTGAAGGGCGTGGTGACCGCCATATTATGAGGACCACAGATGGGGTTTACAAGCTTGCAATGATCCAATATCTGGAAGAAATCTCCCTGGACTTAGTTGTTAAAGTACAGAAATCCAAAACCGACCTCATATCTCTTCACAACAGGTCTGACTCTAGTGGGGTACTCCTAACAATAATAGTGAGGTTTGTGTTGAAATATTGAATGTGACCAAAGTAAATAGAAAGTAAAGTGAAATTTATCAGTTACAAGACGGGGGAGGTGCGGGGGGTGCGGAATGGGAGGTGTATTTTTTTTTAGGTGGTGGGATATGGGCACTGGTGAAGGGATGGTTGTTTCAGCATTGTATAACTGAGACTTAAGCCTGAAAGCATTGTAATTTTCCACATGGTGATTCAATAAAATAAAATTCTTAAAAATAAAAATAAAAAATATAAAGAACAGTGCTTCTGCAGCTTCTTCCTAGTCATAACAATACCCTGCCTCCCTCTACCACCAGCTAGTTAATGCATGTAGGTATTCTCTATCAGACTCTATTTAACCATTGCCTTTCTTAATAAACTTTGTCATATGACTAGTAGTCTATGGCCCATGTGGGTGGCTATGACTTGGCTATGCTGCATGTACGAGACTTGAGAATCTGTTGTTCCTGCCTCGAGGAACAGGCATCCATTTTCCAGGATCCAAGTAGTTGCAGAATAACTACAGACAGGAGGTATCACTTTCCCCAACTTCAAACTATACTAAAAAGCAGTAGTAATTAAAACAACATATTGGAGTGAAGACAGACCCTAAGATCAATAGAATAGACTTGAATATACTGAGACAGACGCAAAGGTGTCTGATCAGTTCATCCTTTCTTTTCAGAGGTAGAAAAAGTTTAATAAGTGCACAATAAAATGTCAAGAAGAGCATAAATAATACAAAATGTTTTCTTCTTACTACTACTTTAGGTATTTTGATATGGCAGAAACCTGTTTTTAGTTTTTTATTAGTGAATCACTGTGAGGTATAGTTACAGACTTACACACTCTCATGCTTGCGTTTCAGTCATACAATGATCGAGTACTCATCCCTTCACCAGTGCCCATTTTCCACCACCAATGGTCCCAGCATCCCTCCCACCACCCACACCCTACTCCCTCCACCTACCCAACCTCTGGGGCAGGGCATTCCCTTTTGCTCGCTCTCTCTCTTTTGGGGTGTCGTGGTTTGCAATACAGGTATTAAGTGGCCATCACTGTATCTTTTAAGGTGCAGAAGCTTCTCAGTTTAAGGTAGTCCTGTTTGTTTATCTCTGTTTCCACTTGCTTGGCCAATGGTGTGTCACCTTTAAAGATATCTTTAGTTTCAATATCATGGAGGGGTTTGCCGATCTTGTCTTCAATGTACCTGATGGATTCTGGTCTGATGTTGAGGTATTTAATCCATTTTGGTCTGACTTTCGTGCATGGTGTTAGGTAGAGGTCTGAGCCCATTTTTTTGCATATAGCTGTCCAGTTTTCCCAGCACCATTTGTTAAAGAGGCTTTCCTTGCTCCACTTCACATTTCTTGCTCCCTTATCAAAGACTAGATGATCATATATTTGAGGGTGTGTCACGATATTCAACCCTGTTCCATTGATCTGTGGCTCTGCCTTCATTCCAGTACCATGCTGATTTAATTATTACCGCTTTGTAGGTTTGAGGTTGGGAAAGGTGATGCCTCCCATCTTCTTTTTTTGTAAGAATTGCTTTAACGCTTCAGGAGTGTTTGCTCCATTTCTTTAAAGAATGTCTTGGGTAACCTTATAAGAATTGCATTAATTTGTATAAGGTTTTAGAGAGTATTGCCATTTTGACAATGTTAATCCTCCTGATCCATGAGCAGAGGAGATCTTTCCATTTTCTCATGTCCTCTTTTATTTCATGAAGTAGCCTTTTGTAGTTTTCTTTGTACAGATCCTTTATATCCTTAGTGAGACTGATTCCAAGGTAATTGATTTTCTGAGGCATAATTATAAACAGGATTGCCTTTTTCATGTCACTTACTCCTCTCTCATTATTTCGTATAGGAAAGCCATGGACTTTTGGGTGTTGATTTTATATCCTGCAACTTTACTATACAAGTCTATTGTTTCTAGGAGTTTCTTGGCAGAGGTTTTCGGATTCTCAAAATATAGTGTCATATCATCTGAGAACAGTGAGAGCTTGATTTCTTCCTTTCCAACGTGAATACCCTTAGTGCCTTTTTCTTGCCTAACCGCTATTCCAAGTACTTACAGTACTATATTGAACAGAAGTGGTGAGAGTGGGCATACTTGTCTCATCCCTGATCTTAGAGGGAAGAAGATTTTCCCCATTGAGGATGATACTTGTTTCCAGGTATCTTTTGATTTCGTCCTTGATTTTCTCCCTGACCCACTCATTGTTCAACATTGAGTTGTTTAATTTCCAAGTGTTTGATTTTTTTCTCCGAGTCTGTGCATGATTGTCTTCTATCTTCAGTGCTTCGTAGTCTGAAATAATAGTTGATACAGTTTCTATCTTCCTGATTCTATTGAGGTATGGTTTGTGACCCAGCAAATGATCTGTTTTGGAAAATGTCTGTGTGCACTGGAAAAAAGTGTATTATTTCTTTTGGGGATGCAAAGCCCTATTAGCCCTCTCTGTTCTATCTCTTCCTTCAAAGCCAGTGTTTCCTTTCTGAGTTTTAATCTTGTTGATCTATATAGAGATTATAGGGCAGTATTGAAGTCTCCAACAACTGTTGTGTTACTAGCAATGTCCTTGTTAAATCTGTTAGCAGTTGTTTTAAGTCTTTAGCTGTTCTCTCACTAGGTGTGTATATACATAAAAGATGTGCTTTCTTCATGCTGTACGTATCCCTTGATTAATAAAAAACAGCCTTCACTGTCGCTTTTCATATTATTAAACCTGAAATCTATGCTGTCAGATACTAGTATGGCCACCCCGGCTTTTGTGAGGAAGTTGTTTGCTTGCACAATTGTTTTCCATTATTTGACTTTGAGTCTGTGTTTACTCTGACTGCTCAGATGTGTTTCTTCTAGGCAGCGGAATGTTGGGTTTAGTTTCTGAATCCATTTTGCCACTCTGTGTCTCTGTTTTATTGAATAATAAAATCAATTTATTTTACATATATACTAAAAATCAAATAATTGAAAAAAGGCAAAAAAAATTGATAATTAAGAGTCGAGTCATCAGAGCACACACAATAGTGTGCTATAAAATAGAAATATCTCTCACTTTCATGACCCAACCCACTTTGTTGGACCTTTGTTGCTCACTTTCTCCAGTATCTCTTTTTTTTTAAATTGGTGCATTTAGACCATTGACATTGAGAGAAATTATTGTCATGGGGTTTTGGGTCATCTTTCTGTAAGGGTTCGTTGTGCTTGTAAGGTTTTTTTCTTGTCTTACAGTAGCCCCTTTAGTCTTTAAGTTTGGTTTTGAGTCTATGAAGTTCCTGAGCTGTTGTTTATCCATGAAACAGTGCATTGTTTCTTCCAGTTTGAGTGAAATTTTAGCCCGACATAGTATTCTTCTCTTACACAACAACAATGAGTCTCTTGCCCGCATGCCTTGTTGTCTTCCCCGGGGGCCCCTCCGAGTGGATGGGCTCCAGCTTCCCTCCCCACCCCAAGCAGAGCTCCTGGCAGCCAAAGACCACCGGAACCTAGCTACAGCCATGCTCGAAGCCCCTCTCTACACGTTCGGACAGGCCTCATGCATGAAGGTACCGGCAGAAGAACCCAGGTGTGTGTAATCCCATCAACGGCCAACTTCCAGAGAGAGACTTAAAAGAAAGCTCTCAGAAGATATCCTACGATATCTTTAGCCTACATCTCCCTCTGGGAGAAACTGGCAATCTTCTGAGAGTTTCCTGCCCACATGGGACAGCCTTGCAAGCTTCCCATGGTGTATTCATATGCAAAATCCAGTAACAAGCTGGATCTCATTCCCCTGACCCTGAAGAGCCCCCAGTGCAACATCGTTAGGAGGGCCGAGTCAAAATAGACTTCTAAGATCTCAGGGAAAGGACGAAATGAGATGTTACTGAGCCCGCCCGAGAAATCGGTGATTAACGGGATTTCATGTTCGTGATCGATAGTATTCTTGGTGAGGTGCTCATTTCACTGAGTTTTTTCACCATATTCCACCATTGTCTTCAGGCTTGGAGGGTTTCCTCTGATAAGTCTGCTGTAAATCTAAGGGGTGCTTCTTTGTATGTGATTTCCTTCCTTGACCTTGCTGCTTGCAGTATTGTATCTCTATCAGTGGCATCCATCATTCTGACTATATGTCTTGGTGTCTTTTTGTTAGGATCTGTTTTAGCTGGCACCTTTGGGCTCCTTGGATCAGGATACCCACATTTTTCAGCTCGAGGAACTTCTCAGCAATGATATCTTTAACTGTGGCTCTTTCATTGGAGTTGCTTCCCTGTCTTTCCAGTACTCTGATGATCCTTACATTGTTCCTCTTGAGATCTACCTCTAGGATTCTAATTCACCCTAGAGGTGTTTTGAGGTCTTTTGCCATTGTTTGTTGTTGACTGTAAGCTTTCTGCAGCTCATCTTCAAGCTTACTGATTTTGTCTTTAGCTGTAGCCATTCTACTGTTGAGGGCACTGACTGAGTTTCTTATTTCATCTACTGAGTCCTTTATTTGTGATACTTCATTTTGTAGCATTTATATTTCTACTCTCATTTCTTCTTATATTTTCTTGGCTGTCTGTTACAATATTTCTTTCATGTCTTCCATTAATTTACTGGATGTCTGTTCTGTCGTTACCTGAGTTCATTGAACATCTTCAACGTTTCATCTCTGAATTCTTTATTGGAGAGATCGTGTTTATGGGTAGCCCCTGTTGAGGGCTCTGGGATATTATTGTCAACATCTCCTTGTTGTGGGGATTTTCACTGTTGTTTTCATTTTGTTGAGGAATTAAGAAGGTGGGACCTTCCAGTTCTCTATCACTATTCCCTCTTGTTGCGATAATGGATTCTGGCTGAGCTCAGATGATGGTGGTCAACTTTTTCCTGTTCTGGAATACCACCCTCCTCTCAGGTGCTCCTTGTGATTTACCTGAGGCTTCTAGTGGGGCTTTTGAGGATGTGATCTATTATACTGGGCTTATACAGCTTCTTGTGTTCCCTGCTATTTGGTGGAATTAAAATAAGCTAGTGGACTATTGGCCTATAGTGTTTGAAATGTCCAGGATGTTCTCCACAGAATTAAGTGAGGGAGATTGAGATATAAATCCAGAGTGTTGGGAAGGGGAGAAAATAACAGTGGGCTGCACGTGAGGCAACGATCCCTTTCAAGGAGGCCACTCCCCCTGCTGGGCCAGAGATGTTCTGGAGCTGGGGTGGAGCTGGGGCACGGGGCAGACTGGGGCTCACAGACCTGGTGGCGAGAGCAGCAGGGCTAGGAGGTCAGCATGTGCCTGATCAGTTAATCTTTGATAAAGCAGAGAAAAATCTGAAATGGAGCAAGAAAAACCTCTTCAACAAGTGATGTAGGGAAAACTGGTCAGTGACATGCAAAAAAACAAACTCACAGTGCTTTCTAACACCATGCATAAGAATCAAATCAAAATCGATTGATGAATTTGTTCTCAGACCTGAATTTATAAGTTGCATAGAGGAAAATATAGGTAGAACTCTCCAATGATATTGAAGCTCAAGGCATCTTCTTTGTTTTATGGTTAAATCAGTGACTTTATTTATTTATTTATTTATTTTGTTGGACTGGAGCAATAGCACAGTGGGTAGGGTGTTTGCCTTGCACCCAGCCAACCTGGGTCCAATTCCTTCATTCCTCTCAAAGAGCCTGGCAAGCTACCAGGAGTATCCTGCCCACAAAGCAGAGCCTGGCAAGCTACCCTTGGTGTATTCAATATGCCAACATCAGTAACAACAAGTCTCACAATGGAGATGTTACTGGTGCCTGCTGGAGCAAATCAATAAACAATGGGCCGACAGTGCTACAGTGTTACTACTTATTTTGTTGAATCACTGGGAGATAGTTATAAGCTTTCATGTTTAGGTTACAATCACACAATGATCAAACATCTGTCCCTCCATCAGTGCACATTTCTCACCACAAATATCCCCACTATAACCCCCTTTCCCACCCTCCCCCTGCCTCCATGTCAGACAATATTCCCATTCTCTCTCCCTACTTTTGGGCATTATGGTTTGCAATACAGGTACTGAGAGTTTATCATGTTTGGTAAGGCACATGGAAATAATGCTCCACATTGCTAGTCATCAGGGAGATGAAAATCAAAACAAAAATGAGATATCATCTCACACCACAGAGACTAGCACACATTCAAAAGAACAAAAGCAACCAGTGCTGGCGTGGATGTGGGGGAAAATGGATGCTCTTTCACTGTTGGTGGGTATGCCGACTGGTCCAGCCTTTATGGAAAAGAATATGGTCAGTCCTTCAAAAACTAGAAATTGAGCTTCCATATGACCAAGCAATACCATTTCTGGGAATATAGCCCAAGGAAGCAAAAAAGCACACTAGAAATGACATCTATACCTATATGTTTATTGCAGCACTGTCCACAATAGCCAAAATCTGGGAACAATCTGAGAGCCCTAAAACAGATGACTGGTTAAAGAAACTTTGGTACATCTAGACAATGGAATACTATGCAGCTGTTAGAAAGAATCAAGTCATGAAATTTGCTTATAAATGGATAAAAATGGAGAATATTATGCTAAGTGAAATGAATCAGAAAGATAGGGACAGACATAAAAGGATTGCACTAATTTGTGGGGTACAAAATAACTTAACATGAGGCTGACACCCAAGTACAGTAGATACAAGGGCCAAAAAGTCTGCCCCATGGCTAGAAGCCTGCTTCATGAGCAGAGGGGAGAAGGCAGCTGGAATCAAGAAGAGATCATTACGAAAATGATGGTTGAAGGAATTTATCGTGATGGGAGATGTGTGCTGATAGTAGATAGTGGCTCAAGGCACCTTCAAAGATGAAACACCACTCAGTGAGTCACTGTCACTGTGATCCCGTTGCTCATCGATTTGTTAGAGTGGGCACCAGTAACATCTCTCATTGAGAGACTTATTGTTACTGTTTTTGGCATATCCAATACACACGGGTAGCTTGCCAGGCTCTGCCACTCGGACTCGATACTTTCAGTAGCTTGCCAAGCTCTCTGAGAGGGGCGGAGGAATCGAACTCTGGTCAGCTGTGTGAAAGGCGAACGCCCAACCACTGTGCTCCAGCCCCACTCAGTGAGTGGAAGCAAAAATAAACAAGTGGGGCTACATTAAACTAACAAGCTTCTGCACTTCAAAGAAAATGATGACTAGAATACAAAGACAATCCACAGAATGGAAAAAAAAACTTATCTGATGAAAGATTAATTTCCAAAATATATAAGGCACTAGTAGGACTTTACAAGTAAAAAAAAACATATGAACACATTAAAAAAATTGGGAGAAGGAATGAACAGAAACTCCCTTATTTGTTGAGAAAATCTCTCCTTTAAAGAAGAAACATCAGGCCTCATGGGATGGGGATGGGCCAGTCCTTCTCATCCCCCCCCCGCCCCCGCCCCAATGGGATCTTAGGATGATGCCCACGAGCTACTTTTGGCTACTACTTAAAATCCTTAACAGCCATAATCAGAGACACAAAAAAAGAATCTCAGAACTGAGCAGCTCACTGCAGAATTGCCTCCGGACTTTGCACCATGCTGACATCACCCAGCTACTCCATACAGAAGCAGATGCTGTCCCTCTGCCTGCCCCTAGGAATTCTGGTGGCCGCAGTCTTCCAGAACCCAATGAGAAGTCCAGGTACTCGGGAGCAGTAACAACAAATATCAAACCTCATGAGATGAGGGATGGGACGCCCGTTTAATCCCCCCCCCGCCCCAATGGGACCTTGTGATGATGTCGTGAACTACATCTGGCTACTACTTAAGCTCCTTAATGGCCCTGATCTAGAAGCACACAAAAGAATCTCGGAACTGAGCAGCTCACTGCAGAGATCTCTCCAGGCACTAACTATCTAAAATTTTAGAATTCCAGGACCACACAGTCACAAGACATCTTATGATATTTATAACAAGCAATAAAAAATAAATTGTCTAGCATTGCCTTTTCGGCAGGTTTAAGTGGTAGTAGGAAACTTCCAAATAATAATGGTGGGGCTGGTTTTGAAATATTGAATCCAGTCAAAGTTGAATGAGAGTATTATGGAATTGTCTACTACACATCCAGGGGAAAGGTTGGGATGCGGGGGGCAGATACTGGGGATTTTGGTGGCGGAAAATGTGTCAACTGGTGAAAGAATGGGTGTTTGATCATTGTATGACCAAAATTCAAACATGAAATATTTTTAACTGTATCTTGTGGTGATTCAATAAAAATAAATAAATAAAGAAGACACAAATGACCAAAAGGCACATGATAAAGTGCTCTTTGTCTCTAATTATCAGGGACATGCAAATCAAAACAATAATGAGATACTGGCTCACACCACACAGAATGGTACACATCAAGAAGAATAACCAGTGCTGGCATTGGATGTGAAGAGAACGGGACTTGTATCCACTGATGGTGGGAATGTCAATTGGTCTAGCCATTCTAGAAAATATGGACATTCCTCAAAAAATTAGAAATTGAGCTTCCATATGACACAATAATATCACTCCTGGTAATGTACCTTAGTAACTCAAGAACACAATGCAGACAAGCTATCTACACTCCTATGTTTATTGCAGCACTATTCACAATAGCCAGAATCTGGAAACAACCCAAGTGCTCTAGAACATATAAGTGGATAAAGAAATTATGGTATATCTACACAATGGCACACTACACAGCTATTAAGAAAAATGAAGTCATGAAATTTTTTGACACATGGATGGACATGGAGAATATTAGGCTGAGTGATATGAATCAGAGGAGAGCTACAAATATAGAAAGATTGCACTCATTTGCAGGATATAAAAATGCAGAGTATCTGAATAGTACCAAAAGCCAGTAGAAACAAGGGACAGAAGAACTGGTCCATGGTAAAACTTTTGCCACAAAAGGGATGGGAGAATGCAGGAAGGGACCACTATGACAATGATAGTTGGAAATGATCACAGGATAAAAACTGAGTGCTGAAAGGAGGTAAAGTAATATGCTTTTCAGTAACAGTATTGCAAACTGCAGTGCCTTAAAGGAAAGTAGAAGAGAGAGAGGAAAGCTGTGGGTGCAGTTTGGAGGAAGGTATAGGAGGGAAACCGAGTACACTGGTGTTGGGAAATGTGCACTGGTGAAGGGATAGGCATGGGAACATTGTCTAAAACTCAATCGAGAACAACTTTGTAACTGTGAAACTCATGGTGATTCAAATTAAAATATAAAAACTACAATAATTATGGCAGTGTGCCTCAGTATAAGGATAAATGCTGACATCAATATTATATAAGTTACAATTCAGAAATAAGCCCTGAGATTTGTTTTCAATTTATTTTCCATTAGTGCCAAGACTCTCAAATTGGGAGAAGGAACATAGTTTTTAAAATAATGCTGAGTTTAAAGAGGATCTGTTGCCAGTTTTCCTCAAGCTTTTCCAGGAAATTAAAAAATCAAGAACTCCCCCATACAGTTTCTATGAGGCACATATCTCCCTAACACCAAAAGCAAACAAAGACATCACTAACAAAGAAAATTACAGACCAATATCCCTGATGAACACTGATGCTAAGATCCTCAACAAAATATTAGCAAATAGAATACAACAACTCATAATAAAGATCATACATTACAACCAAGTGGCATTCATACTGTGAATACAAGGATGGTTTAACATTCAGAAATCAATCAACATAATCCATCATATCAACAGAAGTAAAGACAAAAACCATATGATCATATCAATAGATGCAAAGAAAGCACTTGACAAGATCCAACATAAGTTCATGATGAAAAGTTTCATCAAAATGGGTTTTGGAGAAACTTTCCTCAAGATAGTCAAAGCCATCTACCACAAACCCATGGCAAGCATTATCCTCAATGGGGAAAAACTAAGGGCCTTTCCTTTAAGATCAGGGAAAAGACAAGGATGCCCACTCTCACCACATCGATTCAGCATAGTACTGGAAGTACTTGCAATAGCTGTTAGTCAAGATAAAGAGATTAAGGGCATCCAGATAGAAAAAGAAGAAATCAAACTCTTCACAGATGATATGATAATATATCTAGAGAAGCCTAAAACCTCTACTAAGAAACTCTTAGAAACTATAGGCTTGTACAGTAAAGTTGCAGGCTATAAAATCAATACCCAAAAACCCATGGCCTTCCTATACGCAAACAATGAGACAGAGGAAAGGGACATGAAAAAAGCAATCCCATTCATAATTGTGCCCCAGAAAATCAAGTACTACGGAAATAGCTTAACTAAGGAAGTATAGGACCTCTACAAAGAAAACTATAAAACGCTACTCCATGAATTAAAAGAGGACATGAGGAAATGGAATAACCCCTGCTCATGGATAGGGAGAATCAACATTGTCAAAATGGCAATACTCCCCAAAGCATTATACAGATTCATTGCGATCCCTATAAAGATACCCATGAATGTCTTCAAAGAAATGGATCAAGCTATCCTGAAATTCATATGGAACAACAAACACCCGTGGATAGCTAAAACAATTCTTGGGAAAAAGATGATGGGAGGCATCACTCTCCCCAACCTTAAACTTTAATACAAAGTGGTAACAATTAAAACAGCATGTTACTGGAATAAAGGCAGAGCTGCAGAACAATGGAATAGGGTGGAATATCCCTACACACAACCCCAAATGTATGATCATCTAATCTTTGATAAGGGAGCAAGAAATGTGAAGTGGAGCAAGGAAAGCCACTAACAAATGGTGCTGGCACAACTGGACAACCACATGTAAAAGAATGGGCTTAGACCTTGACCTGACACCTTGCACAAAAGTCAGATCAAAATGGATTAAAGACCTCAACATCAGACCACAATCCATAAAGTATATTGAAGACAAAGTCGTCAAAACCCTACACAATATTGAAGCTAAAGGTATTTTCAAAGATGAAACGCAACTGATTAACCAAATGGAAACAGAGATAAACAAATGGGACTATATTAAACTAAGAAGCTTCTGCACCGCAAAAGACACAGTGACCAGAATAAAAAGACAATCTACAGAATGAGAAAGGATATTCACCCAATACCCATGCAATAAGAGGTTGATATCAAGGGTATATAAGGCACTGATTGAACTCTACAAGAAGAGAACATCCAATCCCATCAGAAAATGGGGCGAAGAAATAAACAGAAACTTTCCCAAAGAAGAGATACGAATGGCCAAAAGGCACATGAAAAAATGCTCTTCACCACTAATCATCAGGGAGATGCAGATCAAAACAACTATGAGATACCACCTCACACCACAGAGACTGGCCCACACCCAAAAGAACAAAAGCAACTGGTGCTGGCATGGATGTGGGGAAAAAGGGATTCTCCTTCACTGCTGGTGGGAATGCCAACCGATTCAGTCATTTTGGAAAACAATATGGACGATTCTCAAAAAATTAGATATTGAGCTCCCATTTGACCCAGCAATATCACTGCTGGGAATATATCCCAGAGAAACAAAAAAGTATAGTCGAAATGACATCTGCACTTATATGTTCATCGCAGCACTGTTTACAATAGCCAGAACCCGGAAAATACCTGAGTGCCTGAGAACAGATGACTGGTTAAAGAAACTTTGGTACATCTATACAATGGAATACTATGCAGCTGTTAGAAAAGAGGAAGTCATGAATTTTGCATATAAGTGAATCAACTTGGAAAGTATCATGCTAAGTGAAATGAGTCAGAAAGAGAGAGCCAGATATAGAAAGATTGCACTCATCTGTGGAATATAAAATAACAGAGTAGGAAACTAACACCCAAGAATAGTAGAAATAAGTACCAGGAGGTTGGCTCCATGGCTTGGAAGCTGGCCTCACATGCTGGGAGAAAAGGCAGTTCAGATAGAGAAGGGAACATCAAGTAAACTGTGGTTGGAGGACACGCTAGGGAGGGGAGATGCATGCTGGAAGTAGACTATAGATTGAACACAATGGCCACTCAATACCCCTATTACAGACCACAACACCGAAAAGGAGAGAGAGAGCAAAATCGAATGTCCTGCCACAGAGGCGGGGGGGGATTGCATTGGGAGGTGGGAGGGATACTGGGTTCACTGTGGTGGAGAATAGACACTGCTGGAGGGATGGGTGCTTGAACATTGTATGAGGGAAACACAAGTACGAAAATGTGTAAATCTGTTAATGTACCCTCATGGTGATTCACTAATTAAAAATAAAATAAATAAAAGTTTTTTTAACAAAGAAATAATGTTGAGTCTCCGCCGAGATGTGACCCGAGCAGCCACATGCGTGCGGCCTCTTTGTTGCTGAATGACCATTGTTCCGGATGCCGCCTATCTAACTTTTGGCACCAGCAGCTTCTTGCAGAAATGTCTCTAGACTGTGAACTAAGCCACGGCCCCATGCCACCCCAGGAGAGGAAAGGTTTTTCTCTCTCGGCTTTTCCTTCGGGTGGGAGGAGTGGTAGCGTGGCAAACGCCATATTAGAAGGACCACTAAAGATAGGTACGAGCTTGCAATGACGCAATTTCTGGCAGAAATTTCCCTGGACTTAGTTACTAAAATACTAAAATACAGAAATCCAAAACTGTGCGACCTCATATCTCTTCATTCTCAGCAATAGAAAACAAATTATCAAGTGCTTCCTTTTCAGCATGTCTGATTTTGGGGGGGAAACTCCAAACAATAATAGTGAGTTTTTTGTTGAAATATTGAGTTTAATCAAAGTAAAGAGAAAGTAAAGTGAAAATTACCAGCTAAACAGGTGGAGGGAATGGTGGTGGGATGGAAGGTATACTGGGGTTCTTGGTGTTGGAACATGTGCACTGGTGAAGGGATGGGTGTTTGATTATTGTACAACTGAGACTTAAGCCTGAAAGCTTTGTAACTTTCCACATGGTGATTCAATAAAATAAATGTTGAAACAACTGAATACTCCATTGAAAAACAATGAATCCTGATGCTATTTTACAACATACCAATATTAACTCCAAATTTTCCTAGACCAAAATTAAAGAGCAGTAATTATAAAACTTAGAGAAGAACACTTGAGAACTAATTTATACAGTCTCAAATGAAGTAAAGCCTTATTTTGTATAGTAATACAAGTCTAGATGAATAAATATATAAATAATGTAGACTACATTAAGATTAAAAACTGTCTTTTCTCTGAAGCACGTGAAAGCAAAAAAGAGAGATATCCAACAGGCTGAACACATGCTTTGCAAGCACGAGACCTGGGTTTGATCCCCAGCGTCATATGGTTCTCTGAGCCCCACTTGTAGTGATAACAAGTCCAGATCCAGGAGTACTTCTGTGCACTGCTAGGTGTGGCCCCCAATCACAAAAGTGGAAATCAGTGGTATAGCACATGATTCACATGTTTAAGGTCTTGAATTCAATATCCAAAATTTCAAAATGAAAAATAGGATATAAAAAGAAAGTGAAAATATAGTAGAAAATTCAAAAAGCACTTGAGAATCTTATAGAAATTTGTATCTATAAAGAACTCTCACAACTCTACAAGGAAAAATCTCAATAAAAGTTTTGGCCCATAATTTGAATAAGTACTTCTGCAAGGAAGTTTTGCTTTCTTGTAGAAGTAGAGAAAAAAGAGGAAAAAATTCAAAAGTTTAACCACCACTAAAGTGTATCTAAGACAATGCAAAACAAATAGATTTCCTCTAGTATGACTCATGTTGAGAAATTAGGATCTTCACCCATTGTCTTATCAGTCTGGTCACTTATCAAAAAGTTTAGGATAGGGGTTGGGGCGATAGCACAGCAGGTAGGGCGTTTGCCTTGCACACAGCCCACCTGGGTTCGAGTTCCAGCATCCCACATGGCCCCCAAGCACTTCTAGGAGTAATTACTGAGTGCGTGAGCCAGGACTAATCCCTGTGCATTGCTGGGTGTGACCCAAAGAAGCAAAACAAAAAAAAATTAGGATAGTTATCCTATAATCCAGTTCTATTTCTAGCTAAATACATGAAATAAATGAAAACATATACCCACAGAAAACTTACACACAAATGCTTACATTACTAGCCCAAAGTGAAAAAATATGTCCAGTAACTGATGGATACATAAACTGTTAATGTTTATACAACAATATTTATTAGAATACATAAACAAAGGTATTTGTATATGACCATCATAATAACCTTCAAAACATTATGTTTGGGAGCTGGGGAGGGAGATAGTACCGTGGGCAAGTCTTGCACTCATCTTGCACATGGTTGACCCAGGTTCAATTATGGTGCGATATATTAGCACAGAGCCTTTTCACAGAGCCAAGTGTAAACTCTGAGCACTGCAGTATGTTACCGCAAAACCAAAAAAATAAACAATATGCTAGGCTAGAAAGATAGTATAGGAGGCAAGGCTCTTGCCTTGTGTGTGGCTGTATGGGCTGCAACCATGGATCAAATTCCCAGCACTGTATATTCTGTAACCACTTCCCTAAGCACTCCCAGGGGAAACTACTGAGCATAGGCCCATAAATAATCCCTGGGGACCACCAGGTGTGTTCCTGCAACAAAGAAACATGAAGCTACGTGCAAGTTAGCAAATACACACACAAACACATACAAGTTACATACAAAATTTTCAGAATAGACAAATCCAAAGAACATAAATTTCTGGTTTTCCGGGTTGGAAGGGTGACAACTACTTGACCAAACATTAGTGAGATTCTTTTAAGTCTTTTGTCTACTAAACCTTGCCCTTGTTCTTTATTCTCAGATCAGTATAACCCAATTTGAGTGGTTTGGCAGGGGACATTGGGCCACATCTGACTGTGCACATGGGTCACTCCAGAAGATGCTAAGGGAACCGAGCAGCACCTTTTTTTATTTTTGGGTCACACCCCTTGATGCACAGGGGTTACTTATTGGCTTATACCCTCAGGAATTACTTCTGGCAGTGCTCAAGGGACCATATGGGATGCTGGGAATTGAACCCTGGTCGGTCGCATACAAGAGAAATGCCCTACCTGTTATGCTATCGCTCCAGCCCTGTGCAGTACTCTTGATCAAACCCTGGCCTTCAGTGTGTGTATAGACAAATTTTAACAAGAACCCTGATAACTTAGTTTACCAAGAAACTCTCTACTTGATCACCCTCAATATTGAATTCCATAATTCTATATACCCCACTATCACCCATATGATGTTTAATTAAAATTAGTCTGCCTTCCACAAGAGTCCTGTTATGACAGTTTAGTTAGAATACCCCGATGTTCATTCTTAGAAATTTTCAATTTATTAACCCTAGTATTAACTCACTCTTTGACTATAAATTCCCATTTCTCTGTGTTTACAATTGAATCCAGTTCTTACTGAGGTCATTTTTCCCATGTTGCAATAGTTCCAGAATAAAATAGATATGTGCCATTTCATAATTCTCTATCTCCTGTGTTCTTTATTAAGAACTGGGGGTAGGAATGGGGAGTGATAGGTTATGTAGTTTCTTTTTGAAGTTATAAAATATTCTAAAGTTGACTGTAGCAATCATTTTGTACAACTAGGTACACACTAAAAACTATTGAACTTTGTACTTTATTTTTAATTTATTTTATTAAAATGTAAACTTTATTTTGTATATTTATTTATTAGGTATCGGGACCATACCCAACTGTGTTCAGGGCTATCCCTTTCTCTGCTCAGAGATACCTCTTGGTTGTGCTCAGGGGACCGTATGTGATGCTGGGTATAGAACTCAGGTTGGCTGCAAGCAAGACAAGCACCTTACCTGATATACTCTTTCTGGTCCCTGAATTGTGTAAATAAAATTAAGTGGGTGCATTCTATGGTATGTTAATTTAATATGAACCATTTATTGGTATGTTTTTAAAAGTTATTGATGTGTTTTTAAAAGTTATCAGTGTCCTGGCAAATTGAGAGATAGTAACAGAAATTAGAGACACAAGCTTTGCATGTGCCTTACTCTGGTTCATTCCCTAGCACTGTATGTGTGGTACTAGGTGGTCAGACTGCAAATATAACATTCTTCACAAAACGATTCTGCCACCACAGATGGTATTTGATAAGTGCACCTGCTGCCTTATAAGTACTTCTAGAATTACTCAGTTGAAGAAAGAGTTGATGACTTGGAATTTTACTTGGAAAGGTTTTGGAGGTTCATAGACTTAAGGAGCAACCAACACAACCCAACTCAGTTGAAGCAGGGATGTATTCATATTTTTAATTCTTATATTTTAGTTTTTATTTAATCAATGTGAGATACACAGTTACAAAGTTGTTCATGATTGGGTTTCAGTCATATTATATGCCAACAACTGTCCCTTGAGGTCAGTTGAACATTCCTCACCACCAATATGCCCAGTTTCCCTTCTACTAGTTCCCCAACCTGTCTCTCTCTCTTTATCTCTCTCTATTCTTTTGAGAGTTATGATTTGTAATATGGGTACTGAGAGGTTATCATGCTTGTTCCTTTACCTATATTCAGCACACAGTTCTTATCCAGAGTGACCGTTTCCAACTATCATTTTCATAGTGTTCCCTTCTCTATTCTAATTGCCATTTTCCCCAACAACTTAAAGCTTCCAACCATGTACCAGTCCTCCTGGTACTTTTTTCTACTGTCCTTGAGTATTAGTCTCATACTATGACTTTTTTTTATATTCTACAAATAAGTGCAATCATTTTGTGTCTGTCCTCTCCTTCTGGCTGTACTCTTATATATTCCATTACATTATAAACACAGGAGGAAGCCAATTTAGTCAGTTCTGTCCATTCTGACAGAGTATAGTCCATTTAGTGCTGAAGTGACACATGTTAACTTGAAGACTCAGTGCTCTATAGTGGCTCGGAACCTGAGAATTGTCACTGGGATGGGTCCTACCTTCAGGCTGCACACTACTAAGCACCATAAGCATGTTAACCTCTATACTCACTGGATGCTGGCAGAGTTCTAGCATCAGCCACCAGTCCTACAAGTGACTGAAGGTAGAAGGGTTGTAGGGAGGCATAACCACTGGTACCATTGGATGGCCCATGATAAGCCAGCATCTCCACCTGTGTCAAGCCAGATGGATAGCTGGGATCTGTTTGTTTTGACATGGCAGAAAACAAGGCAAGATATCTATAGCATGGCTCTCTCCTATCTTATATCATGGACACAAAGCCAAGAGTAAAGAAAAAGCTATGTTTACACAACTAGAAAGTTACTATAGATATTACTAAGCCCCAAAATTCCACAGAGACAGAGCCACACGCAAGAAACCCCATTGGAAGTGTGTGCATTAAAAGCCATTATTAACAATTGTAAACCACAGAAAAACAATTTATTTTTGCTTTTTGGGTCACACCCGGCGATGCACAGGGGTTACTCCTGGCTCATGCACTCAGGAATTAACTCCTGGCATTGCTCAGGGGATGCTGGGAATTGAACCCGGGTTGGCTGCTGTTGGAGACCAGCACTGCAGACAGGAATATTTTCCCTTTTTCAGCTGCCTTCTGGAAATAATTTCAGAGGCTGTTTTCCTTTTCTCACAAGAAGCCTGGCTGGTCTTTGACATGCAGATTTTAGGTGCTAGCCAGGCCTGACTTGACATTGTAGATTCCAGGCTCTGGCCTAGCCTAGTCTTTGGGATGTAAATCTGAGTGCTTTCAGCCCAAGGAAGGCTTTGGTTTTGGTTTTGCATCTTCTTTGGGGGGGGGGTAGATTAATGGCCTGCAGATACAAGAGAATAATGTTGCCTCAATGTTCTTCCTGTAACATCTTTTGGTGCCTTTGGTGATGTCAATGTATTGCGCCCTTTGGAAGTGCCATGATGAGTAAAATGGGTTTGGAGAGGGATACAAGAGAGGAGAGACTAGAGAAGGAGGCGGAGGTAGATCCAGAGAGGCCGGAGCTGGGAGTGCGGGAGATGGAAGATTAAAGATTGAATAAACGGTAACTAATCAGCAACCAGCATGGTCCTCGTTCTTCCTTCGCCTTTCCTTGACCACCGGCCTTCCCGTTCCAGTCCACACACTGCGGTTCCAGGGCACCGAACGTGGGCGGTGAGACAGAGCCGCCCGGAGAGCCCACGAGTGTACTCGCCCCTCGGCGAGCTTTAGTTTTACACAGGCTGCGTGCAAGGTAAATGCCCTTCCTGCTGTGCTATCACTCCTGCCCCATAAAATCAATTTTTAAAAGGAGTAAAAGAACTTGACTCATTCCCTTCAAACTATTGTGCCATACCTGTGATACAATCACTCTGCAATATTGATTATCTTTGCTCCTACACAGGAATGTTCCCCATATCCCATCCACTCTTGGGACCATCCAATGTGCTAGCCCCTGTGCTAAGTTCATGTATCTATTATCTATCACTTCACTTGTACCACTTGTCATCCTGTTGCTCATTGATTTGCTCGAACAGGCCCAGTAATGTCTCCATTCGTCCTTGTCATGTGCTAGTGCAGTCCAATGGTGTCTGCTCACTCCAAAAACATGAAGAGCCTCAAACTGTTCATTCAGGGTCTTGTCGAAGAAGTCTGACCATCTCGTTGGTGGGCAGCCAGGTGTTCTTTTGACATCCTGTGGAATCCAGTCAGTAACAGCTCTAGTCCAGTGGTCATCTCCAAATCGCATTACATGTGTGGCCCATCTGATTTCCGATGCCTTGGCAAACAAGACAGCGTCCCTGTTTCTTGATCATCAATGGAGGTCGAAACTCTGGATTCCTTGTCTCACTTGAATGAAACGTGTTACTCCAAGCATAGCTCTCCGGATTCCTCTTTGGGAGACCCAAGTAGTGTTCTTACCCTGTTTTTTTAGTGCCCAGTCTCTGAGGCGTATGTTAGTGCAGAAAGAATGGTGGAGTTGATAATGACTGAAACACAAGCATGAAAGTTTCTAAGTATGAAACTGTACCTCACGGAGATTAACTAATAAAATTTTTTTTTAAAAAGAATGGTGGACTTTAAAACATGTGCCCGGAGCTGGAGGTTCTTCATTCTCTAAACAACCTCTTTGATACTCTTGAAGGCATTCCAGGCTGCTCTCTTCCTCCTGCACAGCTCAGGTGCCAGGTCACTCATCATGTTGAGTTCTCAACCTAGGTAAACTTAACTGCTGCGTTCAGAGACATTCATTCTGTTGAAAGCAAATGGAACATCAGGAACTAGTCTGTTTCTAATAAACATTGTGTTCCTGAGATTCAGCTGCAGTTAGACCTTTCCACATTCACGATGGAAGTCGGCCAGCATTCGTGCCACTTGGCTAATGTTTAGTGTTATTAGAATTAGTGAAGCGGAGGTGGTGTAGTTGCCGACCATCTAATCTATCTTCACTCCCAATCCTTCCAATTCCAGTCAACTCATGACATTCTCAAGGGTGGCACTGAAGAGTTTTGGTGAAATGGTGTCACCCTGTGGAACCCCTCTCTTTACATCGATGATCACTTCTTTGTAGAATGGTGAAATCCTGGTGGTGAATCTGTAATACATCTCATGGAGGATCCTGATGTCCTGAGTTTGAACGCCCTGTCTGGCTAGGGCTTCAGTGACCACTTGTGTCTCAACAGAATCAAAGGCATTCTTTAAATCTATAAACGTTAGACAGAGTGGCATCTTGAACTTTTGTGAAACCTCCATTATCTATTCCTCCACAAAATCACTGGAGATAAGTAGCCCCATTTTTTAGTTTTAATGACTAAATAAATAGTAGACCTGGACTACATAAAGCTAGATGGGGTCTGGTAGTCTGGTTTCAAGGATTATGCTCTCAGCCATTTCTCTAGCTTAGCACCTGCATATCTCACCAGATACTATGTGATGGCTCTCTTTGGGAAGGAATTCAGTAAGATACCAATATCCCTTTATGCTGCTTGCCAATCCCAAATGTGAAACCAGTGTTAAATCATCTGAAAAGCCAGTGTTAAATCAACAGGACACTAAAGGCAATCTTTTAGATCCACTGCCCACAAGAGGGATTATAGATCAGTCACCTACTTCCCCACAGATCACAGATTCAAAATAGCCCATACTACAGCTCCTATATTCAGCCCATAACCCTAGTCTCCCTTACCATCTCCACTAGGAAACTAGCTGCAGCCCAGCAAGAACTCAGAGGTATATCCTATGCAGATCTTCTACCCAGGCACACCAAGTACCTAGCAACAGGCACACCAGTCTGACCGGTTTAGATTCTCTCAGCCCTAGGGCTCCTGCAACCCACAAGAAGGCACCCTAATTGCTGAAATATTGGCAAAACATAGAAAGGGGATATTCCTCAGAGAATTACCTCTATTTAGCTTCATGTAGTGCATGTCCATTTAACTGTACCAGGAAAACTCCAAAGAAATACTGCCCTCCCCACATTCTGCTTATCCTAGATATCTCCAGGAAAGCACTTGAAGATTCAGACCCAGTTTAATCTATTTAGTAGTTGCCTCTTTTATATTGACTAATTTAGGTGTGGAAGAAATGGAGAATTCACTTGCTTTTATTAAAGCAAATCAAATTTTATTTTTATTCTCACCTCCTGAATCCTAGGAAATGTAATTTTATTCATCACCAGATCTTTTCTTCCAAGATTACTGAAATTGATCTTCTCATTGGTCCATGCAGACAAATTACAAGCAGCCTCAACTCTCATTTGCCATTTCTTCATTCTGTCTGGCTAGCAAGCATGCCACTGCAATTATTAAATACATTGGTCACTATTCTTGAGCTGTTAGAAGTCATATAAAATTCTATATTTCTTAGTTTGGTTCTACTACCAGTGGAGGTTCCTGGGGTAGAATGTATATGCAGAGCAGAGAAAAGAGGCAGTAGCCTTGAGAAGTAATCTAACACTTTCTCTCTACCACTGTCATCCAGGGAAGTGCCTGGAAATTTAAGACTGCTTAGTCTTCTATGAGCCCTTACATATCCTGGAGCCTCATATTCCTCCAGCATCATGAAACAGCAATCAGGCTGAGCTTGGAGTTCACTTGTTCTTTGAGGCATAGAAGATGACCCCTGTCTTCTAATTTTCTAATTTCTCAGGGGAGCCATAGACTTAGGCTGAAGAGATGAATTGCTCTTTTTTTTTTTTTTGAGGATCTGTACCACCTTCTGCTGTAGTCTGGAGATTCTCTACACCTCATCTTGAATCTGATTTATTCTGTCCTCAGCAGCTCTTACTCTGCTGCTGAGGTGTTCCAGTGAAATTTTCATGTCACCTATGAGGTTTTTCAGATCTGTCATTTCTACTTGTATTTTCACTTTTGTTTTCTTATTTCTGCTCTCATATCCTCCGGTATTTTATCGGCGATGTATTTCATTATTTGTTAGAGCTTTTTATGCATCCTTAAGAATCCCATTCTAAGTTCCTTATCAGAGAGGTTTGTATAGCTCATTATTATTTGTTGTGTCACCTGGGCTAGCTTCTTCACTCACTAAGCCTGGTGATTTTCTGCATTGATTTACCATTGTGACCTTTGCAGTTTAGGGTTGTTTCCCGTGTATTTTATGTAGTTTGGAGCCTAAGTTAGGATGTCTTTGTATGTGTAGAATGAGACACAGAATTGTGAAGAAATACACAGATGGTTCCGGGTTAGTGGAATACCTGTTAGAGGCAAAAATCTACCCCAGGGTATTTAATGCCTGCCCCTCATTCCATCCTGGGCCTGCCACAGGGCTAACTGCTCTCTTGTGTTCCAGGTCATTTCCCTTTCACTTTTCTTTGGCTCTTCACTAGATAGTTGGGTTTGGGCATGTGTGTGTGTATGTGTGTGTGCACGCGCACACACACGCGTGCACACACGCACACATGTATGAGGGGCAGGGCATGTACATGGTAAAGACGAAAATCTCCCTCAGTGTCTGAACTCCTGCCTGGACGTATTGCCAGCTTTTTGGCTAGCTTCCCTCCTGTGTCCCAGTTCAGTTCCCTCTCACTTCTCCCGTGCTCTTTCTGACTGGTTTCATCTTGGGGGGAACCTGTTAGAAGCAAAAATCTCCCTGAAGGTCCAAACACTTAGCCCAACATCCTGCAGCCTGCCAGGTGGGCTGCACTACTGCATCCCAGCTCAGTTCCCTCTGACTTCTCCAGGGCTCTTGGCACCGGATTCGGGCTAGGGGTGTACCTGTTAGAGGCGAAAATCTCCCCCAGTGTCCAAATGACTGTCCCTATGTCCTGCTGCTGTTGGGCTGGCCTGCTCTCCTATGTTCCTGCTCAGTTCCCTCTCACTTCTCATTGCCTCTCTCACAGCCGATTATGGGTTAAGGGGGTACCTGTTAGAGGCAAAAATCTACCCTAGGCTCCCAGTGCCTGCCCCAGTGTCCTGCTGTCTGCTGGGCTGACTGCTCTCCTGTGTCCCAGTTCAATTCCCTATCACTTCGTGCAGGCTACTTGCAGCTTGTTCAAGGTCAGGGGGTACCTATTATGGGCGAAAAATTCTCTAGGGTCCGAAAACCTACCCCAATGCCCCACCTGCTGCCATGCTGGCTCTTCTCCTATGTCCAGCTCAGTTCCCTTTCATTTCCTTCTGCTCTTCAACTTCCAGATCAGGAGGGTGCTTGTTAGGCAAAAATCTTCCCCAGAGTCCAAATGCTGCCCAGATTGTCTAGCTACTGCCAGACTGGATGTTCTCCTGTATCCCAGCTCAGTTTCCTATACAGGAATTGGTATTTTCAGGAAAGAAAAGTCAGTCCTGTCTTACCCAGACTTTTTTGATTCATCACCTTTCATACTCAGGAAAGAGCTTCAGGAAGAGAAGAGTGAAAGTTTATTAGGGAAGCAAAAGCGGGTGATAGAGGTAGATAAGATATGTGCTGGGACTGGAACACATCCGAGCCGCGGGGGGGGGGGGGGGCACTGGAGTGGGGCAGCGCCAGTCCCAACTCCAACTGGCCCTGGCCGCCGGAAGTCCCGCCCTCGACCCACCCTCAGCGCCATCTTGCCACACTGAACAGAGAGGAGGCCAGGCAGTCTGGTGAGCAATGCGGCCAGAGAAATGCTCCGGACCGGAACCCGGGCCAACAACACCAGGGATCCAGGTGGAGGAGGTACAGCTGGGACGCCTTCTCCAAATGGAGCCCTGGCGACACTGAGCAGCAACTAACATGGCTCCGGGTTGCGGGACTGGAACACATTCGAGCCGCGCGGCCGTGCTAACGGCCTCGTGACCTTTTCTAAAAACTGAAAACATACAATCTTTTAATGGAAAACCAATTATCAAATGCTTCCTTAGTAAGGCTATCTTTCTTGGGGGGAAACTCCAACAACAATAGTGAGTTTTGTTTTGCAATATGGAACGTAATCAAGGTAAAGAGAAAATGAAGTGAAATTCATCAGTTATACAGTGGGGGGTGGGGGGTATACTGGGGATTCTGGTGGTGGAATATGGGCACTGGTGAAGGGATGGTGTTTGAATATTGTATAACTGAGACATAAACCTGAAAACTGTGTATCTTTTCACATGGTGATATAATAAAAATTAAAAAAAAAAGATATGTGCTGAAGAGAAAACATAAGCTTCTCCAGAATGAAGAGAGCCAGTACTTCTCCCAACATTATACTTTAGTGAAAGTACACCCCCCAAGATTTGGATTTCATATGTGTGGGCAATATGTGCTTAGGCAGCACGGCCACAGCAACAGTCTGGAGTGCTATGCACATGCCCTTTACTGTGCCTATGTTAGTTTATATACACTTTTCCCAAACACTCCCCTAGTCTATTGTTAGGGAGGTTGCAAAGGGGGAGAGTTTAGTGTAGTTTATTGTCTTTTGATGTTCTTTGTCTAGTCTTTGTTCCAGCTGTGTATCCTCCCCTACCAGGGGATCCAGCCATGTGTCCTTCTTGCTTAGGCCTGGAAATCTGCATATGAATGACTTTCCTGTCTTCTGAGATAGGTCTTTTGTGACAAAGGCCTCTATGCCTTAGGTCTAGCTCAGGTTTCAGACAAAATTTTCCCCAACAGGTCCCCATATCTTCTTGCTTGCAGCAGTTCAAGGTTTTACTGAGCGTGCTTTTTACCAAATCATTTCTTAACACACCCTTCCTTTTACTCTCTTTTAGTAACACTCAGTCAACCACATAGCTGCATGCCTCTAGCATGCAACTCTCTCCCCCACCTTACCCTTGCCTTTACTATAGCTGTCACCAACCAGGATATCTTCTTGGCTTTTTAAGATTCAACTCAGGAAATTGCTACTTTGGGAAGTCCTCTCTATGAGAATCTACACAAATTGATCCTTTCTGTGCCCCGCCCTCTTTTCTTTCTTCTGTCACTATAATGTTGTACTGAACTGTTTTCCATTGTGTCTTTCCCATCCATCTGGTAATAACTTGAGGGTAGAAACCATATAATCTTTGGTCTTTGTACTTATGGCATCTTTCTCAAGACTTGGTGTGGGAAGTTTTCAATAAATTAATGAACAATTACATGAAATAAATGAGGAATATAGGCTAGAGTTGAAGTATGGTAAAGTTGAAAAGAAACCTATAACAACATACCATGAACAAAGCTGTTCAACATAGTTTAAAAGGTCCCTGCCAGGACTCTGAAAATACCAAGCTGGTAGAACAGACAGGACCTTTTTGATGCAGCCCAAAAGGGAGAATATCAATATATAATCCTTTTAGCAGTCTTACACACAATGAGTGCGGTAAGATTTGGTCACTCTTGTCCATGTGAAAGGCTCAATTGTCTTGTAATTGCTTACCCCCTGAAGTTGGACTACTGAGGAATGCTTTGCTTCATCTTCCTCTCCATCTTCAAGGGTCCTTCCTAGCACTACTCAAGGGGAGACTTGATACAACAGTATGAATGACACCTCTAACCTAAGGCCAAAGAAGAGACAATGAGGATTTTGAGGGGACAGAGAGTTTAAAAGGAATTTGCTTGGGAGGGGGAGCAAAGGGAGTCTCAGAAGAGAGACTCCTTGAGACACTAAGAAAGGGCAGCTCTGTGGGTGGCCCTGAAAAGAGAGCACAAAGGAGTGCTGAATCCATTGATTCAGGCAGAGAGCTAATCTGAAAGCAGGGAGCGGGAGGGAGAACTCTCCAAATTGCAATTGGCAACCTGAGCTAGGACCTGGGTTTAAAGATCTATTATTCACATTGTTCTGGACTCTGTGAGTGTGACTGAACAGGTAACAGTAGGAATTTTCCTCCAGTAAATGGGTTATACCTTTGATGCTAAGGGCATAAGAAGGGGATATCTTTATACGTGTCAGGAAGGTCAGAGGACGGGCCTGCCCAGGATTGCTGAAGTGTGACAGAGTGTCTAGCTGCAACCAGAGAAAAGCATACTGAAGAATGAAGTTTAGCAGTGACCTCTTTGACCTTTAAATTGTAAATATAATGGGCCTGAGACTGAAAAGGTAAAAGTAGGAACAGCACAGATAAGGATGGTGCTCTGGAGCCCATCCAGATAAAGAAAGGGATTTGCTGGAGACAGCTACGACCTCAGCATCAAAGTCCCTGAGGAGAGTTACATCTGGAAACCAGTGCTTCACTAAGAAAATGATAGTCCATTTCTGTTCATAATTTTCTAAGTTGGCTCAAGTTTAAAATTTTCCTTGCAACACAGAAGTTTTAGGGGCATGCAGTTGGCCCCTCAAAAGATGACACCCTACGTATTCCTCAAAGGATATAGTAGAATTGATTAGCGCCAAGCAGACATAGGAGCCAGAAGGTCACAGACGTCTGAGACAGGTGATGGAACAAGGGATGCAGTTTGTGTGTGATTTGCTTTCCTTGATACCAGTTGCCAAAAGTTTGGAGTTTATTGCCTGACTCTGTAGGGAATGTATGTTATAAGGGGGGGGAGGATAACAGACCACCTCTGAGAAAGGAATTTGAGGAGTGCCTCAGATATGCAGAAAAATATATTTGTTTAAAAAGAAATATTATGAGACCAAAGCAATAGTACAGTAGGTAAAGCACTTGTCTTACATGTGACTGATTGGGTTAGATCACTGGTTTCTTGAGCCTGCCAAAAGTGATTCAGGATTAAGACCGGAATATCACTGTATATGACCCCAAAATACACAAAAATAAATATCTTAGAAGACAATGACATGGAGGTATGTTATAGAGTTTGCAGGGTCTCTTTCATGAAGGATTTCATAGATTTAAGGCACAAAATACTTTTGCCATGGTTGTGGCTAATTTTAGTGCAGTCCTTTGAAGAAGAAAGGTGATAGGAAGACATATGTTAAGTTCTAAGCCACCTGAAAGAAAAAGGATCCAAATTTCTATATTTCAGATGATATTAAATACCTGTTTACACAAGGCATTGAAAAGAGGAAGCATCAAAGTTCTGGAAAGAAGATCACATGAGTCAAAACTGTTAACTGAAGGCACGGAATCAGACTGTGGGACAAATCAACTAAGCTACCAGATTAGCCAAAGGCATTTGTCAGGTTGGGTTAATTGCTGATCTACCTATCCTGAAATATCATGGGTTTATGGTAATAAAAATTTAATACAGAAGGTGCTTGGGAGTGGTTTAGTTTCAAAAGTACCTACCTTTCAAAGTCATTGGTTTCATCCCTAGTACTGACCACAGATGCCAAATGTAATCTTAGCATCACTGTTGTTCAGTATCCCCGGTGATGCAAGCCATTTGTAGCCCCATGATAGCAAGAAATATGCAAGCACCACAAATAAAAGTTATGTGAATTCCACAGCCAGGTGGGCACAAGAATGTATGAGCACCACAGAAATCCCTGGCAAGCACTCTGACTAGAATGTGATGAACTGCTATGCCCAGCAAGCATGTGTGTGAGCCCCACAATTATTTTTTTAATTTTAAAAATTTTATTGAATCACCGTGAGATAGTTACAAGCTTTCATGTTTGGGTTACAATCTCACAATGATCAAACACCCATCCCTCCACCAGTGCACATTCCTCACCACCAATATCCCTGGTATACCCCACCTTTCCCACCCTCCCCCTGCCTCTAAGGCTGACAATATTCCCCATACTTTCTCTATATAATGGGCATTATAGCTTGCAACACAGACACTGAGAGGTCATCATGTTTGGTCCATTTCTACTTTTGGCATGCATCTCCCATCCAAACTGGTTCCTCTAGCCATCATTTTCTTAGCGATCCCCTCTCTATTCCATCTGTCTTCTCCCCTTTGCTCATGAAGCAGTCTTCAACTATGGGGCAATCCTGCTGGCCCTTGTATCTAACGTCCTTGGGTGTCAGCCTCATGTGATGCTACCCAAATGAGTGCAGTCCCTCTATGTCTGTCCCTCTCTTTCTGACTCATTTCACTTAGCATGATACTCTCCATGTGTATCCATTTATAAGCAAATTTCACGACTTCATCTCTCCTAACAGCTGCATAGTATTGCATTGTGTGGATGTACCAAAGTTTCTTTAACCAGTCATTTGTTTTAGGGTAGTCGGGTTGTTTCCATATTTTGGATATTGTGAACAGTGCTGCAATGAATATATAGGTACAGATATAATTTCTACTGTGATCTTTTGCATCATCGGGATATATTCCCAGAAGTGGTATAGTAGGGTCATATGGAAGCTCAATTTCTAGTTTTTGAAGGACTGTCTATATTGTTTTCCAGAAAGGCTGGACCAGTCAGCATTCCACCAACAGTGAAAGAGTGTGCCTTTTTCCCCATATCCACGCCAGCACTAGTTGCTTTTGTTCTTTTGAATGTGTGCCAGTCTCTGTGGTGTGAGATGATATCTCATTGTTGTTTTGATTTGCATCTTCCTGATGACTAGTGATGTGGAGCATTTTTTCATGTGCCTTCTGGCCATTTGTATTTCTTTTTTTGAGGAAACTTCTGTTCATTTCTTCTCCCCATTTTTTGATGGGGTTGGAGGTTTTTTTCTTATACAATTCTACAAGTATTTTGCATATCTTGGATATTAATCCCTTATCAGATGGGTATTGGGTAAATATTCTTTCCCATTCTGTGGGCTCTTTCTGTATTTTGGTTACTGTTTCTTTTGAAGTGCAGAAGCTTCTTAGTTTGATATAGTCCCATTTGTTTATGTTTGCTTCCACTTGCATGGTCAGTGCTATTTCGTCCTTAAAGATGCTTTTAGCTTCAATGTAATGGAGAGTTCTGCCTACATTTTCTTCTATGAACCTTATAGATTGTCTGATACTGAGGTCTTTACTCCACTTTGATCTAACTTTTTGCCTGGCATTAGACAGAGGTCAGAGTTCATTTTTTGCAGGTAGCTATCCAGTTTTCCCAGCACCACTTGTTGAAGAGACTTTCCTTGTTCCACTTCACATTTCTTGTTCCTTTGTCAAAGATTAAGTGGCTATATATTTGGGGGTGTGTGACAGGATATTCAACTCTGTTCCATTGGTCTGCAGGTCTGTTTCTAGCCCAATACCATGCCATTTTAATTACTACTGCTTTGTAGTAGAGTTTGAAGTTGGGGAAGGTGATGCCACCCATCTTCTTTTTTCCAAGAATTGCTTTAGCTATTCGTGGGGATTTATTGTTCCATACAAATTTCAGGAGTGTTATGTCTATTTCTTTGAAAAATATCCTGGGTATCTTAATAGGGACTGCATTAAATTTAGTGTTAGTATAGTGTTTTGGGCAGTATCCCCATTTTGATGATGTTAATTATCAAATTAATATTAATAAAAATATCCTGGGTATCTTAATAGGGACTGCATTAAATTTAGTGTTAGTATAGTGTTTTGGGCAGTATCCCCATTTTGATGATGTTAATTCTCCCTATTCATGAGCAGGAGTTTTGTCTCCATTTCCCAGTGTCCTCCTTTATTTCTTGAAATAGGGTTTTGTAATTTTCCTTGTCCTTCACCTCTTTGGTTAAGCTGATTCCAAGGTACTTGATCTTCTGAGGTACTATTGTGAACGGGATTTTTTTTAATGTCTCTTTCTTCTCTTTTATTATTTGTATAGAAGAAAGCCATATTACCGTTTCAATTTCTTTGATGGTGATAGGTCTGTTCAGGAATTCCAGGTCTTCTTGGTTCACCCTTGGGAGGCTATAGGAGTCTAGGAATTTATCCATTTCCTCGAGGTTTTTGTGTTTCATGGCATAAAGATTCTCAAAATAATCTCTGGGGATCCTTTGAATTTCTGAATTTTCTGTTGTAATGTACCCCTTTTCATTTCTTATTCGGTTTATTAGGGTTTTTTCTCTCAGTTTTTTGTGAGGCTTGCTAGAGGTTTGTCAATCTTGTTTATTTTCTCAAAGAACCAGCTCTTGGTTTCATTGATCTTTCGCATTGTTTTTTTGGTTTCCATCTCATTAATTTCTGCTCTGAGATTTATTATTTCCTTCCTCCTGTTCGGGTTGGGCTCCTTTTGTTGGTCATTCTCCAAGCTCTTAAACTGTGAGGTTAGGTTACTTATGTGGGCTCACTCCTCCTTCCTGAGGAATGCTCGTAGAGCTATGAACTTTCCTCTTAACACAGCTTTTGCTGTGTCCCATAGGTTTTGGTAACTTGTGTCCTTATTGCCGTTTGTTTCCAGGAATCATTTGATTTCCTCTTTGATTTCCTTTCTAAGCCACTCATTGTCCAATAGTGAGCTGTGTAATTTCCAGGTGTTTGATTTCATTTTCTGTTTGTGTGTGTGGTTTATTTCTAATTTCAGTGCATCATGGTCTGAGAAGATCGTTGATACAATATCTTCTTAATTTTATGGAGGTATGTTTTGTGGCCCAGCATGTGGTCTATCTTGGAGAATGTTCCATGCACACTTGAGAAGAATGTATATTTAGCTTTTTGAGGATGAAGTGTCCTGTATATATCTACTAAATCCCTTTCTTCCATTTCTTCCCTCAGATGCTGTATGTCCTTGCTAAGCTTGAGTCTGGTTGATCTATCAAGAGGTGATAAAGCGGTGTTGAAGTCTCCCACTGGTATTGTGTTGTTATTGATGTGTTTCTTCAAGTCTATGAGTAGTTGTTTTAAGTACTTTGCTGGTCCTTCATTAGGTTCATATATATTTAGTATTGTTAGTTCTTTCTGTTGTACAGATCCCTTTATCAATAAGAAATGAACTTCACTGTGTCTTGTTACCTTCTTCAGTCTGAAATCAATGTGTATGATACTAAGATGGCTACACCAGGTTCACCTATAGGATTGTGTTCCAGCCTTTGACTTTGAGCCTGTGTTTTCTCTGACTGTTGAGATGTGTTTCTTGCAGGCAGCAGAATGTCGGGTTCAATTTTCTAATCCATCCTGCCACTCTGTGTATTTTAATTGGTGAGTTTAACCCATTGACGTTGAGAAAGATTATCATTATGGGGTTTTGTCCCATTTTTCTGCTAAAGTTTGGTGTATTTGAGGGTCCTGTCTTGTCTTAAAGTAGTCCATTCAGTTGTTCTCGTAACCATGGTTTTGAGTCTATGAAGTTTCTGAGCTGTTGTTTATCTGTGAAACTGTGTGTTTTTCCTTCTGTTATGGATGAGAGTCTAGCTGGGTAAAGTGTTTTTGGTGAAGCATTTATTTTATTGAGTTTTTTCACTATATCCCACCACTATTTTCGGGCTGTGGGGGTTTCATCAGACAAGTCTGCTGTGAATCTTAAGGATGTTCCTTAATAGGCAATTTTTTTCGTTGATCTTGCTGCTTTCAGGATTTTGTCTCTATCTAATGTTTTGGTCATTTTGATCAGGATGTGTTTTGGGGTATTTTTATTTGGATTTCTTCTACCTGGTACCCTTTGGACCTCCTAGATGTGGTCACATGTTTTCTTCAGCTCTGGGAACATCGTAGCAATGATGTCTTTGACAGTTTCTTCTTCATCAGGGTTTTCTTCCTGTCCCTCTGGGACGCCAATAATTCTTATATTACTCCTCTTGAGCCCCACAATTAAATGTGCAAGCACTACCACCAAACATGGACGTCATCCTGTGGTCATGGTAACAACAGCAGCAAATGGAAAAATAAACTTTTCAATGTTTTTTATATCAGCTCATGTCAATCAAATGTAGTCAGCGAGACTGAGAGTGCTCTGCTTTCAGTTATTATCAAGGAATTCGGCTTCAGCCATCTTATAATGGCATTGTCTTCAACAGAAGCCCCAAAGTTTTGGGGAATGATAAACAAGAGAGTACATTTTACATCTAATACTATACGTGAGTCTGTGACACCTATCATTTCTGCTTTCAATTACCATGATTTTATGGTTAAACTTCAATGAAGTGACCCTAGAAAGCATATTTCTTAGGTGTGCAACTGACTTTTAGGGGAAAAACTCTATTGTGGAATAAAAGTATATGGCTTTGGATCTAAATAGATAGTGCAGGTGTTAAGGTTTTTGAATGTGGATGACCCTGATTAGATTTCTGCCACTACATATAGTCTTTCAAGCATCTTCAGGAGAAAGTCTTTAGCACAGAGCCAGGAATACATCCTGAGCACTGCTCAGTGTTTAGCCCCAATGCCAAAAAAAATGGATGAATAAAGGCATGCATCTTTGGTGGGTAGCTGATTTTCTACCATGACCCATTGATATTATCCCAGTTGATACAATTACTTGATACTGTTACAGCTTAGTTTATTTCTAGTGTTTCAGTCTAGACTGGAGCAACTGGGCCTACAATTTAGGTCCAGAATCAAGAACTATGCAAAAGTAGGTATAGGGAGGCACATACAATAGTAACTATCCATGCTAAGGAAAAGTGAGAATTAGGACTTCCCAATTCTGACTATAGATAAAGAGTGTCAAGGTACCCTAGGCTGGATTACACAGAGGGCCTAACAGCGCAGCACTCATTTCTATGTGATATCTTCAAAATACCAGAAAGTTCATTTCGTATTATCAAAGAAAAATGGGTACCATTAGAGATAAGTATGTAGATAAACACCAAGTCACCATATTGCTGTGATAGAGTCAGAAGAGAACTGTTGAGAGGTCCAAGTTGGAAAATAAGAAAAATCACCAGAGTCAAGGGATGTGGTAAAGTTTGAAAAAGGGATACACAATCAAAAAAGTAGTAATAGGGCTGTTACACAACCCAACAATTATTATATTGTTATCTACATCCAAATTCACAAAATAATCACTCTAGAGGATACATGAGCACAATTGTTCATGCAGCACTCAATAGCTAAAATATGGAATTAGATGAGTGCATAATAAAGGTATAGCATATGTACATAATGTATTATTATGGAACCATGAGAAAATATGAAGTCATGCAATTCTCTGCAACTTGTATGAAACTGGAGATACTAAGTTAAATAAAGTAAGTTGGAAGAAGGACACATACCATATTTTATCACTTATCTGAGGTATATAGAATAATAGAATGAGGAAATGCAAGGTATCAGATGGAAATACATATATTATACTTGACTCAAGTTTTAGAACTGAGGACAGGGAAAGACAAATCAAGAGGGAGTAAAAAGAGGTGGGCAGGTGTAGAGATAAGTTATATATGTATATATTTACAACCCCTAATAACAGGAAGAACAATAAACAAATAAAAATGTGTCTGTTAAGGGGGCAGGCTGTGGAATGGGAGGGAACCTGGGAGCATTGGTAGAGAGAAAACCAGTCAACACTGGTTTGAGGATTGGTGTTGGAATATTGTATGCTTGAAATTCTGTTGTGAGCAACTTTTAAAATCTTGGTAACTAAATTTTTTTAAATGTAAAATTTAAAAAGGTTTTGAATAAACTGGAGTTATTATGAAAAAAATAACCTGTAGAGTTGAAAGTCGAACAAAGTGAAGTATGAGGTCTTAGTCAACCAAACTGAGGTACGAGGTCTGGGTAAATGTGAATTGTTTCCAACTGAGGCAGAGCAGGGCTTAGGCGCTTCAATATTCCACTTTGTTTCTTCTCTGTAATAGAAACAATGCATCATTGCACAGGAAATTTGAAGGGCTGATCAAACATTGGGATATGTTACCATAGTGAAGGCTGGAGACAACTCTGAAAACTTCTATAGATGCCTAAACCAAATGTAGGTCATGACTATTTAATGCTTTCTATAACATTAGATGAGACTGTATTGAAGACTAACCAACTACTCAACACCCTCTTGTTTTCTGGAATTTTTGATGGAAAGGGGCTTCTTAAGATAGATAAGAAACAGCCCAGCAACCAAATGGTAGTTCTCCCTGACAGCTACAGGCACAGTCATATGACCTAAATGCAACCAATCAGATGTTCCTACCAAGAGGTAAAAAATATGTGATGACTACAACAGCACCAAGATTGAGCTGACACAGGGATAAATGTCTAATGCTGGTAGTGTAAATAATAGCATGCAACAGTCTGCTCCTAAGATGGACATTTAACTGAACCTCACATCCCTTGTTTAATAATTAGATATCAGTTTTCTGATGATCTTGTGAGATATATCCTTCCTACATGAGATTAACTAGAACTGTTTCTGTTGTCCATAATCCAGAAGCGACTGATAAGAAGCCTAGTCTGTTCCAAATGTCAAAGTCAAGCTCTATCCCTATAAATCTTACAATCTAGCTTTTACTCAGAATATTTTGAGAACAAAATATATAGTGAATATATGTGGTCTCAAGAGTGAAAGAAAGACAACTAGCCACAAAAGAATTTAGAAGATTTCAAAAATCCATAAGATGAATATTGTAGGTAAGTGAATATCTAGTAAATGGTCCATGAAAGCTCATGCAGAGAGTGCTGGAGGTTGTTTAATCACAGGAAGGATATGAGGTGGGGGCTCATTTGCTGTCTGCTCCCCTAACAACATCAACCCTGTAGGTATTCAGGAAGCAATGATGCTGAGATTTGTAGATATGGTTCTCTGGTCCTTACAGCACTTTGTGTACACATTTTTTATGTTTCCTCTTGCCAGATGAGAAATTCAAGAGTCATACACATCAAATGATTTGACTAAGGTCACAGAACCTTATACCCAAAGCAGGGGGAGGTCACTTTCAAAATATCCTGGGCTAACTCCACAGTTGCACACCTCTAGTATAGGAGTTAACTATGGACCTCATGGGTCAATTAAGATATCCAGAAAATTCTCCCTCGTGTTAACCTGATGTGTCCTATGAACTCACCAGAACCATAATATTAGTTCACAGCAAAGCCAGGGTAAGAATTCATATCTCTGGATTCCCAGTCCAGTGCCTGTCATAACTGCCATAACCTTGCCCCCTCCCTAGTTACTCTTTTTTTGCCTAGACTAAAAATAACGTCTGATGGCCTATGCCAAGCAGAGGGAAGTGGGAAAGGTCAGAAGTTGGAGGGCAAGTATGTTTTGGGGAGAATGTCCGCGAGAAGGAATCTGGTTGGCTCCATCACACTAAAAACAATTTGCTTGTCTAGCATACTAATTTACTTTATGTCTTTTCTTATTAATAACATTGTTTTACAACAGTCCTGTAAGCTTCAAATGTGTTTGTTATGACTGCAATTATGTGTGACTGACCGTAGACCCTGCTGTCTGGAAGCAGGATTTCCTCCCTTCATTGCATTCTTAGATTCCAGGGACCTCTCTCGCAACCCCCAGCCTGTTCCTCTTTACAAGACTGGGAAGGAGTGAGGTTCATACCTCCTTAATCCAGAGAGTCTGAGCCTTCATTCTAATGAGCAAAAGGGCCTCATTAGGTACTTGAATCCCACCTCCGAGCAGGAAGACATCATTGACAGATACATAGGGGAGAAATGTTGAGGCCTAAAAGCACAAGGAAACAATTCTCAAACACAGTGCCACTTGTCAGTAAAATGATGAGGGTTTGAGTGGAAAATGTTGTGCCTTTCCATCACAAAGAACTTAACAGGAACCAGCCCCAAATCCTGTGTGCCTTCTGAGGATCCTGTTTCTTTGAGAAAATCCAGAAGGGATCTATTGTATTTAAGTATCACCTATATGGAAGATAAGATAGGGAGAAGAATGAAGGCCTTCTTCCTGCAAACCCAGCAGATGTCATCATACTCAGGTAAAGGTCTCCAACATACCCAAACCTCTTGTTACCTCATGTCTTTCTACAAGTTGCCCACAGGACATTTTAGTGCCAGGAGTCAGATTGGTCCCTGACCAGGTTTCTCTCCAGGAGAGGGATCAGCAAAACATCTGGTTTTCATTAACTCCTCCAGACCACACACCCCTGCTTCCCAGAATCTCATTGTATCATTGGTGACAGATTGCTGGAGGTGTCCTGACAAGATCCTGCTGAGGAGTTCCTAGTATGTGCTGTGTCTCAGCTTGGTATATGAGTTTTCTTGGACCTTTCAGAGCCGTTCCATAGCTAGTCGGTCTGTCAGTTCATCTGTCCATCAGTCAGCCTGTCTATCAACTGTCAGTCTATTATTCAAGCAAAACAGTCTGTCAGCCAGCCACCTACTCAACCTGTCCATCTGTCTGTGAGTCAGTTTTGTAGGAGGATACATGAAGCCCAGACCATAGGAAGTGCACATGGCAGGAGGGAGGAAAGCCACCGTCTTCATTTGAGAAGGTTGTGAAAGCACAAATGCTGAAAAAGGCAGGGGGAATTGTCAGCATCAAGGCAGAATTAATTTCATAAAACTTGGAAAAGAAATAAAACACTCAAAGTTTGTTCAAAGATCCTCGACTACTCTGGCCTTTTCAGTCCTACCCTTGACTCCTACTGAAACAGCTGACGATATATTCCTGATCTAAAAGGTTGGAGACTGGGAATTGGGGGAAGGGATTGGCAATGCCATGGAAAGAGCTCTACTCACAATCTTCTGATTAGCAGTTGGGACTTCAAATAAATTCTGTGAGCATCATCCCATCTGCATCACTAGGAGACAGGTGAGGGGCAGAACTAGCTCACATGGTTCCTAAAAAAAACCCAAGCTCTGGAATGCCCTGCCACAGAGGCAGGGTGGGACGAAAGGGACAGGGTGGGGGTGGTGGGAGGGATGCTGGGACCATTGGTGGTGGAAAATGGGCACTGGTGGAGGGATGGGTACTCAATCATTGTATGACTGAAACATAAGCATGAAAACCTGTAAGTCTGTAAATTTGTCTTACGGTGATTCACTAATTAAAAAAAAAACCCAAGCTCTGATATGTCCTGGTTATATCTCTGGTTGTTAGTTCTCAAGTGATCAGTCGGGAGCACAGAAATAATCAAGGCATGTGGAATGTTTGAAAGTGGAGGACTAAACCTCACTCAGGCCATTTAACACTGAGTAGTTTTTTGCAGTCCCTTTCTATTGGGTTGATGATCAAAACATCCAGCATGCATCAGAGTACATAAGATCAAAATACATAAGATCAAAACACCTTAAAGTACATATTATTTTCTAGCCTAATTATGCACAAAGTTCTTGATGAAGTAAATCAGACCACCTTGTAAAACTTTATATCCCACTTTCCATATATTCCACATCAACATCTATGCAGGCCTACACAATAACCCAATAAGGTATTTGTTCAACTTTCATCCAATGATATCACAGTTATCTATAACAGAAAGCAGCTGCATTGGGACATGCTGACCCCAACACAGTTCACTCAGAGTTCCTCGATGTTTGCAGCTATGACGCGGCCTTGTTTGCAATGTCATGTTCCTGGAACTTCCTCATAACTCTGGTCAGGCTCTAACACTGGTTCATATCTGGAAGAAGGAAAAACTGCAATTCCAAGGCCTGGCTTAAACTCTAAACTAGAGCTTCTGGTTTGGGTCAGATTTCTGAACAAAGGCCCTCCAAATGGAGGACACAAATTCTAATAGACATATCGACAGACTATATAAGTAGACACACAGATGTTTGGGAAGAGCTCCTTGGTTGGATTATTCCTGGACCAAAGAAAAAATAACAGGAGTTAGAGTTATAGTATAGGGGGTTAGGTGCTTTCCTGCCTTGCATGAACCCATCCCATTTCAATCTTGGACACTGTGGATAGTTCAAGTGAACCATAACTCTGGAGTGATCCTGAGCTCAAAACAGCTCTGCATGTGGCTCAACCCCCTCAAGAATAAATAACAGTGACTGACAGGCCTAAAGTTAGGTTTACTGGTGAAGGCACAGAAAAAAATGGAGCAAGTGATTTTCAAGAGATGTGTAAAGGTGAAGAAAAAATGTTGGCAAAACATTTTTTGTTTTGAAAAAATGGTTTTTATTTTTTTTGGTTTTTGGGTCACACCCGGCGATGCACAGGGGTTACTCCTGGCTCTTAACTCAGAAATTACCCCTGGCGGTGCTCAGGGGACCATATGGGATGCTGGGATTAGAACCCGGGTCGGCCGCGTGCAAGGCAAACGCCCTACCCGCTGTGCTATCACTCCAGCCCCCCAAAAATGTTTTTTTTTTTTCAAAACATTTTGAAAAAAGGTTGATGGTATCAGTACTCAAGTTCTCACTCCCCATTCCCAAGTCATATTTTCCCTCAAATCTTTGACTGGAACAAAATTCAGTCTAGAATTGTCTCAAGGACAAAACTCAAGTTCATAGGATTCCAAGTCTGGAAGTATGCTTAGATGTTAGTTATCAGGGAAACTGAGGCCAATAGAGAGGACAAGACTGTCTGTTGGAGTGTAGCATAAACATGGTAAGAAATACACTGACAAAATGCTAGTGCTTTACAGAGGGGACATCAGCTATCTGGAGAGGCCTAACAGGGATGCTGACATTGGGCAAAATCTTGTATAATGAGTAACAGATCTACAGAACAAATCCTGTAGATCGGTTCAGCAGATCTACAGGAAAAGTGATTGCAGGTAGAGAGAACTATAAGGTACATAGGCACAAGGCTGTAAACATAAATGAGAGGAAATAGCAGCCATGGTGCTGCCGTGAAAATTCAAAGGACTAGGCTCATGCTTTGTATGCTGAAATTCTAGGCCCAACCCTTGGCAGTGTATGCTCCCCTTAAAGTACCAAGCCAGGAGAAGCCTCTGAACATTACCAGTTGTGGCTTCTAAAAACAAACAAACAAAAAAAGAGATAGAAATAAATGGTAAATATGGTCCACAAGTGTAAGATGGAGGGGATAGGGAAAGGGCCAAAATATTAGATTGGAATAAAACTCTGAAAACTTAAAGTACAGGCTAAATATAGGAGTATAAGCTAAAATTGAGGCTCTATAAGCTTTGTTATTGAATCACATTGAGATACACAGTTACAAAATTGTTCATGACCGGGTTTCAGTCATACAATGTTCCAACACCTGTCCCATCATCAGTGTACATTTCCCACCACCAAGGTTCCCAGTTTCCTTTCCGCCTACCCCCAGCTGCCTCTATGGCAGGCACTTTTCCTCTGTTTCTGTCTCTGTCTCTGTCTTTCTCTCTGTCTCTCTCTCTGGTTTGTAATACAGGTACTGAAAGCTTATCATCCTTTTCTCTTCACCTACTTTCAGCACTCAGTTGTTTTATAGAGTGATACTTTCCAACTATCATTGTCATAGTGGTCTCATCACTATCGTTAACTACCCTGCCACCACCACCACCACTTGTAGTAAGCATCCACCCATGGACCAGTCCTTCTAGCCCTTATTTCTACTGTCCTTGAGTATTTGTCTCATTCTATTTCTTGCACACAAGTGAGTGCAGTCATTCTGTCTGTCCCTTTTATTCTGACTCATTCACCAGCAGGATACTCCCCATGTCCGACCATTTATAAGCGAATTTCATGACTTTATTTTTCCTGATGGCTGCATAGTATTCCTTTGTTGCAGTGATCCAGGGTTTATTTATTTAGTTACCTGTTCTTGGGCACTCCGGTTATTTCCAGATTATGGGTATTGTGAATAGTACTCCAATAAACTTATTTGGCTTTTCTACAGTGTGTTTTGGGACCTCCAGAGTATACTCCCAGAAGTGGTATTGCTGGGTCATATGGAAGCTCAATTTCTAGTTTTTTGAGAAATGCCCATATTATTTTCCAAAACAGCTGGACCAGTTGGCATTCCCACCAACAACGAAAGGGAGTCCTTCTCCACTTGCATTTTCATCAGCACTGATTGTTCTTATTCTTTTTGACATGCGCCAGTCTCTGTGGAATGAGATGGTATCTCATTGTTATTTTGAGTTGAATGCCCCTTATGATTAGCGATGTAGAGCACTTTTCATGTGTGTTTTGGCCATTTTTATTTCTTCTTTGAAGAAGCTTTTGTTCATTTCTTCTCTCCATTTTAATGGGGTTGGATGTGTTTTTTTCTTGTAAAGTTATACCAGTTACTCATATATGTTTGATATTAACCTCTTATCAGATGGGTACTCAGTAAATAATTTTTCCATTCCATGGGCTGTCTTTGTTTCTTGGTCACCATTTCTTGAGCAATAAATATGAAATGGAGCAAGAAAAGCCTCTTTAACAAATGATGCGAGAATGATGGGCAGCTACATGCAAAAAATGAACTCAGACTGATTTCTAATACCAAACACAAAGGTCAGATCAAAATTGATTAAAGACATCAATATCAGACCTGAATCCATAAGGTACATGGAGGGAAACATAGGCAGAGCCCTCATTGAAGCTAAAGGCATCTTCAAAGATGAAACATCACTGACCAAGCAAGTGGAAGCAAAGATAAACAAATGGGACTACATTAAGCTCTATAGGTTTTTAAGCAGGAAGTTAACAAATAATTATTTTACTGTCTGCAGGTTTAGCAGACCAGCCTACCTCAAGTCCTAGCTCCAACTATCCCCTTACTAGCTGTGTGATCTTTGGCATATTATACAACTTTTCAATAGCTTGTTTTCATTATCTGGAAAAATGAGAAAATAAAGGTATCTTTCTCATCAGGCCTTTCTGAGGTTAGATATATAAAATTCTTAAAGCAGACCAATCCCAACATAAGCCGTCAGTGTGTGTCAACTGATAGCAATCATGATGGTGCATGCATTTCACACAGGATGGTTTTTGAGATTCAGAGAAGTCCTGTGCCTTGTCTAGGATATCACCGACAATCTCTGGCCGAGCAGCTTTTTAAAACCACAGCCCAGGTTAGCATATGTTCCTTAACATTATCTTCAGAGATCCCCTAAGGGAATCACCTAAAATGAAAGACTCCAGAGTACATGCCACCATTTGGAAAGCTGTAGCAGTCGCCAGTTCATGAGGATGCTATTTGAAACCTAGGGGAGCCATTTTGCCCAGTTAGGCTGTCATTTGGGAGCCTCCAAGGAGCTGGCCTGGCCCAGGGAAAAACTGTTCTTTCCATCAGTGGAGCTGGGGAGGTTAATGGCATATCCAGGAAGGGGCAGGGATTAGAACGGCCTGCACTGCAGAGCCAAATTCCTTTACTTCTAGTGAGTTTTCCAGAGTTCCCACCCCCAGCCCCCAAGTGCCTAGCCCCAGGAAAAAAAAGAGAGGGGATGGGTTGAGGCCTCCTGCTCCCCAGCCCCCAAAAGTGAGCTGGAAGAGAGTGAAGCCCCCCACTGGGCTGGCTGAGATCCTGACTGTGGCTTTTCCGGCATAAGCTGTGGGAAAAGAGGAAGGCCCCAGCATGCTTGCTGGGGTGCAGCAGGGGCAGACTAAGAGGAGGGGGCCTGGAACATTCTGAGGCTGGTCAATTAGGGAAAAGGCACATTCCAAGCGAATCCACATCTGGGATGAGCCTGAGCAGGGGCCAGCCTTGTAATCCATTGCAGATGTGATGGCCAGCAGCAGATGTGGACAGTCCGCCCTCATGAGTAGCTGGGGGTGGGGGTCTTGGAGAGACAAGGAGGTGAGGACAAGATCTTCACCACCACTCAGCCATTCCTTTCATGAGGCTCCTGCTTATCTTGCTGTAATGCCACCCAGCTGATGGCGTTGCAGCTAGCCTGAGAGGGACTTGGCCTCAGCTAAGTGCTTCTGGGAGCAGAGCTGGGGCCAAGAGGTCAATGACCACAGCACAAGTCTTGATTTTCAGAGAGTATTTGTGGAACAGCAGTGATTCCAATGTCCCAGACCTAAGAAGGCAGAAATTTGAGAACTGAGTCTGATACAGAAGAGTTCGGGCCATGAAACATCCAGGGATTCATGCTGGCATTACTAGAAAGAAATCTGAAGTTCTTGATCCCAGGAACAGTCCAGCTCCATAGACTCAAGTCTAGATCACATCTAGTCGTCTGGGGCAGCGGTATACCTAACAAGTGGTACTAGAAAAAGTGACCCAGGGAATAAAAGGGGAAATTAGGAACGGCTGCACATCAGTTGGTTTTTTAAAAGCCCACCAGAGGTTTAGGGGGCGAGTCGAGGGAAATTACTCTGTTCTCTGAGTGAAGACATATGATTGTCTCCATCATGCAGCATGTTTGACAGGGCAACTATTCCATCATCTCTGAATTGCAGAACAGGAGAGGATGTTTAGACTTCATCAACTACTCCAACTTGTTTGTAACCTATAGGAGAGATTGGAGGCTAAAATCGAGGCAGCCTTGCCCAGGTTAGGAAGTCAATGGCAGAGATGTGATATTAAGTGAGGCTCCTTATTCTGGGTTGATCGCTATTTCCCACAGACCTCAGCAGCTTGGTGGTATGAATGAATGAGGTGTGGGGAAGAGAATAAATAACTGGAAATTTTGGCTGCTAAGATGTGTGGACTGATCACAGATTTGTAGACAGAGAGGGCGTGTCCAATTCTAACATCTTATCCATATACTGATTGCCTGAAATATATAGACATTGATCCTTCCTCAATTCTCTCATCTGAGATGTCCCGCAACCTCCAAAGAAGGAAATGAATTCACCCACAGATCACCAACCAAGGCAAAGGCAAGGGCAAAATGCAAAGTCCTGTGTCCCTTGAGCCTGCATTTCTCACCTCTCTCCCAGAGTTGAAGAAAATGTTCATTCATTTCAAAGACAAGGAAATAGAAGGCAGGCCCAGAGGGGGTGCAAGACAGATTACAGGATGCACTCTAAATCAGGCCTGGCAGGACACTGCGTGTAATGGATTCCTGTTGGTGGGAGCAACGTTTGAGACCCTTGTGGGTCTAAGCAGCCTCTAGAATGATATTACTCCAGACCAACGAAAGGTGGCAGCAGAGGATCATGGTAGGTAGCCTAAGCTTTGCGTAGCCCCCATTCCCAAGGGACACAAATTGCAAGATTAGTACCTTGAATGCATGTTGGGCACTTGTCCACAGCAAACAGGCTGAGGGAGCCAAGGCACCCACAGCTGTATAAGTGGGTGCTTACTGAAGAGCAGCCTCCTGAGCACTGGTGAAAGGCAGGATAAAATGTGAGTAGGTAGAGAGAGAGTAGGCAGAAAGAAAGGGAGGAGGTAAGAAAAGGGAAAGTGAAGCAGAAAAATAGGCTTTGGAAAAAAGGAAAAATATAGAGTCCATGGGGCATACCTACAAACACACATACACACACACACATACTGAATCATGGAACTTTCTCGAAAGAAGTAATGTTAGAGGTTACTTAGTCAGACCTTCCACTTTACCCATAGAAGATGGTGTGGTTTTTTTGTGAAATCACATAGCCAATGGGTTAGATGTGTAGAAGCTAGTTCCCCAATTCTAGGACTCCAGCTCTTTTATCTAGAGGCCATTTGGGGGAGTATACAAGGTAACTACCCAAAGATCTACCCATTGTAGAAGAGATGAAGAGGTTAGGAGATGCATAGAAAGAAGCAACTTTTAAGACAGAACTAAAGGGAGGTTGTGTAAGCAAAAGGTCAGGGGAAACAGGAGAAAGAAGGCTCCTCAGAGGCAGGTGGGGCAGAGATAATCACCAGTGATCCTCCCTAAGAACATTCCCTCCTGAGTGTGACCCACCTAAGGCTATGGAGTAGACCCACTGTAACTGAAGTTGGTGGGCCCCACGGGTGATTTACATGAAGCGGGAAGGAGAAAGACCGTCACTTTCTCCCCAACCACCTCTTCCACCGGGGACCCAGGGTTACTGGGTTCTTGTCTCGCTCACGGAAAAGAATTCCAGGAGTACACAAATAGTGAAGTAAACAGATTTTATTTAGAGGCTTTTTGATGGAAGGAGGAAGGGATAAGTGAAAGAGAGGATAGTAAGAGTAACTGCTCAAGAGAGAATGCAGGTCTTCTCCAAGGATGGAGAGATCTCTACACACATCCTAGCACTGGACACGAAAGCATGAAAGTACACATCTTAAGAGGGGAGATGCAGGCGACACATGTGCTCAGGCACCGCATGTGCTCGGCCACGTGGGTACAAGCAGCACATGGGCTCAGGCAGTATATGCGCGCCCTTCCTCTGTTCAAGGTGTCTTTTATAGGGTTTCTTCAACCTGCCCCTACGTGGGACTTCTTTCCAGGTAAAAGTCTGTTGCTAAGGAGGTTACCAGGGAGGCTGGGTCTTCTTTAGGCTGGATCACATTTTAATCAGATTAAGGGAGAGGTCGAGGGAATTCAGGAACTTCATGGGGAGGGGTCCAACCTCCTCAGGATCTGCTGAAGGTCTTAGCAGGTCTGTTTTCTGTATCCACAGTGTGGGTCAGTCTCAGGATTCTCCTTCCTGGAAACTTTGATAGTCTAAGGTTCATTGTCAAGGGCTTTTCCCTATCTACCTGCCTACATCATATTCCCCCCGCTAGATATTTCACCACCTTGAATCCTTAAGGGAAAATGGCTGAAGGTCCATCTTCTGGAGCTGCTTCATGCTGACAAAGGGGCGCTGGCCCTGCCTGCACAAGGGGTGAAACCTCATGCTCCCTTAGTTTAGTGGGCCCCAGGCAATGAACTGGTTGCGTTCCTGAAGTTATCTGAAAGAAAAGATCAGATCAATTAGACTGAGGGATGGCACTTTGAAATGATTAGACCCTGGAGATGTGGAAGGTCCTTTCTGACATAGTAAGGACAGAATAGTTTGCTGTCTCAGAACACAAGAGTTAAAGTAACAGAAACCAAAGCAACATAATGCCATACCCATTTCTATCATAAAAAACGATGAAAAGGAATAACTACTTCACCCATGGTTGGTAGAAAATAACTTCTCATATCCAGATTTTTCTAGTGGCATAGAAGCACCAAGCCACTTCTTAGATTGGAAAAGCTTCCCATCCACTGAAGCTATCAATTGGAACCAGTAAACATTTATACCTTGAATATGAGTGTTTCATCATTTGCATGTCAAGCTGCCAATCCTCTCCTTGGTAAGTTCCTTGAAGCCGAACAAGTGTTATTTGGGAAACGAGGGCCAGGATTTCCACTAGGTTCATTAATGAAACAAACACAGTTCTGAGTTCCTTCCCATGAAAGATGGCTTTCACTAGTGTTCGAAGCTTCATGTAACTATCAATTTCCTTTTGAAAACCTTGTTCCAATGCCTATTCCTCTTTTGCAGAGTATTCTGGCTTAGATGAGTATTCTCTGGATGGGGACTACTCATCTCCCATGATAGAACAAGAATTAAGAGCTGTTAAAAATTCTAGTTCTCTCCAAATGACTGTGTTCATAGAACTGAAAATGAATACTTAGAACCAGTTTAGATGTCCACTCTTGGCACTGTAGCCAACTGTCAGGTTGTGGGGAAAGCAATTAATTCTGCACTTTGAGCTGAGGTTCTCCCTACTAAAGCTCTGGCTTCCAATACCCTGGTCAGACTAGTGACAGCATGTTCAACATTGAGTCCCAAAGACTAGGCTGCTTACTTTACAGTCAGTAAAACACATTTTACCTGAATTACCCAAAGTGGATACTTTTAGATCAAGATTATAATACATTTACTAAATCACCTCTGTAGAATTTGAATCTGATTCTTTAAAATAGCAAGTTACAGAAACATGGTTTTCTCTCCACCCTCATTTTAAAATTTGCCTGATGGCTTAACAAATCTCTCTTGTCCTTTTGCATAAATATAGCCAGATTAGAGAACTCTCCATTTGGGGTACCCTGTTATTTACTGAGAAGTTCAGAGGGTTGGCTAAAGACAGGAGGCACACCAAAAACGGAATTAATCTTATGTGGCACGTCAGAGTTACCCAGGCCTGGACAAAAGTGTCCCACGATGAACTGGATGGCCTCAAGCCTTCAGGTTGAACTGGAGGTGGCCTTGGGCCTTATTTTCCATAGAGGTATCCTGGCAGAAAGGAGGCCATCCCCTCCCTTCTTCAGGGCTGGGAGAAATCCTGGTTTCCAGGGTTTTTTTTTTTTTTTGATGCTGAGAGTAGGCCCAGACTGTGTCAGTCACACAGATTTCCAGATTCCTCATTCTCCATAGCAGTGATGATTTCCATTCTTTCCTTGAGCCAGCTGGCCTCTAGGGTCTCCCTGAGGTTTGTAGGGTACTTGAAACAGTACCTGTTAAATACCTGTCCTGTCATTTAGACCAATCCCTCAACTGTTTCCCTGGAAGAGGGCTTTGGGGTCCCATAACTGATTTTCCTGTCTGCATGAGGGGTAGACCATATTACAGAGAGGAAAGACTTTTATCTGGATTTATGCAAACCAACATAGTGCCATGAAGCATCAAAAACATACTGAAGGTACAGAGAAGAGAAAAGCAAACATTTCACTTTACTTACAATGAGATGCAATACACCTATTTGTTGTGGGTCCTAGCCAAAGAAGCTAAAATCTGTAGATGTAAAGTATACAGTTGAATATCATATTTGATCCATTCCATCCTATGTCAAAAACCTTGACTTCCCATTAATAAGAGCACTGTACCAGAAGTCCATTGTAAACATGGCTAAATCATTTAATCCCATTTGTAAAAACTGATTTCCCGCAACTTTTGAAGAATTCAATTATCTAAGAGCACTGTTACAAGGAGTCCAGATAATCCATCCAATATCATCTATAGATCCTACCAAAAAGGTACTAGAACAATTCTGCATGTGAGTTTCTTATAACAGTTTGATCTGTTTCTTTCCTTCAAACACAAACTCAAACATTCTACACATTCCTTTATATTCATTCTGTCCTGTAACCTTCCTTCAACCCATCTCAAAATCAACTTCACTTTAAAAAAGGACCTGCATCCATTATCTTTCTGACTTAAGACATACATCTATATTCCTTAAAGTCATCCCACAAGCTTAAACTCTTACTTTACTGAACTTAGTACAACATGATCTCCCAAGTTTGGACACTAGTTATCAATCATCTCATTTAACATAACAAAACTACTCTGCAGTACCATTTCTAAAGCATTAAGTCAGTTCTATAGATATTCAAAAAGCTTTAAAGATGCTCACAACTAAAGTTCTCACTTTTTTTTGCCCAATATATTCACTTGGAAAAAGTTCACATTAGAAATTAACCAGGAGACATCTTAGAATTCTGATTTCTAGGAAAACACAGATATAAAAATTAAAACACTCATAGATTACTATAAAACTATAAAACACTCATAGATTACTATAAGATTTCACACTTGTGTATGAAGGTCTTTGAAGGTCAAGTTGATACCTGGTGACAAAGCTTTGCACGGAATAAAGTTATCAAAATAGTAACATGCATTTTTATGTACTGGACAGACTGATTAACAATAGTCAGTAAAAGTTTCTACATTTTCCACGAAATTCTCCATTCTTATCTCAAACTTTAACCAAGGCACAATGCTATGGCTTCAGACTATCAGACTGACACCTGAGATTAATCTATTATAATTCTTTGCTAAGTAGCTCTAGAAATTTTAGTTACCAAAAGTCTCAGAGATCATCAAAATACTGGTAGGATACGTTTTGCAACCAAATTTATAACTATAGAAACTCATTTTTTAACTAAACCATTACTCTTTGAACCTGTTTTTCCACAATTATTTCGGCTCACAATCTAATAATCCAATGCAGATGCATATGTACATTGATACAACAGCATAAGACCTTTAAACCATCAATTTTTATGATACATGAGTAAACCTTTGGCTTAAGTTCAATAGTTCTTGTACCTTAGTTATTTCAAATCATAAGCTTTCTAACTAACAATCCCACGATACAAACATGCTTTCAGACACAGAGAGCCCTTTGGTTTTTTTTTTTTAACCAAACTTTGATACTTGTGTAGAAAAAAAGACACTCGGGCTGTCAATGTTTATGGAAACATAGAAAATTTTTTATTTTGATGGCTCCTGTACCTCTGTTGCTTGTATGTAAAACAGCTAAATTCCTCAGGATTTAAGGCTTTAAGATAAGGCCTTGCATCCTCTGAGCTCTTATTTCACTTTAGTTTTAGGTGCTACTTCCGCAGGTCTTCCTAGACAGTACAGATTCTGAAGTTCAGAAGAATTACAACTGTTAATAGCCATTAATGTTCTTTCAATAAGAAATCTAGATTGAGAATTTTGCTTTCTCTGAAGGCCCAACATTCTGATAAGAAATCTTTGTTTAAACCTGGTCTAACAAATTCCAAAAAACATCTCAACCCTTTAAATTGCTGACTACATATCACTTTGATCTCTTGTGACGATTCTGTTTTCCCCAGGTCTAACTTTTACTACTGATTTTCACTCTGGCTCCAACACTCAAGTTCAAGTGTTCCACATAGAGAGACAGACAGACAATGAACTGACTAAAAACACCACTACATGTGCACATGCCTTCATTTGACTGATCAATCTGACCCTTAAAAATGGCAGGGAGAAAACTGATAGACTTAGAAAGGAAGGAGCAGTCCCCAGGGCAAAGTTAACCCCTGTTGGCCTATTGGGAACATTACTCCCCGTTTCCCTGCCTGACCAGCCAGTTTCCTGCTTGTTGAAAATGGGTCAAGAAAGAGCTTTTGTTGGTATAAGCCGGCAAAACAAACTACGACAAAGTTGTTGAAACCTAAGGTTGTCAGATGCTACCATTTTAAAGTCAATACTACTTCTAAGGCAGGGAGGTAGTATCTTCTTTTCAAAAATGGGAATTACTGCCTTAGTGACACACCTCTTTGTTCCTGATATTAAACAGTTAATCATATGATCTTGCATTTTCCTGCCTTCTCTGCTTTGATAATCCTACTTCTTACATTACCTGCAAAAGATCTGACTGAAAAATGGTCTGGTAAAGCAAACTGCCATTCACTGGCCTTCTTTCCCCATGCTCTAGCTTATATTCAGGCCATGTGATGTTGCAAAGGTCGACAAGACGATCCTTATTTAAACCACCTAACTGTAAACTCTTTCAATGTTTTAATAAGCAACCCAGAGGGGAATTTTTATGTATTGAAGTTGAGTTGCCCATGTTTGAGTACCAACAACGACCTAGGGAAGAGAAAAACCTAAGAAAGGAGGGTTCTTTAGCAAAACTACTCTCCAGGGCTTCTCTTCGGCCTCTCCCGAGGGGATGCTAACCACTCGTATATTTGCCTTGGCCTTCCTGAGGGGGCTCTAACCCCCCGAGTATTGGCCTTCACTCACAGGCTCATTGGATTTGGACCGTCTCCATCAATGGCCTCTGCTTCCACCGCAGGGGTCCCTGGGTGGGCCTGGCACTGGGCAGACCCACAGCTGTGTGCCTGAGCCGAACCTAGTGCTGTGGTCTAAAGAAACCCCCCTCCTTGAAAGAAGTTCTGCTTTTCTTAGCTTGCTACATCTTCCCTGCTTCTACCTTTTTTTTTCTTTTATTCTTGCTCTGCCCAGAACTAGCATTGGCTGTCTTCATTAGAATTACAATTGACCTCTAGCTGATCCTCTGATTATACTGAGACTGGGTGGGGAAAGGATGTTCTACTTGGACATTGATTTGCCTTAGTTTCCCAGAATCTTCTCACTAGTGGGCTTTCCTCCCGTCCCTCCCACAGTTAACGGTGACATAAGACAGACAAAGGAGGGGTGTCTCTTTGCAGAGACCACTCAGATGCTTTCCTGGCCAGTGGAGAACTTAGCCTTAGTGGTTCAGCATTGTGACTTGCGACCGGCAGCTATGCCACTGACACCCTTGACCTTGACCGTACGTTCTCCATGGAATCACAGGCAGCCCACTCGAGCTCCATGACTTAGAGGGACTTTAAGAGTGCCAGGTCGTGGAGCTACAAAATCACACCCAATAGGAGGACCTACCGGGGTGCTCATGCACGCACACATTCACACAGAGGTTATCACATTCCTCTCCCATCCCTCTTAGGGATTTCCAAGAGAGCATACCTCCACCGCAGGTTTTCCACAGATTACCTCCTTCCTCATGGATTTCTTCACTGCTGTCCTTTCGTGGTCACCAAAATGATGTCGGTGGGCCCCACGGGTGACTTACGTGAAGCGGGGAAGAGAAAGACAGTCACTTTCTCCCCAACTGCCTCTACCACCGGGGACCCAGGGTTACTGGGTTCTTGTCTCGCTCACGGAAAAGAATTTCAGGAGTACACAAATAGTGAAGTAAACAGATTTTATTTAGAGGTTTTTGACGGAAGGAGGAAGGGATAAGTGAAAGAGAGGATAGTAAGAGTAACTGCTCAATAGAGAATGCGGGCTTCTCCAAGGGTGGAGAGATCTCTACACACATCCTAGCACTGGACACGAAAGCATGAAAGTACACATCTTAAGAGGGGAGATGCGGGTGACACATGTGCTCAGGCACCGCATGTGCTTGGCCACGTGGGCACAAGCAGCGCATGGGCTCAGGCAGTATATGCGCGCCCTTCCTCTGTTCAAGGTGTCTTTTATAGGGTTTCTTCAACCTGCCCCTACGTGGGGCTTCTTTCCAGGTAAAAGTCTGTTGCTAAGGAGGTTACCAGGGAGGCTGGGTCTTCTTTAGGCTGGATCACATTTTAATCAGATTAAGGGAGAGGTCGAGGGAATTCGAGGAACTTCATGGGGAGGGGTCCAACCTCCTCAGGGTCTGCTGAAGGTCTTAGCAGGTCTGTTTTCTGTATCCACAGGGAAGGTCAGTCTCAGGATTCTCCTTCCTGGAGACTGATAATCTAAGTTTCATTGTCAGGGGCTTTTCCCTATCTACCTGCCTACATCATAACCAGCAACTGATAATCTCTGTGGATGGTCCAAGTCCAGTCCACACTAGAGCAGGAATTGGATACTTGAAAAAGGAATGCAGGTTAAATAACAAAGGTAGGAAGAAGGCCTTGATTTTCTCCTACCTCTGCCACCTTTTTACCAAAGATCATGACTTGATATAATCCACACAGCATGGACACACTGTTTCGTGATTGAGATCCCAACTTTGCCATCTGAGGTCTTCTGGTCCAAAATAGTATATCTGTGCTGTCATAATCAACTCTAGGAACCATATTTCCCTAACTAAATAATCAGGCCAGACTGTCTACTGCATTATCTGCTCACAGAACAGAATATTTAAGTGAGGCCTATCCCTAGAAATCTGGGCCATCTGGTTACTGTTCTATTACTCTACCCATTGACTTCGCCTTCATACACAGGCCTGGAGATACCCCCAGCTGTTAGCCAGGCCCTGGGGCTGAGAAATGAGGAAAGGAAAGAGAGCTAACATTGCTTGCCATGTGTCAGATATTTTCTGTCCATTATCTCATTTACTTCCCATGACAACCATATGAGGTAGGTACTCATAATCCTCATCTCATAGATGGAGAAACTGTTTGAGACAGCTGGACTCACTTACCCAAGGTCACACAACCATATTTAGTCAGGCACAGAGAAGGAAATATTAAGCAAATGATGTAAACTGACTTCCCCGGTAGAGAAAGTCCCAAGAAATGAGGGGTATCACCAAGCAGAAATGCCAACTTGAAAGCTACTGTGATTTTAGAAGTATATACTAGAGACAAAACAAGATAAGTAACAGATTTTTTCTTTATCCCCTTTAGAATATATGTTGAGTTCTGGGCATCACACATTGTGGGCACATATATGTAGGTCTGGAAGAGAGTGAGGAAGTTGAGGGTGAATCAATGTCCAGAAGAAGCAGCAGGAAGAATGATACTATGATACAGCCTGGAGGTGTAAATAGAGAGACAGATATCAGATCACACAAAGGAGCATGTATTTTCCTTGTGGCCCCAGGGACCAAGGAAACTATAGGAAGGCATATTTGGACCCAGCTTAAGGAAGAACTTTCTCGGAGTCCAAGCTAGCTTGTAATAAAACTGTCCTGAGAAACTGCAGTTTGCCTGTTACTTGTGGCCTACAAATATGGTCGAGCTGAGCAATTTGTAGAAATTCTACAGAGAAGGTCTGGAACAGAGGTTAGACTGGATGCCCCTTAGATTCACTGTGGTATGGAAACTTCGTGAATTTGTGATTCTATGAGGTTTGGAACTAACTCAACCCCAAGGGAGATACCAGAACTTCCTTCCACTACTTTTCCCAGTGCCTCACATGTTATAAAGCTAGAAAGTCATTCCTTAGGTCTCACTCAAATTTCTTTTACTGGAGTCATTCTTAGCTCCATACTGGGTTGGCTGCAGAGAATGGAGAGAGTCTAAAGCAGCAAGATAAGGCCACTAGAGACCTAGAGAATGATTCTCAAATAGCATACATTAAGTAGACAGATGGCCAACATCGAATGGCAGAGGAAAGCATTCAGAAAAACTTCATTTGAAGCATAATGGTACTTTTTCTTTAATGATATTTTCTTTCCTGATTGATTTTGAGAATCAAGTTGCTAACAGTGAAAAGTGAGTTGCTTATGTTTTTATTATTTGGAATATGGCATTAACCAACCACTATGAACACTTTCCTGCTAATGTCCGGAAATCCTTTCTTAGGGCTAATACAGATGTCAATCACAGCACCACCAGACCATTGGTGAACACTAAATTTGCATAATTTTCTATTATGATAAGCGCCAGATCATCTCCTCATCAACAACCATCCAGAATTCACGGCTGTTTCTCCAGGAAGAGAACATAAAACGAGGTCCCCATAACCATGCCACTGGACTCCACGCAAGGCTGTTTTCACTCAGGGTGCCCCAGAGGGGGGTGGGTGAAAGCCCTCCCCACCCAAAGGGACCCAGCCTTGGCAGTCAACCTCCACTGCCTCCATGCTCCAGGCAACTTGCCACATGCTCTGGTCAAGCCTCAGGCATGAGTGAAGTCCCATGGAACCCAGGTAATGCCGAACTTTGTTAACATGGACTCTGGGATCAACAGGACCCGGGAGCAAAGATCCTCTGCCTGTTTCCCCCAGTCTCCGGCAGCCCAGGGATAACGTCCATAAGCCACCTCCTGCCGGCACCCGATAATCTCTCTCAGCCACTGTCCAGAACTCATGGCTGCTTCTCCCAGAAGGGAGCATAAAATGAGGCCCCCATAACCATGCAACCAGACTCTGTGCCAGGCTGTTTTTACTTGGGACACCCCAGGGGGGAGCGGGTGAGAGCCCCCCCTGCCCCAAGGGACCCAGCCCCAGCAGCTAACCTCCACAACCCAACTGCTGCCATGCTCTAGGCCACTTTCCATGCGCTCGGGCAGAGCTTCATGTATGAGTGAACATATTCCTAAACCAACACATTATAACATATTCCTAAACCAACACAGTGTGCAAATTGCTACAACATGCCAGTAGACCAAAAGCTTACATTCAGTAGACTAGGAACACCTACTCCCTACTAATTTTCCATAATTCCACACCATATTTGATTGGAGGCAGGATGGCGCCGATGCTGCTCAAACCCTCGTGCTCTCCCGAACAAGGCTCACCATCTAGCCTTAGACAACACACGGCTTAGCAAACCGGGCATGGAACTCTACGCATGATCCCTACTGGAACTCTACACATGATTCCTGATAGACATTGCCCACTGTTTTTGCAAGATTCAGACTGAATGGCGTCAGCAGGGAATAGAGAAACCAGAGCAGCAGCTGCAGTATCGCCACCTGCCCTGGCCGGGCCAAGTTGAAGTGCCGTCAGACATAGAGCCCAGTGGAGGCAGTGGCTCATCCACTGTGGGGTGCTTTCAGCCAACCACCGGGCTACCTGGGACTCAGTGCAGGTGTTCGACCTGTCACAGACCCTCCACCAGCTGCTCAATAACCTCCAGGCAAACTCCATCAACCTGAGGAGATCAACCTGAGGCCTCAGATGTCCCAGGTGCTGCTGAGAGATGCAGGCAGGTGCATGTTTGTCAGTGTGCAGATTGCTACAACATACCAGTAGACCAAAAGCTTACATTTAGTAGACTAGGAACACCTGTAAACACAATTAGAGGCCACCCCCCCCCCAAAGCCTCCGTCTCTGTCAGAGAGCCTAGCAAGCTACTGAGAGTATCTCGCTCGCACAGCAGACCCTGGCAAGCTACCCGTGGTGGACATAATATGCCAAAAACAGTAACAACGACGGTCCTCATTCCCTGATCCTGAAAGAGCCCCCAGTGCACCATCGGGCTACACTAGCAGGCAATAGGGACAAATGGAGACATTATTGGCGCCTGCTTGAGCAAATTGGTGAACAACAGGATGACAGTGATAGTGTTCTTTTGAGTGAGAGTGCAGATTGTCAGATGACTGGAAGGAGTAAAAGACAATGATGATCCTGGTTTGTCCTGGCAAGCTCATAGGAGTATTCAGGATTCTCAGCAGGGCTCAATTCTCAAAAAATGCCCTATAACAATAGTATGTACTGATCAACAGTGTCTTAGACTCAGACAATTTGGATCTAAATTAAATTTTGTTTCCTCCATTTTCCCAGATGTTCACTCATTAAGATTACTACTGATGGAACAGTGATGTGGGCACCACCTGGAGGGTGCTGACTTGAGAGCTATCATTCTTGCTCTGAAGAATCTAAATAATTCTTAACATTTTTATATATCACTTCAGAAATCTGCTTTTGCCATACTTGTGACCAGCTCTCCTCAGGAGAGTGTTCTGACTTTGATACCTTTGCCCTGAGGTAATTTATACAGTTGTGAGAAGTTCAGAATGGAGAGTAATATGAAGAAAGGCTGCTCTTCTTGAAAGTTCTGCAATGTCTGACTTACATGTCTATTTTCTATATATAGACATGAGAATTTTTCTGTTGTTCTCCGGGTTTGGAGGAAGAAAAGAGGTCTCGCTTGAGTGAGTGTTTATAGGAATTCCAGCTATGGAGGAGTGTCTTAATTATAAGGTTGCTGAAAAGTGGAGCCTGAGGCAGAGATTAGGGTACAAGATCAATTAAGGACTATTCTGGAAAAAAAAGTACATGAGAGAGGAAAGCAGACCAGAGAGGCAGGAAAAAGGCTACCAGTTGGCAATAGAGGATTTGGTTTCTGGTAATTAAGCCTTGATCTGACCCAGAGTGAATGTGAGGGCTCTAGAGCTGAAGACACACCACTGAGCTGAGTAATCTTGAGAGGGAAGAGTCATTTGTATTCCTATATCAATACGTTTTGCCCTTACCCACTCCCCACGTACATACATACCACAAGAACACATATAACTTCCTCGTAATTATGGATTGCCTTGACACCTCAGCCAAGGGCAGTTCTACAAAGTTTTATCAACAGTTATAGCACACACACAAACAGCTGGATAATGGGATCTCACCTAAGCACCAACTTTACTTACTACAACAGGGCTGCCATCATAGGTATCCTCCTTCTGAAAGAGGGCACAAGGACATCAATAACAAGATTCTGTCAATCACCTATATCTCACTACCCTGATATACCAGGTTGAGAGGAGCAGTTGTAAATGCAAGAGTTATGAACTTGGCACAGTACAATAATGAGCTAATAGTCCAGGTTCTTAAAGTATCAAGAAGATTGCAGAATAAGGTGACCTCACGGTATTGTCAGATCATCGGAAGTTAGGTACTATCATTCCAGAGACAGGTTTTCTCTCTTTTTTTGGGGGGTCACACCTGGTGATGCACAGGGGTTACTCTTGGATCTGTACTCAGGAATTACCCCTGGCGATGCTCAGGGGACCATATGGGATGCTGGGAATCAAATCCGGGTCAGCCGCGTGCAAGGCAAATGCCCTACCCTCTGTGCTATTGCTCCAGCCCCCGAGACAGGTTTTGGAGGCGACTAAGCTCATAAATTTTTACAATGTGATTAATCTGTAACTAACACAGCTGCTTTTTAAAACTGCCCAACATTTTGCAATTTATAGTATTTCCTTTTCTTCTCCCTGATTACTTTCTTTCTAAAAATGTATTTTAGCCCCTGTTCAAGGGAACTGAAGAAATCACTTAGCCACTATCCTGGAGCTGATGTGTTGCTTTGAACTGAGAATAGATAATATGCATTTAATATATATTAAGCAATATAGCAGTATATATTAAGTACTAATACTTAACAGTTAATATTTATGAGCACTTAGGTTCAGACATTATTAGCTCTTTGAGTTCTTCTAAGAAAACTTGATATTGAGGCTAGAGGGAGTTAAGGAGTTTTCATGCAGCTGACCCCAGTTCAATCCTCAGGCACACACATGGTCCTCCAAGCACCACCAGGAGTACAGTTGGTTTGGCCAAAATAAATCAAAACCAAACAAAATAAACTTGGGGTTGCACTGTATAAGAGGGGGTGTGGTGCAAAAATCGAAAGCACTAGAGAAGTAATTCGTCTATGGTTTCATCTATCTCTTCTTTAGGTTACAAAAATCCCAGTTTCTATGAATGCTTCCTTGTTTGGAAGACATTGGCACTTCTTATAGATGCAATAGGTCCTGCCTAGAAATTTTTTACAGTCAGAAGACTTTCTAATTTCTGTGTCCCTTTTTATTACTATAGCTGGTGTGTCAAAAGAAGCAAGTTCCACTCAATCTATCTGATTCCTTTGTTGAACATTGAACACAGATTTCTATAGGACAGAACCAAGGCATTCTCCCTTTACTCCCAATTCTGGTCAAAATATTAACCATGTGGATGTGTCAGAAGGTGTACATTTAATACTTTCCCCCCTTCCCTCATAGAGGGTCACAGAGCAACCACATTTCTTTTGGCAGTAACAAGCAAATGCTATATTTTTAGTTTCCAAGACCTCAAAAGTAATATGTCTTCAGTGCTAAGCCCTGTACATGGATTATCTTCATTAATTCTAAAATCTGTGTGAAATGGTTCTTATATCTGTTATAATGCTTTAATTTGTATGTAGAAGAAAGCATGGATAAAACTGGCTTGATATAGTGTACTTCTAATATGCTAATAATAATAGGCTTAATAAAACGTAGAACCTCAAATAACAGAGTGTTCAGAGGTAAAGCATGCTTCAGACATCGCAGAATCAATGGCTCAACGCTATCCTCAGGGAACTAGGTAGGATTTTTTCATTTCTACTTTCTGCTGTTCTCAGGAAAACTTTGCCTTAATTCTGGTTCCCTTGGTAGAAGATGGGACACAGTACTTCCAAATATTACTTCTGTCGTTTGAAGGAAAAGAAAAATGCTCTCTCTTGTTTTCCTTATCAGAAGGAAATTCTTTCCAGAGGTTATCAGGTAAACTTCCCCTCTTCCCTTCTTGGGTATCTTCATTTCTGAACAAATTATTGTTAAAGAGAAATAAAAGGGTATGATTGGATCAAAGTTACTTATCTGAGGTAAAAGTAAGAACCCTAAATTATTACCATGAGGGCCTTTGAAAGAAGAGGAGACTAAGGTTCACTCAGATGAATAAAAAGAAATTTACCCAAAGCAACACAGTGACAAATCTGAGATTGAAAAATCCAGTGCTTCCCTATTATGCTGTGCTTATTGATTACTAAATATGTATTAATTTCAAGGTTCTTACTGAGTAGTACAAAGGGAATTTATTATCCAACATTAATTTTCTAATCCCCTGCAGTAAGAAGGTTGAGTAGAAAACAAGTGGCTATTCAGATATTTACTGGTGAATCAGCCAATTATAAAATTATGTTGCATCTGTCCAGATTAACACTAGAACCTACGTCTATGTTTCCTACTTGTTGGATATCATAAACATTAGAGAGTAAAGAGCAAATATAAATGCCAATTAGTTCACAAAAAGAAGCTGCAAATATCAAGACAGATTCAGGAGCTCATGAAGTCAACAAAAGTGATATTGGAAAACTGCCTAAGTCTCAGAAAAGACATTGACACCAAGTCTGGCAGAATTATATCTGTTAACAGTTGACGAACAAGTCAGCAAGGGGGAGAACAAGATCAAAGCTTCATTTAATAATAGGTTACTCTCAAATAATTATGCAATGTCTGTGAGAAAACCAATATCCTCAACATATTTTTATAAAATGACCTTATTTATTATCATGAAAAGGTCATGTCCTGCTGTGCTGTCATTTCATTTTGTCAAAAGAATCACAGTATAGCATTTGAAGCCTAAGTCATTGTTTGTTTGCCCTAAAAGCTGAGACAGACTGCAATTTTAGTTTAAATATGTGAAGTATAAGATAAAATGTTGTCATAATTTTAACTCATTTTGTGATAATTCAAACTTTTTAATATTTATCATGACAGTTTAAGTAGGACCCCACTACCACCACCAGTATCGATTACCTATAGATAGACGATCTCATATGGACTGTAAGATCTCCCTTGGATCAAATTAGATTGCCTCCATCACTCAATAATTTTTTAATTTTACTTCTTATTTTAGGGGGCTTTCCAAGTACTACTCAAGATGTTTGAGGCCCTAGCAGCAAATCTGTGCTGCTCAGGCTATACAGTGCTGGGGATATTCGAGTCATCCCCACAGTGTTGGGGTACTCCAGAGCTGCAAACAACAATTCTCAGGGGAGGGACAATGCTGTTCTGAGAAAAAATTCCAGTCTAGAACATGCTAGGCATGCACCCTGACTGTATATTATCTCCTGCCCACCCCCACTTTTGTTTTTTACTTTGGGCATGTTTCTTAGTTTTTAAAAAGCTTGCTTTATTTTTTTGTTGTTCATTGTTGCTTGTTTTAGGGCCAACCTAGTGTTACTCAGGAATTACTCCTGGCTCTGTGCTCAAGGATCACTCCCTGCAGTGCTTGAGGAGCCATATGTGATGCTGAGAATCGAACCCAGTTAGTTTATGTGCAAGGCAAACACCCTACACCCCATCCTAAAGTTCAGTTTTATCACCTGAAAAATAGAGACAATTCATAGGGTTACTGTAAAGATTATATTATGTTGCTCTTATAAAGAACTTAATAGAATATTTAACACATAGTACACATTCGGCAAAATTTGTCTGTAGACTTGGGCTTTAGTTTGTCATATTCTGATCCTGATTGAATCATTTCCTTTCTATGTGACCTGCAACAAGCCACTTCTCTCTCACCTTCAGTGACCTCATCTAGAAATATATGTATATATAGGATTGTCATAATAGTTAAATAATTTAATTGGTATCAAGTAGTATCTATCACTTAACAAATGAGAGTTTTTACTTGTATGTGCTGTTTCATGTTATGTACATATGTATATGTCTTTATGTGAGGAGGAAACATGTAAGTGTAAGGAGAAGCATGGTTCCTGACAAAATGAAAGAAAATTTATATTTTGTAAAAAAATAACTAATGTACTCTATGCCAGATACATGCCCTTTCTGGGACTACATTTTTCTTTTTATAGTATCATATTTAAATGAGGACACTCAAATTATAGTTGTGTGGATTCCAGAAACAATTCGAGAGAAAGTCAAGGCAACTTGATCCCAAATTATAAAGTTTATAAAAGATGTCTTTCAGGAGTACAGAGGAAAGGAGGGAGTGTGGTCCATTGGAGTGAGTACCAGGTTTGTACCAGACAGATCTGATTTTAAACTCCAGCTCTTCCACTTGTTGTTGGATCATCTTGAACCACTCTCTGAGCTTTAGTGGGGTTCAAAGTCCCTGCATTATAAGACTATGTAGTGAGAAATAATCAAACTCAAATATTTGAAAGTATCTCATATATAGTGGGTATTTTGCTTCTGCATAAGAAAAATCCCTATAGATTTGGGAAATTGAACTAAGAGGTTTTGATAGGTAGAAAGCTATTGAAGGACTGGGAATAGTTGGGCAGAACAGCACAGAATAACTTTTGGTAAATGCCTTTGTTGGGAGGGCTGTGAGCCAGAATCTTCCAGGACAAACCTTCTCCCTGAGGTCCATGAAGAAGCCATCCCTTTGCCAGCCCCTGTCTGGGATTATCATCAGGACCTTGAAGGGGGAAAAGGAATGAAAATGAAATATATATTTATAACAATAATAATAATTATTCTTTCACCAATTTTCTCTTCCTCCAATGGAGTCTGGCAAGGACTACAGAGCAGGAGAACTGCTAAAGTTGAGAGTAATGGTGCCCCCAGGACAAATAAAGAGGGAGCTTCAAACCAGCAGATGCTGCTGAAAACCACAGCACAGGAAATATCTGCAAAATGAATTGAGAATTTATGGGGGTTTGGGTTTTCAGGATTTATAAGCAAGTCCATGAGCACAGAAAAGAGATGGAGGAGAGAAAGCAAGACAGGGCAAGAGGAGTGGGTTAAGGGCAAATACCAAGAGCTTGCCCCACTTCTTGCCAAGTATTGAGGCACATCTTGTATTTGTGAGATTCTATGGGGTAAAAGTGGTATGGCTAGGCAAGACTGAGTTGGGGTGGATCCCATAGTGTCCCTAGGAACTCTTGCCCTCTCAGAGTGAGCTGACTGTTGGATGGAAGCATGCATATATGGTTATAGATAAAAGTGCCTGGGCTGGAAAGACCAACTGATAACAATGGTGATAATCATTATTCCTAATACCAGAAGGGCCTCCCTGGGGTTCACACCTTGAGTTTATTCTCACTGATCCCCATACATGTTGGAATCAAGTGAGATCATGCCAATGGCTTAGGAGGGTACGAATGAATAAGCACATCATCCCTGCAGGCTCCTGGGAGGTTCCAAGTGATAAGCACAAAGATTTGGCATTTCAGCCACTCTGGGGACCAGAATTTTCCCATCAGTAAAGTGGTGGAGGGATTTAGACAACAATGTAAAGTTGATATTGTTATTGAAGTTGTAGAGCAGAGGTGGATGAGCAGGGAAAATGAGACATTGGACTTCAGAGACGGGGCTGGATATGGAGGAGGAAAAAGATACCCTTTCCCTGGCAGAGGGGAGGTACTGTATATGATGACAAATTCCAGAGACCAAGAGACTCTGCATCAGCTTTTTCCATAATCCTGGATATGGACCTGTGAGTTCATGCTGTATTGAGGATACCCTGGATGCAGACCATTCAAGAATTCCAAAAGACCCTGAAAGGTTTTGTTTCAAGGTTCTAAACAAAGAAGGAATTGGGAATAATGTCAGTTGGCTGCATTTAGAGGTTAGTGATGCTCAGAAAGTCTATTTTGAGTCAACTATGGAAACTGAGACCTTTTGCCACCTTATTGGAACAAAGTCTCAGACATAGGCAAAGTGAAGACATGCTCAAAGGAGAGAGAGTGGAAAGTAGAGTGAAGGCTGATTGAAGCTAAGACTGCCCCAAAGTGTTCCTGGATGAATATCTTGAGATAAGTCTTATTGAACCAGAGGGAATTCTTTCTCAGGAAATGAGCACCCAATTTTCAAAGGTGATTAAACCACAGGCTGACAATCACTTGTTACTGGGAATGATATTGAGAGCAAGTTTTCATTAAATCATGAGAGTGGTGGGAAAGAGCAGTCTTATATCATGTATTCAACTCTTGTGTAACTTCTAGTGAATCCCTTCACATTTTTAGGCATAAATACTCCCCTCCATAATGGAATTGGGTATTATTTGGTCTCTAAGGGCCCTTCTGGATGTGACATTTCCCCCACCTAATTATGAATGCCTTGAAGTACAGGGAAGGAAAGGCTCACAGAGCACAGACCCCTGTCACTTCCCATTAGCTTGTCCAGACCTGAATTCAATCTGTTTCTCTCAGTATCTGTGGTCATCTCATCTAATTAAAGCAGATGTTAGAGGCCAGGCTACTCTGAGGGTAAGCCCAGAAGGAGTAGGGAAATGAAAAAGCACTGGCAGTCTCCACAGAAGGGGAGAATTGCCCACAGAAAGCAAGGAGCCTAAACTCCTTTCCCACTCAGAGAGAGATATTTACTCTTTAAAGACAAGATTACTGAAGTTTTGTAGTGATGTTTATCTTTCAACTCTGTTTTGTTGAAAACTGTCTGGCTCTTTGAGGTCCCTTGTAATTCTATATGAACTTTTTGAAGACTGGCTATTCCATTTTTATAAAAGTTATTAAATTTGTTAGAGTATTAAATCTGGAGATTCCTTTGAGCAGTATTGACATCTATTCATACACACAAAAATATTTTGATGATTTTGTTCTTCCATTTCTTTTGACAATGTTTTGTGCTTTTCAACATCTCCCTGATAAATTATTTTCAGGTAGTTTATTTTTGTATACTACTTTAAATGGAATTTTTTTGTTAATTTATTTTTCAGACATCTCATTGCTAGTAGAAATATAACTGACTTTTTGCATGTTGAAAGTGTGCCTATAGCATTGCAGACTTAGCTCTGGTAGCTTTTTTTGTGATTTCCTTACAGTATACCAAATACAGCATCATGGCACCTGTAAATAGAAATGTTTTCATTTTTCTTTCAAATGTAAGTAGCATTTATTCTTTCTTGTATAATTTATTTGGCTAGAACTTCTACCAGAATGTGAACTAGGAGGGATAAAACTGGATATTCTTGTTTTGTGACTGATATTAGGGGAGAATCTTTAAGTATGTCACCATTGATTATGACATTAGCTGTGGATTTGTTATATATTAACTTTAGTTTACTGAAAATTTCTTTCTTTTCATAGTTTTCAAAATGTTTTTGTCATAAAGGGTGTTGGGTTTGGTCAAATTTTGTTTCTATACACACTGAAATTATTTTCATTTCATTTTACTAATACGGTATATTGCATAGATTTTTTTATTTAAAAATTTCCAGGTTTCTCAGATAAATGTCTCTCTTGGTCATAGTATTGAGTTTTGCAGTTATACAGATCCCATAAAACACTTTTGGAGGTATTATTTTCTCAAATTAAGAGAATAATTTTATAGAAATATCGGTGTCAAATCATTCAATGTTTGGTGGAATTCACTAGTGAAACTCCATAGCTTTGTACATTTCTTTTTTAGAAAATAGTTGTGTGGGCGACCCTCTCAGGCCCGCCTGGCCCTTCGGAGCTATCCCACCACTGGACACTGTCCCACCGCGGAAGGGCCTGCCGCTCGGGAAGCCCCCCAGCACCCCAGTTCCCAGCACCTAGCCCAGTTCCCCAATTGGTTGCTGGGAGCGTGACTTGTATGTCATGGGGTGTGGCCTCAAAAGGGGCTTGGCCTCCTGCCGGGCCTGCAGCTGCAGTTATTTTTTTCCCTTCCCTGCTTTGCAGACTTAGGTCACAATCTGTATAACCTATTTCTTTGAAGAATACCTTGGCCATCTCAGTCACTATATGCCATTAGACCTATTCTAATTTCACAAAAATTGTCAGTGAACACAAGAAGCTGTACAAGCCCTGTATAAAGAGAGCTTAACCACTAGTCTTCACTAGAGGCCCCACATAAACAAGGAGGAGCGTCTAGGAGTAAGGAAGTATTGTAGAAGAGGAAAAAGGCTAGGATCATCAACTTAGCTCATCCAGAATGCCCTCTTGCAGAAAGAGGGAATAGGGATAGAGAACTCGAAGGTCCCACCCCTATAGTTCCATAACAATATGAAGAAACAGCAAAAATCCCCACCACGAGGAGAGGATGAAGAAAATATTCCAGAAGCCTCAACAAGGGTTACCCACAAATACGACCTCTCAGAAAAAGAATTCAAAGAGGAAATCTTGAAGATGGCCAACAAACTCAAAGCAACCATGGAACAGACATCCAATAAGTTAAGGGAGGATATGAATGAAGCGTTGGATCGGTCTACCAAGAAAATACAGGAAGAAATGAGAGCATAAATTTCAAAGCTATGAACAGAAGTGATACAAATAAAGGAATTGGTAGATGAAATAAAAAAAACTCAGTAGGTGACCTCAACAGTAGGATAGCTAGAGCTGAAGACAGAAATTAGTGACCTTGAAGATGAGCTGCATAAAGCTTACAGGAAACAACAAATAATGGCAAAAGACCTCAAAATGGCTCTAGGGAGAATCAGATTCCTAGGGGATGACCTCAAGAGAAACCACATAAGACATAAGAATCATTGGAGTACCAGAAGCACAGGGAACTAATCCCAATGAAAAAAAACACAGTTAAAGACATCATTGCTAAGAAATTCCCAGAGCTAGTGAATGCAGACATCCAGATCAAAAGAGCTCGAAGGGTGCCAGCTAAAAAAGACCTGAATAAAAAGACTCCAAGGCATATTATTGTAGGATAACATGGAGTTTGTCCTTTTAGCCTTGCTTCAGGGAACTTAGTTTACCTTAGAGCAATGGCCTTTCTGTATGAATACAGGAAGACAGTTAACATTGTGCTTTGTAACTTGGGAGCTGATTGACTCCAATAATATTGACTCCTGGGCATCTGCTTTTTCAACTTAGTTGCCATTCATTCATAGCACCCCAAAAGCAGGGTCCCAACGAGGGACAGAATGGACTGAGGGCAAGCTGTGAACTACCCTGGCATGGAAATGGGCCAGGTCAAAGCGCCACAATACTCACCTATAAGTTAAGAGCATGGTCATAGAAAAATGCTGTCATGATCCACAAGTAATGACGAGACTAGGACCGTGCTGGAGTTAGGAAGACTAACCTGGCTTGAGGACTGTGGTCTGGAATATATAGTGAATGTCCTCAGGAAGAACCAAACTTTAAGTCTGATATATCTCTTACTGTGCTCATACAGAATGACATTGCTAGAAATATTTGAAGTAAATTTACTATAACTAAATAAGTGGATTACTAGCTGAGGAAGGAAGAAAGGGACATACCCTGACACACCCTTGTTTGGATCCCACCCTTGAGTAGATCTACTAGTAATCTCCTTAGATTAGATTTTGTTATATTCTGGAGACATGGTCTTACCCTTCTTTGTTGATTTGTTAATGTTCAACCCACCTGTGTGTTACCGCCCTATGTGATTGCTATATAAACTAAGACTGTAGCAGAAATAGGGGAGACACAAACACAGAGAAGACACAGAAGCGAGGGCAGAAGACACAGAAGGGAAGGAGACAGCAGAGACAGAAGAAGAGGCAGCAGAACACAGACAGAGGCAGCAGGACAAAGACAAAAGAAGACACAGCAAGGAGAGAAGACAGAGACAGGAGAGAAGACACAGAAGAAGACACAGAAGCAAGAAGAAGGCACAGAAGCAGAGACAGAGACAGAGAGAGTTTGTAAGAGACCAGAGGAGAGGCTAAAGAGACAGAGATGGAGATAGACAGACAGAAGAGAGCACAGTGGCACACACAGAAGCAGAGCACAAGGAGGAGACATCCAGATCTGGTCCATGCACAGCGACTCAAGAACACTAAGGCTAGCATTGGGCATGAGAGAGAACTGCCCCAAGAGCCCACGGACAACAGAACACGACACACATATCATCGCACCCGCCTGTGGGCGCCCTTGTCATTTTTTATATATCATAGTCAGAATGATGGATACCATGGATAGAGAAACAATACTGCAAGCAGCAAAGTCAAAGAAAGAAATCATCTACAAAGGAGCACCCCTTAGATTTACAGCAGACCTATCAGAAGAAACCCTCGAAGAAAGAAGACAATGGTGGGACATAGTGAAAAAACTCAATGAAAGGAATGCCTCACCAAGAGTACTTTATCCAGCTAAACTCTCACTCAAACTCGAAGGAACGATACACTATTTCACAGATAAACAACAGCTCAGGAACTTCATAGACTCAAAACAAACTTAAATGAAGAACTAAAGGGGCTTTTGTAAGATAAGAAAAACCCCTACAAGCACAACAAACCCCTACAGAAGGATGGCACAAAACCCCATGACAATAATATCTCTCAATGTCAATGGCCTAAATGCACCAATCAAGAGACATAGAGTGCCAAAATGGATTCAGAAGTTAAACCCAACATTCTGCTGCCTACAAGAAACACACCTGACCAGTCAGAGCAAACACAGTCTCAAAGTCAAAGGATGAAAAACCATCCTGCAAGCAAACAAAAGAGTTGTGGTGGCCAAACTGATATCTGACAACATAGATTTCAGGCTGAAAAAGATTAGAAGGGACAGTGAAGGCCATTTTCTATTTATCAAAGGATATGTACAACAGGAAGAAATCACTTTCTTAAATGTATACACACCTAATGAGCGACCAGCTAAATACTTAAAACAACTGCTAATAGACTTTAAAGAGGACATCACTAGGAACACAATAGTAGTCGATGACTTCAACACCGCCTTATCACCTCTGAATAGATCGACAAGAATAAAACTCAGCAAAGAAACACTGGTTCTGAAGGAAGAAATGGAAGAGAGAGGGATACTAGACCTATACAGGGCTTTACATTCCAAAAAGAAAGAATACACATTCTTTTCCAGTGCACACGGAAGATTATCCAAAATAGACCACCTTCTGTGTTACAAAACATACCTCAATAAAATCGGGAAGATAGAAATTGTATCATCTGGACCCTCTGCGCCTAAATACTTTGATTCCAGAGACCTAACATATTCGGGCATCCAGCGCAGCTTCTAATAGCAATGCACTGGGACTGCGAACTGGGCTGTAACTCTGTGCTGCCCGGGGGTGGATTTTTCCTCCCCATCCTGTCTTCATGCATGGAAAATGGCGGTGGCGGTGGCACCCACATGGCAGGCGCCATCTTCTAAGAGTCCTAACCCAGAGGTATTCGGTTTTTACACTTGGGGCTCCTAAGGGAATCATGGGAAGTGGGTGTAACCAGCATGCCCTCGGCCCAAATAAATTCAGAGCTGCTGAGAGTGAAGCGGACCCTCTGCGCCTAAAGACTTTGATTCCAGAGACTTCTTACAGCAATGCACTGGGACTGTGAGCTGGGCTATGCAATTTCTGGCAGAATTTTCCCTGGACTTTATACAGAAATCCAAAACCACGTGGACGCGGTTTATAGATTTAACATCTATAGTTGTCAGCAATGTGAAACGGTTCCTTTTGAACAGGTCTGACTTGGGGGGAAACTGCAAATAATAACAGTAAGTTTTTGTTGAAATATTGAAGGTTATTAATGTAGTAGCCACCTCTCTGGACTGTGAACTAAGCAAAAGCCCCACGCCGGCCGAGAAGAGGAAATATCCCTCTTTCCAGGTTGTTTCCCATTTTCAGGGAGAAACGCGGCGTGGCGTACACCATACTATGAGGAGCGGGAAGGGGAATGAGGGGGGAAAAAAGGAAAAGGGAAAAGGGAAAAAAAAGATTTATGTACTTGGAGCAGTGGGGCTACATATCTCTTCATTCCCAGCAATGGAAAACTAATTATCAAATGCTTCCTTGGTAGTAGGGCTGTCTTTCTTGGGTGGAAACTCCAACAACAATACTGAGTTTTGTGTTGAAATATGGAACCTAATCAAGGTAAAGAGAAAATGAAGTGAAATTCATTAGTTATACAGTAGAGGGTGGGGTGTGGGGGCGGGGGGTATACTGGGGTTTTGGGTGGTGGAATATGGGCACTGGTGAAGGGATGGGTGTTTGAATATTGTATAACTGAGACATAAACTTGAGACCTTTGTAACTTTCCAGATGGTGATTTAATAAAAAGTTAAAAAAAAAAAGAAATCGTATCACCTATCTTTTCAGACCACGATGCGCTGAAGATAGAAGCGAATAACGCATAAACGCGAAGAGCCAGTTGAAGCACCTGAAATTTAAACAACTCAGTGTTGAACAATGAGTGGGTCAGGAAGGAAATCAAGGAAGAAATCAAAAGTTACCTTGAAACAAGTGAGAATGAAGGTATGAGCTACCAAAACCAATGGAACTCAGCTAAAGCTGTGTTAAGGGGAAAATTTATAGTTCTGCAAGCATTCCTCAGGAAGGAAGAAAGGGCCTACATAGATAGCTTGACTTCATAGCTCAAGACCTTAAAAAAGGACCAGCAGAAAGAACCAAAACCAGACCGAAGGAAAAAAATAATAAAAATTAGAGCAGAAATTAACAACAGGGAAACCCAAAGAACAATCCGAAAGGTCAATGAAACCAAGAACTGGTTCTTTGAGAAAATAAACAAGATAGATAAACCACTAGAAAGACTCACAAAGAAAGAGAGAGAACCCTAATAAACCGAATCAGAAATGAAAAGGGGAACATCATAACAGAATCCAATGAAATTGAAAAGATCATCAGAGACTACTTTGAAAGTATGTACGCCACGAAACAAGAGAACCTAAAAGAAATGGATAAATTCCTTCATTCCTACAATATTCAAAGACGGAACCAAGAAGACTTGGAATACATGAATAGACCCATTAATATCAAGGAAATTGAAGCTTTAATCAAAAGTCTTCCCCAAAACAAAAGCCCAGGTCCAGATGGGTTCACTAGCGAATTCTTCCAAACATTTAATGAGGACCCGTTGCCAGTTCTCCTCAAGCTTTTCCAGGAAATTGAAGAAACAGAAACTCTCCCAAATAGTTTCTATGAGGTACTTATCTCTCTAATACCAAAGGCAAACAAAGATATCCCTAACAAAGAAAATTATAGACCAATATCCCTGATGAATAGTGATGCAAAGATTCTCAACAAAATGTTAGCAAATAGAATTCAACAACGCATCGAAAAGATCATACACCATGACCAAGTGAGATTCATCCTGGGGAAGCGAGGATGGTTTAGCATTCGGAAATCAATCAACATAATCCATCATATCAACAAAAGTAAAGATAAAAACCATATGATCATATCAATAGATGCAGAGAAAGCATTTGACAAGATCCAACACCCGCTCATGATGAAAACTCTCACCAAAATGGATTTTGAAGGAACTTTCGTCAAGATAGTCAAAGCCATCTACCACAAACACATGACAAGTATTATCCTAAATGGGGAAAAACTAAGGAACTTTCGTCTAAGACCAGGGACAAGAAAAGGATGCCCACTCTCACTACATCTGTTCAATATAGTACCGGAGTTGCTTGAAATAGCGGTTAGGCAAGAAAAAGATATTAAGGGCATGCAGATAGGAAAGAAAGAATTCAAACTCTCACTATTTGCAGATGATATGATACTGTATCTAGAGAATCCTAAAGCCTCTACCAAGAAGTCTTAGAAACAGTGGAATTGTACAGTAAAGTTTCAGGCTATAAAATCTATACCAAAAGTCCATGGCCTTCCTATATGCAAATAATGAGACAGAGGATAGTGACATGAAAAATGCAATCCCAGTCACAATTGTGCCCCAGACAATCAAGTAACTTGGAATCAGCTTAATTAAGGAAGTAAAGGATCTCTACAAATAAAATAATAAGATGCTACTCCATGAAATAAAAGAGGACATGAGGAAATGGAAACACATCCACTGCTGATGAATAGGGAGAATCAACATTGTCAAAACAGCAATACTCCTCAAAGCATTATACAGATTCAATGTGATCCCTATAAGGATGCCCATGAAATTCTTCAAAGAAATGGATTAAGCAATCCTGAAATTCATATGGAACAATAAACGCCCATGAATAGCTAAAGCAATGCTTGGGAAAAAGACGATGGGAGGCATCACTCTCCCCAACCTTAAACTCTACTACAAAGCAGTAACAATTAAAACAGCATGGTACTGGACCTGGAGCGATAGCACAGTGGGTAGGGCATTTGCCTTGCATGTGGCCGACCCGGGTTCGATTCCCAGCAACCCATATGGTCCCCTGAGCACTGCCAGGAGAAATTCCTGAGGGCATAGCCAGGAGTAATCCCTGTGCAACACCGGGTGTGACCCAAAAATGCAAAAAAAAAAAAAAAAACCAACCCAGCATGGTACTGAAATAAAGGCAGATCCGAGACCAATGAACAGTGAGGAATATCCCTACACACAACCCCAAATGTATGATCATCTAATCTTTGATAAAAGAGCAAGAAATGTGAAGTGGAGCAAGGAAAACCTCTTCAACAAATGGCGCTGGTATAACTGGACGGCCACATGCAAAAGAATGGGCTTAGATCTCAACCTGACACCATGCACAAAAGTCAGATCAAAATGGATTAAAGACCTCAACATCAGACCACAATCCAAAAGGAACATTGAAGACAGGGTCGGCAAAACCCTCCACGATATTGAAGCTAAAAGAGTCTTCAAAGATGACGCGTAATTGATCAACAAAGTGGAAATAGAGATAAATAAATGGGACTATATTAAACTAAGAAGCTTCTGCACCGCAAAAGATACAGTGACCAGAATACAAAGACGATCTTCAGAATGGGAAAGGATATTCGCCCAATACCCATCTGATAAGGGGTTGATATCAAGGGTATACAAGGCACTGGTTGAACTCTACAAGAAGAAAACATCCAACCCCATCAGAAAATGGGGCAAAGAAATGAACAGAAACTTTCTTAAGGAAGAAATACGAGTGGCCAAAAGACACATGAAAAATGCTTTTCATCACTAATCATCAGGGAGTTCCAGATCAAACAACTATGAGATACCACCTCACACCACAGAGACTGGCACACATCCAAAAGAAAAAAAGGAACCGATGTTGGTGTGGATGTGGGGAGAAAGGGACTCTTCTTCACTGCTGGTGGGAATGTCGACTGGTTCAGCTCTTTTGGAAAACAATACGGACGCTTCTCAAAAATTTCGAAATTGAGCTCCCAATTGACTCAGCAATACCACTTCTGTGAATATATCCTGGAGAGGCAAAAAGGTGTAGTCGAAATGACATCTGCACTTATATGTACATCGCAGCACTGTTTACAATAGCCATAATCTGGAAAAAACCTGTGTGCCCGAGAACAGATGACTGGTTTAAGAATCTTTGGTCCATCTACACAATGGAATACTATGCAGCTGTTTGAAAAGATGAAGTCATGAACTTTGCTTATAAATGGATCAACATGGAAAGTATCATGCTAAGTTGAATGAGTCACAAAAAGAGAGACAGACATAGAAAAATTGCACTCATCTGTGGAATATAAAATAACAGAATACGAGACTAACACCCAAGAATAGCAGAAATAAGTATCAGGAGGTTTGCTCCATGACATGGAAGCAGGCCTCATATGCTGGGGGAAAAGGCAGCTCAGACAGAGAAGGGAACACAAGTGAAGTGTACTTGGAGGACCTGCTCGGGATGGGAGATGTGTGCCAAAACTAGTCTATAGATTGAACATGATGGTCACTCTATACTCCTATTGCAAACCACAACACCAAAAGGGGAAAGTGAACAAAAGGGAATGCCCTGCTTCAGAGGCGGGTTGCCGTGGGCAGATGGGATTGTGGTGTGGGAGGGATACTGGGATCATCTGTGGTGGAGAATGGGCACTGGTGGAGGGATGGATTCTCGAGCACTGTATGACCGAAACACAAGCACGAATATATGTAATTCTGTATCTGTAACCTCATGTTGATTCACTAATAAAAAAAAGAACATAGTTGTATGTGCATTTTCACTGACTGCATTATGAAAATTCCTATTCTAGATATAGAATGACTGCATTTATTTGTGGGCTATAAAAAGTAGTCACTGTCACTGTCATCCCATTGCTCATCGATTTGCTCGAGCGGGCACCAGTAACATCTCCATTTTGAGACTTGTTGTTACTTGTTTTTTGCATGTTACTTGTTTTTTGCATGTCAAATATGCCATAGCGAGCTTGCCAGACTTTGCCGTGTGGGCGAGATACTTTCGGTAGCTTGCCAGGCTCTCTGAGAGGGGTAGAGGTATAGAACCGGGTAGGCCGCATGCAAGGCCAACGCCCTGCTGCAGTGCTATCGCTCCAGCCCATATAAAAAGCAGTAGGAAACTAATATCTAAGGCCAGGGAAAATGGTCCAGGAGGACTGATAAATGGTTGGTCAATAGTTTGGGGAATGGAGGATAGTTAAAATAGAGGAGGTCCATTATGAAAATACTAGTTGGAAATGATCCATTTGGACAAGAACTGAGTGTTGAAAGTATTAGATAAAGGGATATACATGATAAACTTTCAAAATCTGTATCACGAACCATAATGCCCGAAATGAGAAAGAGAAAGAGAAAGACAGAGCGAGAAGTGAGGTGCCTGTTCATACAGGCAGATTGGAGTGGTGGGTGGCTTGAAGGGGTAAGAGGATATGGAGACACTAGAGCAGGGAAATTACACCAGTGGGGAGATGGGTGTTGGAACATTGTATGATTGAAACAGTATAATGAACAATTTTTAATGCTCTATTCATGATGATTCAATGAAAAATAAATTAATTAATTTAAATAACTGTCCTACTGAAAGCACTATACAGATTCAAAGCAATCCCTATCAAATTCCATTGGAATTTTAATGGCATAGAACATATATTAAAATTTGCATTGCACCATAAATTCCTTGAGTAGTCAAAGAAATCCTGAGGAAGCAATACCACTTCTGGGAATATATCTCAAGCGTGCAAAAAAGCACAGTAGAAATGACATCTACACATGTATGTTCATTAAAGCACTGTTCACAATGGCCAGAATCTGGAAACAACCCAATGCCTTAGAATAGACGACTGCTTAAAGAAACCTTTGTACATATGTGGAATGGAATACTATGTAGTTGTTAGAAAATATGAAGTCATGAAATTTTCCTATAAGTGGGTGGACATGAAGAGTTTCATACTAAGTGAAATGAGTCAGAAAGAGAGGGATAAATATAGAATGACTGCACTCTTTTGTAGAATATAAAAATAACATAGTGTGAGACTGACACCCAAGGACAGTAGGGACAAGGACCAGGAAGATTGCTCCATGGTTAGAAGCTTGCCTCATGAGCAAGGGGAAAAGGCAGCTGGGATAAAATTGGTATCACTAGATCAAAGATGATTGGAGGAACCGCTTTGGATGTGTGCTGAATGTAGATAAAGGACCAACCCTGGTGGCCTCTTAGTATCTGTATTGCAAGCCATAATGCTCAAAATTAGAGAGAGTAAGAAAATTGTCTGCCATAGAGGCAGGGGGTGGGGTGGGGTGGGTTGGCGGGAGAGATACTGAGAACATTGGTGGTAGAAAATATACACTGGAGGAGGTATGGGTGTTTCATCATTGTATGACTGAAACTCAATCATGAAAACTTTAACTGTATCTCATGGTGATTCAATAATAAATAAATAAAAAGAAATCCTGAGGTTGATCCTCAGGATATAAGTGGACCACTTTTGTCTAAGGAAACTTTTTGGGATAATTTTTAGAGGATTATTCATAACAAGCAATACAATATAAATTACTTAGGTCCTGCTTTGGGGAGAGTCTTTTGGGGTCTGTGTGGGAACATTTGAAATATGGTAGTGTGAAGGTGTAATGGTGGTGGGATTGGTGTTGGAATAGTAAATGTAATAAATTATTGTGAACAAATTTATAAAGATTAAGTTAAATTAAAAAATAAAGATTGAATCTATTTCTTTTCTTGATTTTAAACTGTACTATAAAACTACCAAAATCAAAAAAGGAGGCAGTTAAAATATAATCAAAGGACATTCCCAGACCAGTGGAATAAAACTGGGAGCCCAAAGACAAACCCTGAGATATGCAAGCAGTTATTTGAAACAAAGGGGCTAAGAACACAAAGTGGAAGAAGGGAGGCATCTTCAATGAATGGAGCTAAAATAACCCTATTTTAGGAGAGGGAATGAATAGACACTTCTCTGAGGAAGAGAGGTAGATGACAAGTAGGCACATGAAAAAATGATCAACATCACTTATCATCAAAGAAATCCAAATCAAGATGACAATGAGATACAATCTCATGCCAGTGAGAATGAAAAGTATCAGAAATAGTAGGAATATTCTGTGTTTTCATGGACATGGAGTAAAAGTAATTTGATCCAGTGCTGGTGGTAATGTTGTCTGATACAAATCTTAAATATTACTAATTTTCTTTATTTTTATGAGTCTGTTGAGATATTAAATTCTTCTCTTTGGGTAATATTTTGTTTTTAGCAGTTATCTCATTTACTCTGGGTTATACGATTTGTTGTACTTATACATTCATATATCCTCTACTGCCTTCTAATCTCCAAGTTTCAGATGAGAAATTTGGCAATAATATTATTGAGAATTTCTTGAATGTTTTGAATCACTTCTATCTTGCTGTCTTCAAAATTACTGTCAGATTTTCAACAGTTTTGAGTAAACTCCTTGGATGTGTTGGTTTAGGTATCTCATCAAGTTTGGGATTATTTAAATCATTATTTTTTCACATATTTTACGCTAGTTTTTGGGCCACACCTGACTGTGTTCAGGACTTACTCTGACCTCAGAAATCACTCTGGGTAGGACTTAGTGGTGACCATATGGGGTGCTAGAGATAAAACCTGGGTTGGCTATATGCAAGGTTGTACTATCCCACTGTACAATCTCTCAATCCCTCTTCATATATTCTCCATGTCACCTTTGCTTTTTCTTTTTTTAATTTTAATGAATCATCGTGAGATAGTTACAAGCTTTCATGTTTGGGTTACAATCACACAACGATCAAACACCCACCCTCCATCAGTGCAGACTCCCCACCACCAATATATCTGGTATAACCCCCCTTTCCCACCCTCCCCTTACCTCCATGGCAGACAATATTCCCCATATTCTCTCTACTTTTGGGCATTATGGCTTGCAACACAGACACTGAGAGGTCATTTTGTTTGGTCCATTATTTACTTTTGGCACACATCTCCCATCAGACTGATTCTTCCAGCCATCATTTTCTTAGTGATAACATCTCTATTCCATCTGCCTTTTCTTTACCCTCCGCTCATGAAGCAGGCTTCCAGCTATAGGGAAATCCTCCTGGCCCTTGTCTCTACTGTCCTTTTGTGTCAGCCTCATGTGATGTTATTCTATACTCCACAAACGAGTGCAGTCCTTCTATGTCTGACCCTCTCTTTCTGACTCATTTACTTAGCATGACAGTCTCCATGTCTACCCATTTATATGCAAATTTCATGACTTCATCTCTCTTAACAGCTGCATAGTATTCCATTGTGTAGATGTACCAAGTTTCTTTAACCAATCATCTGTTCTAGGGCACTTGGGTTGTTTCCATATTTTGGCTATGGTGAACAGTGCTGCCATGAACATATAGGTACAGATGTCATTTCTACTGTGCTTTTTTTTGCATCCTTGGGATATATTCCCAGAAGTGGTATTGTGGGGTAATATGGAAGCTCAATTTCTAGTTTTTTAAGGACTGCGCATATTGTTTTCCAGAAAGACTGAACCAGTCGGCATCACAACCAACAGTGAAAAAGCGTGCCCTTTTCCCCACATCCACGCCAGCACTGGTTTATTTTGTTCTTTTGAATGTGTGCCAGTCTCTGTGGTGTAAAATGACATCTCATTGTTGTTTTGATTTGCATCTCCCTGATGACTAGTGATGTGGGCATTTTCTCATGTGCCTTTTGGCCATTTGTATTTCTTTTTTGAGGAAAATTCTGTTTCTTTTTTCTCCCCATTTTTGATGGGGTTGGAGGTTTTTTCTTGTACTAGTGTCTTGTATATACTGGGTATTAAACCCTTATCAGATGGGTATTGGGTAAATATTACTTCCCATTCTGTGTACTTTTTATTATTTTGGTCACTGTTTCTCTTGAAGTGCAGTAACTTCTTTTTATTTTTTGGAAGTTTCTCTTTTTAAAATTTTATTAAATCACTGTGCGATAAGAGCTTACCTGTTTGTGTTACAATCACATCACACAATTATCAAACACCCACCCTTCCACCAGTGCACATTCCCCACCACCAATATCCCCGGAATTACCCCCCCCCCTTTCCCACCATCCCCTTGCCTCCATGAAGAAAATATTGCCCATACCCTCTCTCTACTTTTGGGCACTATGGCTGTGCAGAAGCTTCTTAGTTTCATGTAGTCCCATTTGTTTATGTTTGCTTCCACTTGCATGGTCAGTACTGTTTCATGCTTAAAGATACTTTTAGCTCCAATGTCATGGAGAGTTCTGCCTACATTTTCCTCTATGTACCTTATAGTTTCATGTCTGATATTGAGGTCTTCAATCCACTTTGATCTGACTTTTGTGCCTGGCATTAGACAGAGGTCAGAGTTCATTTTTTTACAGGTAGCTATCCAGTTTTCCCAGCACCACTTGTTGAAGAGACTTTCCTTGTTCCACTTCACATTTCTTGTTCCTTTGTCAAAGATTAAGTGGCCATATATTTGGGGGTCTGTGACAGGATATTCAACTCTGTTCCTTTGGTCTGCAGGTCTGTTTCTAGCCCAATACCATGCCATTTTAATTACTACTGCTTTGTAGTAGAGTTTGATGTTGGGGAAGGTGATGCCACTCATCTTCTTTTTCCCAAGGATTGCTTTAGTTATTCTTGGGGGGTTATTTTTCCATATGAATTTCAAGAGTGTTTTGTCTATTTCTTTTTAAAATGTCATGGGTATCCTGATAGGGACTGCATTAAATTTTTACAGTGCTTTGGCAGTACTGCCATTTTAATAATGTTAATTCTCCCTATCCATGAGCAGGGGATGTGTCTCCATTTCTTAGTGTCCTCTTTTATTTCTTGAAGTAGTGTTTTGTAATTTTCCTTGTGTAGGTCCCTCACCTCTTTGGTTAAGCTGATTCCAAGGTACTTGGTTTTCTGAGGTACTCTTGTAAACGGGATTGTTTTATAATGTCTCTTTCTTCTCTTTCATTATTTGTATATAAGAAAGCCATGGACATTTGTGTGTTGATTTTGTAGCCTGCCATTTTACTATATCGACCTATTGTTTCTAAGAGCTTTTCTGTAGAGTCTTTAGGGTTTTCTATGTTTTGTATCATATCGTCTGCAAATAGTGATAGCTTGAACTCTTCCTTAACTCTCTGTATGCCCTTGATATCTTTTTTTTTGGCCTAAGTGCTATGGCCAGGACTTCCAGTACTTTTTTGAATAGGAATGGTGAAAGCGGGCAACTTTGTCTTGTGCCTGATGTCTTGTGCTTTCAGTTTTTCCCCATTGAGAATGATACTTGCCATGGGCTTTTGGTAGATGTCTTTGACTACATTGAGGAAAGTTCCTTTGATGGTCTTTTTGCTGAGAGTTTTCATCATAAACTGGTGCTGGATCTTGTCAAATGCTTTCTCTGCATCTATTAATATGACCATATAGCTTTTATTATTTCTTTTATTGATAGGATAATTGATTGTTCACTGTTCACTGTCATCCCATTGTTCATCGATTTGTTTGAGCAGGCACCAGTAATGTCTCTCATTGAGAGACGTATTGTTACTGTTTTTGGCATACCTAATAGGCACGTGTAGCTTGGCAGGCTCTGCCACGCGGGCTCGATACTCTTGGTAGCTTGCCGGGCTCTCTGAGAGGGGCGGAGGAATCGAACTCAGGTCGGCTGAAGGCTGGAGCGATAGCACAGTGGTTGGGCATTTGCCTTTCATGCAGCCAACCTGAGTTCAATTCCTCCGCCCCTCTCAGAGAGCCTGGCAAGCTACCAAGAGTATCGAGCCCACGCGGCAGACCCTGGCAAGCTACGCGTGCCTATTGGATATGCCAAAAACAGTAACAGTAAGTCTCTCCATGAGAGACATTACTGGTGCCCGCTCGAACAAATTGATGAGCAATGGGATGACAGTGAGAGTGACAGTGATAGGATAAATTATGTTGATTGATTTGTGAATGTTAAACCATCCTTGCATCCTACTTGGTCATGGTGTATGATCTTTTTGATGAATTGTCGAATTCTATTTGCTAATATTTTGTTGAGGATCTTTGCATCTGTGTTCATTAAGGATGTCGGTCTGTAATTTTCTTTCTTTGTGTTATCTCCGTCTGCTTTTGGTATCAGGGTGATATTTGCTTCATAGAAACTGTTTGGAAGCACCTTTGCTTTTTCTATTTCTTCTGAACTCCCATAACTTGTACGCTGCTCTTCTTCATGGTGTCTCATAGGTCTTTCAGGCTTAATTTACTTTTCTTTTTGTTTTCTTTCTGCTTCACATGGAATAATTTTAATTGTTTTGTCTTCAATTTTATTATGTATTCTTTGGCTTACATAAATCTGTTGTTGAGGGATCAGGAGATAGTACAGGCTCAATTGCTGTGACTCAGGTGTTGCTGGGTGCATCCCAGAGTCTCCCAGTTCCACTGTGGTGGACTGCATTTTGTCAGAAATGCAAGAGCAGCATCAAATCTTTGGATCTTGGCACTGAACTCTAAGGAGCTTGCCCAAGAATTTCCTTTGGAGTCCTCCAACATTCCAAACTACTTGGGAAGCAAAAATTTTCTGTTGTTGCATTCCCATAGATAGTTTTGTTTTTCAATTATGTTTTTCAGAGTCAAATTTCCACTTCTTCCTTTTCACATCTACCTCTTTACTTATGTTATCATTCTGATTTTGAGACCACACCTGGTGGTGCATAAGGTCTACTGCTGGCTTGGTGCTCTGGAGTTGGGAAATATTTCCAAAAATGCCGGGGGACCACGTGGTGCATGGGATTGAATCTGACATACAAAGTATCCATTGTAACTCTGAGCTATCGTCCCACTCCCAGTAATATAATTTTGTTTGTACATCAGTTCTCTGCTTTCCTTTTAGATGCATTAAATGTCCTTTAGCCAATATATTATGTTAAGTTTTAAAATACATTTTAAAATAGTTTGTTTGAAATCTTTGTTTAGTAAGTCCGGTTGTCTATGCTTCTTTAGTTTTTCCTTTAACACTTCATATAGTTTTTTTTTAATTTTTTCCAGAATTTGTGATATTTCATGGGTACTGGATATTTTCATATTATAATATTGTAACACTGGTAAATTGGATTTTCATACTTCTCTGAGGTTTGCTACTATAAATTGTTAAAGATTACAAGCATCCATTTTTTTATTTTTATTGAATCACCATGTGAAAAGTTACAAAGCTTTCAGGCTTAAGTCTCAGTTACATAATGCTCAAACACACATCCCTTCACCAGTGCACATATTCCACCACCAAGAACCACAGGAAACCTCCTCCCCACACACCCCCGGCCCCTCAGCCCCCAACCCCGCCTGTGTAGCTGATAAATTTCATTTTAATTTTTCTTTACTTTGATTACATTCTAACAAAACACTATTATTGTTTGGAGTCCCTCCTCCCCCAGAGTCGGACCTGCTGGAAAGGAAGCATTTGATAATTTGTTTTCCATTGCGGAGATTGAAGAGATATGAGGTTGTGTGGCCACAATAGCAGCCACGAGGTTCTGGATTTCTGTATTTTAGTATTTTAATAACTAAGTCCAGAGGAATTTCTGCCAGAAGTTGCATCATTGCTAGATCATACCTCTCTGCTACTTTATATTCCACATATGAGTGCAATCTTTCTATGTCTGTCTCTTTCTTTCTGACTCATTTCACTCAACATGATACTTTCCATGTTGATCCACTTATATGCAAATTTCATGACTTCATGTTTTCTAACAGCTGCATAGTATTCCATTGTGTAGATGTACCAAAGTTTCTTTAACCAGTCATCTGTTTTTGGACACTCCGGTTTTTTCCAGATTGTGGCTATTGTAAACAATGCTGCAATGAACATAGAAATGCAAATGTCATTTCTACTATACCTTTTTGCCTTTCCGGAGTATATTCTCAGGAGTGGTATTGCTGGGTCAAATGGGAGCTCAATTTCTAATTTTTTGAGAATCGTCCATATAGATTTCCAAAAGGGCTGAACAACTCGGCATTCCCACCAGCAGACAGCAGCACCTAGCATGTGCTCAGGACTCCATAAATGGTAGCAATTATTAAAAATATTATCCTGATCTCATCCATTGGTATCTCTAGACAGTGCTGCATTCCAACCATTTTCCAGGATCTGGGTCAAAATCCTTAATCCATCCCACCATCCTGTGCAGAAAACTATTGCAGATTCACACTGGCATTGGCATATGTACTTTGGTCACTGTATCTTTTGAGGTGCAGAAGCTTCTTAGTTTAAGGTAGTCCCATTTATTTCTCTCTGTTTTCACTTGCTTGGCCAGTGGCATGTCAGCTTTGAAGATATCATTGACTACAATGTCGTGGAGGGTTTACGAGCATCAATTTTTAAAATAACTGTTCCAAACTACTTTTACAAAGATAATATGTCAAGTTTTGTATGTTCATTATTCCTTTCTCTTTTATTCACCTAGTGTTTGGGGTAGTTTATTGAATGTCAGCAGAATTTTTAAGTAGAGTTTACGCTGCATTTCAGTGTTTTCTTGGTTGCTCTGTAGCTTTGCCTATGTTCCGAGTTCAAGTTGATAATCACATGTCTGTTTTTTTTTCATGTTCTTGTTCAGTTTTGAGAATGTGGAGCTGCCTACTCTGCCATTTTGCTGATGTCATTTATAGGTACCATATGTACCAGACAGTGGGAAAAGTGTCTTTAATCTGAATCTTGGTTATAGGGAAAGTTAAAGCCCTTTTGCTCTGTGCAGGGCAAAATCTCCATGTGCTAATGCCAGTGTGAATCTGGGATAGTTTTCTGCACAGGATGGTGGGATGGATTAAGGATTTTGATCCAGATCCTGGAGAATGGTTGGAATGCAGCACTGTCTAGAGATACCAATGGATGAGATCAGGATAATACTTTTAATAATTGCTACCATTTATGGAGTCCTGAGCACATGCTAGGTGCTGCCTTAAGTTCTTTGCATTCATTATATCATTTATTTCTCCCAACAGAGTGCTAGGATGCTATCACCAATAGCCACTGCCAAAGTTATACAAAAGTATTAAAATTGAACCTCACATCTATCTGAATCCAAAGCTACCTAGTTCCAATAAAATACTTCTACCTGGATATTTGCCTCTCAAGTCTCAGATATACTATAACCTGTCCTATGATCCCTCACTAGTGGAAGGGAAATATCTGTGGCTTGTAGGTTAATTATTATCAGTTTTTAGGATTTCTATTTGGATCTTATATATAATGCTTACTGATAATTATAAATTGATTTCATTTTCTTTCACTTTTTGTACATGATTTCTGCTAGTGTGTTTAATGTATGTAAGAATAAATTTTAAAAAATAATTTCTGACTCACTCTTGTCCTGGGTAAATTCGAATAAACTATCAGCTTGATGTTGTATTTCTTTCGTTACCACTACTCCTATTCATCCCCGGCCTCCTTTTAGAACCATCTTGATTTTAAACCCAAGGATTTTATCCCAGGGCATGCAAGACCTATACCACTGTGTTTTAATGTCATAAATTTAAACAGGATAGAGGTTATTCAACCTGGACAGAAAGAAGTAGCTGCTAACTGTTTTTCCAGAGAACAGAACTGTAGAAAATCTGATTGAAACTTGCACTAACTCTTTTTATCATTAGTAATTTATAGTGTCAGGCGTTATGATCTTTTATCTCAATAATAAAATGTCACTGAAAAGATGCAATTCTACTTATTTTAGAGACAGAAAACTCAAGCAAGTAATTTGCTCAGAGTCGATAGCTCATAAACATCTTCGTATACCTATTAAATGCTCACATTATTCTAGGCATTGAGTAAACAGTAATGTAGACAATTAAATTATCAAATAAGTACAACCAGAATTTCAAGTTGTTATGTGTCTTGATAAAAATGTAATGGAGAATTGTAGACTAGAGAACGCTATGGAGTTAGAGCTAAGTCTGTTTAGCTAGGATGATCACTGCAGGTCTCTTAAAAGAGGTTATATTTGTGAAGATATTGGAAACAAAGAACAGTAGAAACCTTGTGCAGATCTGTGGGAAGATTATTTTAAGACTTCAACAATCAGTCTACCAATTAGTGCCAGTCTACAGATGTAGAAAGGGTGAAAACCACTAATCTACTGCCTTGGTTATTGCAAAGGAAGTCTCTGAATGAGCTCAGTCTGTCCAAAGGGAATAATATGAATAAAGAAAATAGGATGGGGTCATGCAGTTAGATAATGTAAGACATCATTGGCCTCAGTGAATAACTGAGATTTGGGGTAATGACAAGTTAAAGAAAGGTTTTGAGCAGAGAAATGTTGTGATTCTTTATAAAATGTTCCCAGCTTCTGTGGAGAATAAAATGTAGATAATAAGATCAGGGTCAGAAAGATAAATGAAGAGGTATACAGTAGCCCAGATAGACACAAAAGGGTTTGGCCTGTGGTATGAAGTATGGCTGATTTAGGGGGAGTCAAATTAGGAACAAAATTATGAATTGGACCTATCATTAATTGTTCATGGATTGGAAAGAGGGTAAGAGAAAGTCTGAAATATGTGAATGAATGGTTTAAATGGGTACTAATTTTGAAGACTAGGTGGGTGGGTTGGTATAATTTGGGATTTGGGTGCAAATTTTAGCCTCTGTCCAAGTGCTGCCAGTGAGCTGGAATCTCTCTCAAATTTTCATAATGCAGGGATTCTTCCTAGGACAAGGTACTAGGGAAAGATTCTAAAGTATGTCTAGCCTGTGTTTTTGAGACATTGTCTTAGCTGATTGGAGACTGACCTATTTGAGGCAGGACCATGCCAGATGGCTCCTTGTAATCTCCCATAGCTTCACAATTGTCTCTTGTGATCTCTGACCTGGAGGTGGGAGTAAGAATTTTCTCTTTTAACTAACATTTTTCTTTTTCTACAACCTGTTTTCTTTTAGATCTAGTCTAATTTCTTACAGGCCTTGGACTAAATTTCACAGCTGGATTTTCCATCTAGGAGATTGCCACCTGCACCAATTCCCTTGCTGGCTAATGGCAGAATGAAACTTCAGCCCCAGGAAAGGCCACAAGTTCCTGTACTTCCCTCTACAGGGTAGCCTGGACTCTTAACCTGGATAGTCATGGCATTCTGAGCCAAATATATACTTCAGTTCTGTCATCCTAGCTCCCTTAAAGCAAGGGTCTTTGCATCAGAATAGGGTGTACCTCATGGGCACCAGAATCCTGGAAGGTCATAAAATGGGTCTGAAACCACACATGTGTGATGAGAGAAAAGGGGAGGAAAAGATATAAATACAGATAGAGGAAGGGAAAAATAGATACACAGAAAATATGGGGCTAGGGAGATGGCATGGGTATTAAAGCACTTGTCTTTCATAAAGTTGACTTGGGTTTTATCTCCAACACCACAAAGTTCCCTGAGGATCGTTGTTGCAGTGCTGAAGGCCCCTGAGCACTGCTGGGAGGCCTGGGTAATTCTTGGCACCAGGAAGTCCTCCCATGTAACTGCTGGTTCTTTTGGTTAACTATTGCCATGAGTGAGCCCTGGTCTCCATAGTGCCACTTGAGAGAGGCCCCACACACAAAAGAAAAAAGGATAGAACACAGTAAAGGGAAATAGAGAAACAGTGGGACAAACATATGAGAAAGACAACTAGAGATGGAAAAAGAAGACTCAAAGATCAAAGAGAGTGCAGTCCTTCTATTTCTGTCCCTCTCTGACTAAATAAATTTTTTAAAAGAATAAAAGAGCAAGGAGAAAAAAATATGGGGAGGCAGAGTGGAAAACAGTAAGACAACAGAGGAAATGAGAGTAAGGTCCAGAGAAAAGCATGCCAGAGCAGAGAGGGAAGTATCCAGAGATGCAGATAGACAACAAGTGGAAGAGAGAAGAAAACTTGTGGGAATGATGTATTTGGAGGTCTTTTTTATCTCTAATGAAGTATAAAGGCTTATAATATTAAATGATTATTAATAGTATGACTAATATTAATAATCATATTTATTTACTGAATATAATAGTTATTAGCTGTAACTAAATAATAACAAGTGATTATTATTAGTATTACTAGTATTAGAAAAACAAGAGGAATTTACCTTTTTGTTTGACAAAAGGATTAAATAGCAACTTAATATGGTTCAATATTAACATAATTATTTAATCCCACATAACACTAATAGAATGAGATCATGATAAGTATATTATAATTAGAACTGACTTTGAAATAGATAACTCTTGTAACCGTAAGATTGGAACAGGTGAGTCTAGAAGCCAGGCCAGAGTAGAAGAACTGAGCCAAGAGACCAGGTCAGAGATGTGAAAGGTCTGAAGTCTGGCAATGACAGGATTGGAATGAGATGAGGAGATGAATAAAGATATTTCCAATGATGCATTCATAAAATTAGATGACACATATGAGAGTGAGAAGGGCAAAGAACCCAGTCCTCTTTATCTTTCGAGAATAATTTCACGGGGCTGGAGTGATAGCATAGCGGGTAGGACGTTTGCCTTGCAGATGGCCGACCAGGTTCGATTCCCAGCATTTCATATGGTCCCCTGAGCACTTCCAGGCATAATTCATGAGTGCAGAGCCAGGAGTGTCCCCTGCACATCGCCGGGTGTGACACAAAAAGCAAAAAAGAGAGAGAAAAAGAAAAATTTCATATCCTATGATCCCACTGGGATGTCTCTTAGTCATCCTCCAATGCCTTCCAGCCTCAGAACTTGCCCCTGTGTGGTGCAGCAGATACAGTCTTACATGTGCTGTTGCCTGAGTTCTTCTAGCTCTGTTTTCTGTGTGAGCTTGGGCACATTAACCTCTGAGGTTAATGTTTTTACTTGACCCTTAGACTAATGTGAGCATTAAGATTTGACAAATTCAATGTGGTCAAAAAATTGTTACTTCTTATGATCTCTAGCTTACATGTTCAACTGTCCTCTCCATAACATAGTCTCTCCAAATACAGGCTGATTGTCCAGAGCCTTGATCATTCTCTTCCATTCCATTCCAAGAAGGGAGAGAAGAGAGCTTTGCCTTCTGGTGGCAAAAGTGAGAATGACCTTAGCAATGACTGGTGTTAGGTGGAGATGGAGTGGTGGGGTAAGAGAATGCACAAGGTGACTTAATTACAGCAATTTCTAGCTCAGCTGAGATTGAGGAGACTTAGGGACGCATAGTCCAGAGATATTAAACCTCATGTCACCTATGTGCATAGTTTAACAATTCCTGGTTCTTTTGGAGATATTCTGGATATTTCTACTCTGTACATACCCCATCCCCACCCCAGTGTCTTCTAATCAAGATGAGATGGTCGTAATTAAGTTTTTAGTCAAAATCTGGTTCAAATTCATTTTTGTTTATAGAGAGGAGACTTTGCAGAACATTGAAGATTTCTCCTTGAGCTATCACTAGACTAATAGCAGCTCAAGGCCAGAATGGAGGAAAGAAAGACAAAGAGGTAGTGAACAGGGTGTGTGGTAAGACAACCACAGTTGAATTGGCCCTTATGTATTTGTACTCAAATCTCATTAAGCCCACACTAACCATCTTCAGGAGTCAAGGAAAGGAGGAAAATAATATCCCTTATACAATATAAAGGGATACATGTAGAGGAAAAGATGCCACTTTACCTACCTTGCTTTTCTCATACAAACAATTTGTAAATAATCTTTAATTTAGAACAAATGAAGACCTTTTTGCTGTAGCTGGGTTTCAGGAATCTCAGCAGCCCAAGTTGTTACTACCTGGGGCAAGAGTAGAGGGGTTTTCCTGCAGAAGCACTAGGGTGGGGAATGGTGTTCTCAAGGGAAGAAGGGAAGATGAGGGCAAAGCACACTGGCCTCTCCATCTTGACTTGCTAGCTCTGTGCTCTTGAACAGGTTCTTAAGCCTCAAAGTATGTTTCACCATTTGTAAAATGGGGATGAAAATTGCACCAACTTCAAAGGTATGTTGTACAGATACCAAAACAGCCCTCTGACATTCTGCTGTCATTACTGATTATTGCTGCTGTTAATAACATTGTTATTGTGTACATTTTGCATTAAACTGTTTCGTTTAATTCATAGTACAACCCACAAGGTAGGTAGTGTGACTTACAGTCAACCTAGCTGAGAGTCAGTCAAGATTGCATACTTAGTAAGTGGCAGAGAGAAGATTTGATATCATGTCTGACTCCTGCTAAGTCACAAAAAAGTGAGATGCCTGGAAATATCCGAAATATAGTGGTGGGAAGGTGTAATGGTAGTGGGATTGGTGTGCACACATTAAATGTAATCAAATATTGTAATCAAACTACTTTATAAAATAAAAGTTTTAAAAACGAGAGAGAAGTCTCAGTAACTCTAGAGAAGCCATAATAAAATGCCTGCTGTGGTGTTTAGGAAAGTCTTCATTGAGAAAATATCAATTTAACTACTGTTCTTGGACTTCTTGAGTCTTCTCTATAAAGTCAGGCACAGAATACAGGCCAGGGGTGGCTATTTATCCAGCCCAGGTAAGGTTATCAGAGAGGTTCTTGGTCTTCCAAATGTCATACCTGTCCTGATAACAAGAATGTGAATGATGGGGCCCTGAGGATGTAGTTTACCTTAGAGATGTGAGGCCATGAAACGCAGCACGTGCTGAGTGCAGTGCTGGTAACATTGCTATTGGGATCCCAGATGTCCACTACTGAAGTGTGTCATTTCTAGCATATCCCAGCCAGGTCAATGTTAATCCTGCACCTAAGTATGTGAACACCACAACCAAGCATATTACCTCTGATTACACAGCAACATAAAAAAAACCAACAACAACAAATGTGAAGGGAATAGATCAATATTATAGCAGGTAAGGTGCATGCATTGCCTGAAGCCAAACTGGGTTTGATCCCTAATACCCAATATGGTCCACCAAACCCCATGAGTGCAGAGCCAGGAGTGAGCCCTGAGCACTACCAGGTGTGTCCTCCAAACTAAAACAATCCCCCAAAGGTCAGGGGTAAAATAAGATATTTAGGGTGTTGAGAGATAATATAAGGTAAAACATGTGCCTTGTACACAGCTGAACGCTAGTTTGATCCCTCACACTGAATAGGGCCTCCTGAGCACCATCAAGAGTCATCTCTGACACAGAACCAGAAACAATCTCTGAAAGCTGCCAGGTATTGCCAAAAACTGGAAAAAAAAGCAAAAGACATTTTAATGGAAGTTGCCAATGTGGTCTCTGTTATTGATTCTATTTTACATATGAGAAAACAGAGGCTCAATAGAACCATTACTTGCTAGAAAGATAGGAAGTGAGGTAATTTTTAATGACAAGTTTAAGATGCCAGAACGTTCTTTCTAAACCAATCATTCCAGGCAGTCTATGTCAGTTATCCTTGCCCAACTACCACTTACTCCACTTTCCACCCCCTCTTCCCTGTTCTTCACACTGATTTCAATCTCTGCTTTTTTATCCTTCCCTCCATTTTCTACCTCTACCCCTATCCCAGGCTTCCTGCAAGATGACTCGCTTCCTTTTCTAAAATGTAGAGGTCATTTTTTTATTTATTTTTTTGAGAAAAAGTCGTTTTTTGTTTTTTGTTTTTTTAATTTTTTTATTGAATCACCATGTGGAAAGTTAAAAAGCTTTCAGGCTTAAGTCTCAGTCACACAATGCTCAAACACCCATCCCTTCACCAGTGCACACATTCCACCACCAAGAACCACAGTAAACATACCCCCAACCCCCCCACCTCCCCAGCCCCCCCACCCCACCTGTGTAGCTGATAAATTTCACTTTACTTTCTCTTTACTTTGATTACATTCAATATTTCAACAAAAAACTGACTATTATTATTTGGAGTTCCCACCCCCAAGTAAGACCTGTTGAAAAGGAAGCATTTGATAATTTGTTTTCCATTGCGGAGACTGAAGAGATATGAGGTTGTGTGGCTACAATAGCAGCCATGAGGTTTTGGATTTTTGTGTTTTAGTATTTTAGTAACTAAGTCCAGAGAAATTTCTGCCAGAAGATGCATCATTGCTATATCGTACCTCTCTGCTACATTATATTCCACATATGAGTGCAATCTTTCTATGTCTGTCTCTTTCTTTCTGACTCATTTCATGCAACATGATACTTTCCATGTTGAACCACTTATATGCAAATTTTATGACTTCATGTTTTCTAACAGCTGCATAGTATTCCATTATGTAGATGTACCAAAGTTTCTTTAACCAGTCATATGTTTTGGGGCACTCCGTTTTTTTTCCAGATTGTGGCTATTGTAAACAGTGCTGCAATGAACATAGAAATGCAAATGTAGTTTCTACTATACCTTTTAGCCTTTCTGGGATATATTCTCAGGAGTGGTATTGCTGGGTCAAATGGGAGCTCAATTTCAAATTTTTGAGAATCATCCATATTGTTTTCCAAAAGGGCTGAACAAGTCGGCATTACCACCAGCAGTGAAGAAGAGTCCCTTTCTCCCCACATAGGCGCCAACACTGGTAGCTTTTGTTTCTTTGGATGTGGGCCAGTTTCTGTGGTGTGAGATGGTATCTCATTGTTGTTTTGATCTGCATCTCCCTGATGATTAGCGATGTCGAGCATTTTCTCAAGTGCCTCTCAGCCATTCGCATTTCTTCTTTGGGGAAGTTTCTGTTCATTTCCTCACCCCATTTTTTGATTGGGTCAGCAATTTTCTTCTTGTGGAGTTCAACCAGTGCAGGTATTGGGTAAATATCCTTTCCCATTCTGTAGGCTGTCTTTGTACTTTGGTCACTGTATCTTTTGAGGTGCAGAAGCTTCTTAGTTTAAGGTAGTCCCATTTATTTATCTCTGTTTTCACTTGCTTGGCAGTGGCATGTCAGCTTTGAAGATACCGTTGTCTACAATGTCGTGGAGGGTTTTGCCGACCTTGTCTTCAATATACCTTAGGGATTCTGGTCTGATGTTGAGGTCTTTAATCCATTTTGATTTGACTTTTTTACATGGTGATAGGTGGAGATCTGTGTCCTTTTTTGTATATAGCTGTCCAGTTTTGCCAGCACAATTTTTTTTAATTTTTTAAATTTTATTGAATCACTGTGAGATAGTTACAAGCTTTCATGTTTGGGTTACAATCTCACAATGATCAAACACCCGTCCCTCCACCAGTACACAATCCCAACCACCAATATCCCGGGTATACCCCCCCCTTTCCCACCCTCTCCCTGCCTCTAAGGCAGACAATATTCCCCATACTCTCTCTCTACTTTTGGGCATTTTAGCTTGCAACACAGACACTGAGAAGTCATCATGTTCGGTCCATTATCTACTTTCAGCGACCAGCACAATTTGTTAAACTTACTTTCCTTGCTCCACTTCACATTTCTTGCTCCCTTATCAAAGATTACATGATCCTTTATTTGGGGTGGTGTGTCAGAATATTCAAACCTGTACCATTGGTCTGCAGCTCTGCCTTTGTTCCAGTACCATGCTGTTTTAATTACTACCACTTTGTATTAGAGTTTGAAGTTAGGAAGGTTGATTCCTCCCATTTTCTTTTTCCCAAGAATTGATTTAGCTATTCGTGGGTGCTTATTGTTCCATATGAATTTCAGGAGTGCTTGCTCCATTTCTTTGAAGAATGTCAAGGGTATCTTTATAGGGATCGCATTGAATTTGTACAATGTTTTTGGGAATATTGCCGTTTTTATAATATTAATTCTTCCAATCCATTAGCAGGGGATATCTTTCCATTTCCTTGTGTCCTCTCTTATTTCCTGAAGTAGCGTTTTGTAGTTTTCATTATACAAGTCCTTTACCTCCTTAGTTAAGTTGATTCCGAGGTATTTGATCGTTTGAGGTACAATTGTGAACAGGATTGCTTTTATCATGTCACTTTCTTCTCTCTCATTATTTGCATATAGGAAAGCCATGGACTTTTGGGTGTTGATTTTATAGCCTGCAATTTTACTATACAAGTCTATTGTTTCTAAGAGTTTCTTGGTAGAGGTTTTAGGGTTCTCTAAGTATCATATCGTATGCAAATAGTGAGAGTTTGATTTCTTCCTTTCCTTCATTTTTTTAATTTTTAATTTTTTTATTTTTTATTAGTGAGTTACCGTGAGTTCCAGTTACAAACTTATGAACTTTCATGTTTTCATTTCAGTCATACAGTGATCGTTTACCCATTCTTCCACTAGTGCCCATTCTCCTCCACCAATGTTCTCAATATCCCTCCCACTATCCCCACCCCATCCCCCACCACCCCACTCTGCCTCTGAGGCAGGTCATTCCCTTTTTGTTCTCTCTCCTTTTGGGTGTTGTAGCTTGCAATGGAGGTATTGAGTGGCCTTCATGTTCGGTGTATGGTCTACTTTTGGCACGCATCTTTCAACCCGAGTGGGCCCTCCCAACATCCTCTACTTGGTGTTCCCTTCTCTATCTCAGCTGCCTTTTCCCCCAGCATATGATGATAGTTTCCAAGCTGTAGGGCATATTTCCTGGCCCTTATCTCTATTACTCTTGGGTGTTAGTCTCCCACTCTGCTACTTTATGTTCCACAGATGAGTGTGATCTTTCTATGTCTTTCTCTCTTTTTGACTCATTTCACTTAACATGATACTTTCCATGTTGATCCACTTATATGAAAATTTCATGACTTAATCTTTTTAAACAGCTGCATAGTATTCCATTATGTATATGTACTAAAGTTTCTTTAACCAGTCATCTGTTTGGGGGCACTCCAGTTTTTTTCCAGATTTTGGCTATTGTAAACAGTGCTGCAATGACATACAAATGCAGATGTCATTTCTACTATACCTTTTTGCCTCTCTGGAATATATTCCCAGGAGTGGTATTACTGGGTCAAATGAGGGCTCAATTTCTAATTTATTGAGAATCGTCCGTATTGTTTTCCAAAAAGGCTGAACCAGTCGGCATTCCCAGGGTTCAGCTGCTCCAGATATACATTTTTACCAGACCAGATAAGGTTTCACCATTGAGGCAGTTAGAAATTTATTTCTTAGTGTGAATGGGTAAGGTGGGGAAGTCCTATTATTCAGCCTTCTGAAGCAAAATAAAATGTGTGTGTTTGTCATGTGCGTGAACATGTATGTGTATATTTGTACTTGCATGCATGCATGAATGTGAGTAAGCAATGGAAATTTGCTTAGTCTTCTTCACTCTTTAAAAGGAACACATTAAGGGGGTTGGAAAGTGGCAGAATTTAGACAAGACATGCTCAGTTGTTCCCATCTTCTCAACTACTGCAGTCTAACGACTACGCACATCACCACTAAAAAAAGTCTTATAGTCATCAAATGTTGCAATCAGTAAAGGTGTGCATAGTGGTCTTTTCAAGTGAATGTTTTTGTCTGAGGCAACATGAGCCTTGTACACACTGGTAGTGTGGAGGTGAAGTAAGTATATATATATATATATATATATATATATATATATAAGTATATATATATAATATTATATATGTATATAACACTAGATTCAACACTACTGTAAGCTTGGATCCATAATAATAATAATAATAACTAAAATATACTGTAAACTTGGATCCCAAATAATAATAATAACTAAAATAAATCTTTTGGGTCAGAGAGATAGCTCAGTGATCAGGGTGCTTGCCTTGAATGCCAGCAACCTAGACTGATTCCCAGAAATACATATGATTCCTGAGCCATGCGAGGTGTGATCCCTGAGCACAGAGCCAGGAGTGAAATCTGAGAAATGCTGGGTGTGTCCCAATACCAAAAACTGGAAAAAAGTGCCTTTTAAGGAATCTAGCTGGGTAGGAAGGGGAAGCAGGAAGCAAACCTGTGGACACTGACAGTCAGATTGTAGGTGGAACATTATATGTCTAAAATTCTATTGCTGGCAGAATTGTAAGTCAAGAAGCCATTTTTTTTCAATGAAGTGATAAAGGACTGGGACAGCAACCAGAAAATAACATATTCAACCAATGGAAAACTCACCGGAAAGAGGCAGCACACCCATGATAATGAATAGTCCTCATTTAGAAAATAAAAAGGGGGAGATGTGGAAAATATTCCCCTAAAAAAACCAGGGTTGGGATAGTTCCCTGGGCAAAGCAGTTTAGGTCTTAGAATATATATATATATTCTAAGTGCCAAGAAAAGCATAAAATAAAACAATTTAGGGTTTTTTAAATTTAGAGGGCAACATGGACAAAAACAGAGTAGGAAATTGTCAGGGCTTTATACTTTAAGGGTGACTACTTACTGAGTAAAATAACCCATCTCTGCTCTTCATGTACCTAATTTTGATATGTTTACTAAGTGTCCTGAATGCCTTAGTCGACTTACACAAAAAGACTTATGTGTTAGAAGTCCCATCATGAAGCAATATGGTATTGAGTAAATTCTGTTTATGAGACCACTGATGGCTGCCCAGGTGACCCAAAACTTTGACAGTTTGCGTGTTTTTTTTTTCTTCTTATGTGTTTGTCTTATTTTCTGTGGCTTACCCCCACCGGATGGAGATCTAAGGTGCAGATACAATTGGCACTAGACAAAAGCTTTATAATCACAGAAAAACTTGCATATCATTTTCCCTTCCACATATTTGACTTCACAATATTTTACATACTCTTTTTTTTTACTTTACTGTTTCCTTGACTGTACTGTTTTGTGTTCCTTAGACAGCTTCCTGATTCTAAAATCAATCCTCTTCCATCTCTCTGACAATTTTGCTCCTGCTCTACTCATTACTGAGAATATCCCCAGACAGTGACCCTAGCCCAGTACTCTCATCATGCTTATATTCTTCCTCTGAACCAGTTCACCCACTTCCATAGTTTTAGTGATAATATCTAGTTGTTTGTCTCTCATCTCTATTTTTACTCCAGGTTTACCCTGTGAGCTCTAGGACGTGCCACTGCCAGGATGCTCTCTCAATCTGTATGGCATATGGTGAGCACTTTAGATTCCCCATAGCCAGTCCAGAGATAGCTTGTCTTCAAACTGTTCTCCTCTTGTCTCTTGTGACTTGTGTCAGTAACAGAAATCATCAACCATCCAATTATGCAAACTAGAATATGCTTTGTTACCTCTCTCTCCGTGACTTAACCTAATCACAGAGTCCCATTGTTTTGACATTCTGGATGAAAAAAGAAATACTACTTTTATCTATATCCTCTACCGAACATTCTCCCTTCTCCTGGTTTTCCTCCACTATCTCTTCAGCAGCCTCACAATAGAGCCCAAACTCCCTACCTGTTCTGACCCTAACCTGTTTATTCTCATCACCTGACATTTCCTCCCATCCACCATCCAAATTTCCATCCCACGCTCTAGACTTAGTAATACTGGGTTTCTTTTAGCTCCTGTAAGCCAGGTATCAAGCTCTCTGAATAGAGGATGAGACCAGAACTGAAGTAGTTACCAGAGTGGAAAACAGTATCCTCCAGATATGGACTAGGGTGCTAGAGCTGGACATAAATGCAATACTTCTTGAATGTCACTGAAAAGCTTCTCATTCCTTAGTTCTTAAAGTTGTTCTGGGGGCTTCAGCTGGGGGCTGAAGGAAGCTGAAGATATCATTTCTTCCTCTGTGGAGGAAAGTTATAGGACCCAGATTTTCTACCGCTTCCCAGGGCCTGAGATCAGCTTGCTCAAATACAGTCCCTCAGTATCAGTTGCCACTGAGGTCACAGCCTGAGACTGGAGAAATACAAAAGACAGAAGTGGCTCTTTTATAGAGAATAGAGGAAAGTATGCTGTGCCAAATAGAGCCGGCCCTTGTCAGGGAGAATCTGAAAGGAGGGGCTGAGCCAAAGGGGCTGAAGAAATCAACAGAGAAGTATGAGAGGGAGGGGAGGAGAGAAAGTGGCTGTGATCGAGAAAAAGAAATTAGAAATATAAAAGCAGAATAAAAAACAAAGGCGTAGAAAAAAAGACAGATGTAGGAAGAGGTAAAATACACAACAAAAGATAAGGAGACCATGAAAGAGTAAACAGAAGAGGCAAAAAGAGACTGAGGAAGAGAGACAGATAAAGAATGGGAAACAAGAAGCTGAGTGCAAAACCTGTGAACAATAATCAAAGAGCTCACACAGGAAATTGAATACCTAAGTCAATAGAAATGGTTGGAAGGATTCCCAGCTCAAACAGCACCCCACCCAATAGCTGAGCTGCTAAAGCAGCTGGCCTTGCCTTGTTCGTGCATCCTTGGAAATATCTGTTAGAAAGTTCCTCCTTATTGTCTGAATCAGGAGAGCCAAGAGAACAGGATGGAGTACAAGGTACTGTATGTTCTGTATTTCATTCTGAAAGGTCCAAATTCAGGCCAGAAAGATAGCAAGGTTAAACCTTGCTATCTTTCTGGCCTGAATTTGGAGTTAGCCCAGTTTTGAGCCCAAGCACTGTATATGATTCCCTATTCCCACCAGCAGTGATCCCTGAGTATAGAACCAGGAGTAAGTTCCTGAGTACAGCCAGGTGTGGTCCAAAAATCAAATTAAAACAAAAATGCAAAGTGAGGAAAGTTTGTAGGAAATTTCACATGGGACTCCAAAAAGAAATTCTAGGGCCAGATGCAGAGCTGGGGTGCAGATCATGGTGAGAGATAGAGAAGAAATCGGGTTTAAAAGTGAGCAATTCCCACACAGTTGGAGAGAGTAGCCAGTTGGTGTGTATGAAGGGGGATTGGATACTGCCTTGGATTGCTTCAAAGTGTTGCCTAGCAGAAGCCATCTCTGCTCACTTGTTACCTTTTTTCCTTGTTTAGATGAGCAGACTGTGGATAGTGCTCGATTTTGTGTCAGATGACCTGGTTATGAATGGCAGTCCCACCACTTAATAGTTATGTAGCTCTGAGCCTTAGATTTCATATATGTATAATGAGGTTAATTCTTTTTGACTCAAGGTATTGTTAAAGTCATTTCTTATGATTAAATAGTGAAAATATCAACAAGGACCTGGCTTAGCAGCACTGCTTGAACAATAGAGAACATATCTATTTTGTGAGCCTCATGGTAACCCATCAAGGGGTTAAGATGATTGCCTGGCATGCAGTCAACCTTGGTGCCCCTGTCAGAAGTCATCTCTGAGCATAGAGTCAGGAGTAATCCTTTGGCTATGGCCCCAAAACAAGACAAACAAAAGGGGATGAACAGACTCTGGCTCCCCAATACTTCTAGTACATTCAATCATTCTTCTGGAGATGTGACCGCTCTTCAAACTAGATGTCTAATGGAATATATTCCAATGAGGTTGTTGTGAGGTAGACAATGGTAAGTAAAAGTAAGCAAAAGCAATATATTTGGAGGGATTTTTAAGTAATCTAGACCTAAAAGAGGTTATTAATCCGAAGAACTTTCCATATGTTAAATTAAAACATCCCAGAAAACCACAAGACAAAGCTTCTAAGCAGACACTCCCCAATACAAAGTTTATGGGGTAATGTGTATGTGTTGCCAGGGGGGAGCTCAACTATGGTTGCCCTTCTACCACTAAAGAAGTGCTGCACTATTTGTATATAGGAAAGCCATGGAATTTTGGGTGTTGATTTTGTAGTCTGCCACTTTACAATAAGAAAATCCTGTTCACAATAGTACCTCAGAAAATCAAGGAATTTGGAATCAGCTAAACTAAAGAGGTGAAGGACCTATACAAGGAAAATTACAAAACACTACTTCAAGAAATAAAAGAGGACACTAAGAAATGGAGACACATCCCCTGCTCATGGATAGGGAGGATTAACATTATCAAAATGGCAATATTCCCCAAAGTACTATACAGATTTAATATGGTACCTATCAGGATACCCATGACATCTTTAAAAGAAATAGATGAAACACTCTTGAAATTCAAATGGAACAATAAACCCCCATGAATTGCTAAAGCAATCCTTGGGGAAAAGAATATGGGGGGCATTAACTTCCCCAACTTCAAACTGTACTATAAAGCAGTAGTAATTAAAACAGCAGGGTATTGGGCTAGAAACAGACCAGCAGACCAATGGAACAGACGTGAATATTCTGTCACAGGCTCTCATATATATGACCACTTAATCTCTGACAAAGGAGCAAAAAAATGTGAAGTGGTACAAGGAAGGACTTTTTAACAAGTGGTGCTGGGAAAACTGGAGAGCTGTCACTGTCACTGTCATCCTGTTGCTCATCAATTTGTTTGAGCGGGCACCAGTAATGTCTCTCATTGCAAAACTTATTGTTACAGTTTTTGGCATATCCAATACACCACAGGTAGCTTGCCAGGCTCTGCTGTGTGGGCGAGATACTCTCGGTAGCTTGCCAGGCTCTCCGAGAGGGGCGGAGGTATTGAACACGGGTCGGCCCCATGAAAGGCCAATGCTCTACCACTGTGCTATCGCTCCAGTCAGAAATATTTGACAGAGGTCTGAGTTCTGAGTTCTTTTTTTTTGGGCAGGTAGCTCTCCAGTTTTCCCTGGAGGAGAACTGGAGAGCTACCTGCCAAAAAAAAAAAATGAACTCAGAACTCAGACCTCTCGGCCAAGGTACAAAAGTTAGATCAAAGTGGATTAAAGACCTCAATATCAGACATGAGGTACATGTAGGAAAATGTAGGCAGAACCCTCCATGACATTTAAGATAAAAGCATCTTTAAAGATGAAATACCACTGACCAGGCAAGTGGAAACAAACAGAAACAAATAGGACTACATCAAACTAAGAAGCTTCTGCACCTCAAGAGAAACAAAAACCAAAATATAGAGAGAGCCCACAGAATGGGAAAGAATATTTACCCAATACCCATCTGATAAGGGATGACTAATATCCAGGATATACAAGATACTAGTACAAGGAAAAAACCTCCAACCCCATCTAAAAAATGGGGAGAAGTAATGAACAGAAATTTCCTCAAAAGAGAAATATAAATGGCCAAAAGGCACATGAAAAAATGCTCCATGCTGCTAATCATTAGGGACATTTAAATCAAAACAACAATGAGATGTCATCTCACACCACAAAGACTAGCACACGTTCAAAAGAACAAAAGCAACCAGTCTTGGCATGGATGTGGGGGAAAACAGACATTCTCTCACTGTTGCTGGGGCTGCCTACTGGTCCAGACTTTCTGGTAAACAATATGGAGATTCTTTCAAAAACTGGAAATTGAACTTCCATATGACCTCACAATACTACTTCTGGGAACATATCCCGAGGAGGCAAAAAAGCACAGTAGAAATGACATCTGCACCTATATGCTCATTGTAGCACTGTTCAAAATAGCCAAAATCTGGAAACAACCCAAGTGCCTTAGAACAGATGACTGGTTAAAGAAACCTTGGTACATCTACACAATGAAATACTATGCAGCTGTTAGGAGAGATAAAGTCATGAAATTTGCTTATAAATGGATCGACATGAAGAGTATCATGCTAAGTGAAGTGAGTCAGAAAGAGAGGGACTGCACTCATTTGTGGAATATAACATGAGACTGACACTCAAGGACAGTAGACACAGGGCGAGAAATATTGCCCCATAGTTGGAAGCTTGTCTCATCAGGTGGGGGAGAATGCAGCTGGAATAGAGAAGGGATCACTAAGATAATAATGGAGGAATTTTTCGAGATTGGAGTTGTGTGCTGAACATAGATAAATGACCAAACATGATAAGTTTTAAGTATCTGTATTCCAAACCATAATGCCCAAAAGTAGAGAGAGAGTATGGGGGAAATTGTCTGCCATGGAGGAAGTGGGAGGGTGGGAAATGGGGAGTATACTGGTGATATTGGTGTGGGGAATGTGCACTGGTGGAGGGATGGGTGTTCGATCATTGTATGATTGTAAGTCAAACATGAAAATCTGTAACTGTATCTCATGGTGATTCAATAAATAAATAAATATTTTTTAAAAAAGTGTTACAGGATAAGGCACTCCTAAGAAAAGTTCCATAGCAATGGGATCTTGAGATTAGACTTCCAGTCTTAGCTCTATGTGGTGGGGGGGGGCAGAAGTATTGTACATGCACACAAATGAGCAGAAAGAGAATCTCACCTTTGTGCTGAAAACCTGAATCTGGAAACCGCCAACAGAGTGAGCCAGGAGCAGAGAAAGATTAACTTAGAAATGACAAAACCAGGACTCAAAGGGAGTGACAGGAGCGAAACAGGAAAGAGCTATCATGCAGCTCCCCCACTCCATACTGTCTATGTGCCCTCTAAGGGTCCTTCTACCTGGTAAGGCCCTCCTGATGTCTGCATGAGGAGCTCAATTTTTCCTGGTAGCCTAGCCTACAGGGAGGGAGGGAGTGAAGTAAATAGCCAAGTTATAAAGGAATCCTAAAAGGGAGGAGGGAAGTAGTGGGGAGCAAGGCAGGCTGGGGAAGCCCTCCCCGCAGCAGGCACTTCAAAAATCTGATTTCCATAAAGAGAACTTTCCTGGCCATAAAGATTTTATTGGAAGTCCCAGCAGTCTGATAAAAGCATAATTCCACTGACCACAATCTACCTAGGAATAGCTCCAGGATATTAAGCTGAAACCCAGCAAAGCTATCCTTTCTGAAAACCTGCTCTTCTTCTCTTCCCCTCTCTTCTTCCCCCACCCCCAGGAGCAGGAGGGGCCTCATTTGGTTCAGCTATGAAGTATCCACACTCCACAGGGAAAATGTTAGTGTGGCCCTGAAAATCAGCCCAGAACTCCACTCATCCAGGACCAGTACTGAAAAAAATAGGCTCTGTGTCAAGAAGTACTGGAAATGGGCACGCCTAGCATTCTGGGCCAGCCTGGACTATTTCAGATCTGCTGCCAGTACAGGTACAGATGGACTTGAAAGAAAGCACTTTTACTTTGAGCTCTGTCTGGGGTCCAGTCTATAGCTATAGTCGTACAGAGCCAGCTGGAACTAGAACACTAGAGGAAAAACCATACACCACCAGCCCACAGACCTGGACCTGAATCCTTGTTCTGCTATTTACTGGCCACGTGACCTTAGGAATTAAGTCTGAGCTGCAGCTTCTTAGAGTATCTAGGGCAGAGGTTTCCAAATCTATTTGGCCTACCACACCCATTTTAAGAAGAGGGAAAAGTCAGTCAGGAATATCCCCATCCTGCCTCCCAACCACTAGAAATCTCTTTAAGCAAAGAGCTCTTCTCCCACACTGAGGTTACTGCTGCTCCTTTTGGGTCATCCGGTGCCTAATTAAGGGCAGTATTCCTGATTTGGGAAGCACTACTGATCTAGGCCTTAGTTTCCAAAACTGTAGGTTGGAACTCCATACAAGATTCATAACTGTATGTGGAGGTCACAAACATAAAACAGTAAAAGATTTCTGGACACACAGTGATAATAAACGAATTCAAAATTAATCCATATTGAATCTAAGGTGTTTCTGTTAGTGCTCCATCATGTTGCATTTTTCAGGCAAAAGGGAGCCATAGGAGCCAAACCAATAGTACTGAAGGCAGGTACTTGCTTTGCACCCGGATGGCCTTGGTTCAATCCTTGATATCACATATTATTCCCCCATCCCTACCAGAAGCAATTTCTAAGTGCAGATACAGAAGTATGTCCTGATCACAGCTGGGTGTAGCCCAAAAACCAGAAAAAGTGGGGGATGGTATAATTTGAAAGTTTAAGAAACCCTGGTTCAGGATAAGCTTATAAGACATCTGATATTAAATGCCTGGTGCGATCTCACATACTATTTTATTTTTATTTCAAAATTCACTGATATCTTTATTTTTATTTTTTAATTATTAATTTTTATTTTTTAATTAGTGAGTCACCGTGAGGGTACAGTTAAAAATTTACCCATCTTCGTGCTTGTGTTTCCCTCATACAATGTTCCAGAACCCATCCCTCCACCAGTGCCCATTCTCCACCACCAATGAACCCAGTATCCCTCCCACCCTCCAATCCCGTCCCCCACCCCACCCCACCTCTGTGGCAGGGCATTCCATTTTGTTCTCTCTCTTCTTTGGGGTGTTGTGGTTTGTGATAGGGGTATTGAGCGGCCATTGTGTTCAATCTCTAGTCTACTTTCAGCACGCATCTCCCTTCCTGGGCAGGATCCCCAACCACATTTTACTTGGTGTTCCCTTCTCTATCCGGGCTGCCTTTTCCCCCAGCATGTGAGGCCAGCTTCCAAGCCATGGAGCCAAACTCCTTATATTATATACTACTATTCTTGGGTGTTAGTCTCCTACTTTGTTATTTTATATTCACAGATGAGTGCAATCTTTCTATGTCTGTCCCTCTCTTTCTGGCTCATTTCACTTAGCATGATACTTTCCATGTTGATCCACTTATATGCAAAGTTCATGACTTCATCTTTATTAACAGCTGCATAGTATTCCATTGTAGAGATGTACCAAAGTTTCTCTAACCAGTCATCTGTTCTTGGGCACTTGGTTTTTTCCCAGATTCTGGCTATTGTAAACAGTGCCGCAATGAACATAGAAGTGCAGATGTCATTTCGACTATACATTTTTGTTTCTCCAGGATATATCCCAGAAGTGGTATTGCTGAATCAAATAGAAGCTCAATTTCTAATTTTTTGAGAAGCGCCCATATTGTTTTCCAAAAGGGCTGAACCAGTCGTCATTCCCACCAGCAGTGTAGAAGAGTCCCTTTCTCCCCACATCCTCTCCAACAGCAGTTGCTTTTGTTCATTAAAAAAAGATACAGTGACCAAAATACAAAGACAATTTACAGAATGGGAAAGGATATTCACCCAATACCCATCCGAAAAGGGGTTGATATCAAGGGTATATAAAGCATTGGTTGAACTCTATAAGAAAAAAAACATCCAACCACATCAGAAAATGGGCCAAAGAAATGAACAGAAACTTTTCTAAGGAAGAGATACGAATGGCCAAAAGGCACATCACTGATATCTTTAAACACCAGAGGAAACTCCATTGACAAAAACAAGTCACAAGGCATGCAGAGAAAATAAACCTTTGTTAAAATGATGTTTTGTCTTTATCTGATATCAGCAGCACCTTCTTTACAGATACTGGTCTTCATGGAAGCATCTTCCAGAGGGTCTTTTGGCTCTCTAAACATATAGTTATTACAGTAGCTCCCCTATTTGCTAGTGAGTCAGCTAAGAAGACCTAAATTTGACTGGGCTGATTCAAAATTTGAAGATACAAGGCTAAAGGCCACAAGCACAGTCAATTCTTTTCCTGTTCCGAGGCTCAACGAGTGTTGTGCTGATGCAACACTTGATGTGCAAACTGCCAATACAAAGCTAGAATCAGATTCATGTGTTAGATTTTTGCAGGAGGTGCATACAATGATGAAACTCTGGCATTCCTAACATGTAACCCAGTCTCAGAAGGAGTTCTACAGTATTCAAATACTTATATACAAACACTCACTTTCGATCTTTTGCCTCCATTTTTTCCTGCCACTTGATCAGTGCTTTGCCATGCACAGACCTCTAAAGTCCAAACCTTAACCGGACCACAGAAAATGAAAACATTCACCCATTTGCAATATTTTCCTGACTCAATCTAGTAATTCCAGTATGAATATCGCAGTTCTCCACACAGCCTGCCAAACAAAGACCCCAGCTGTTTCTGATTATCCCTGGTGGGTGCCTCATGTGCTCCCTGGAAACCAGCAGTGGACCCTGTTTGCCTCTTCTATTTTTCTCTGCTTCAGTCCATGCCTGCCGACAAGCAGTCTGCAAAGCTACTTGAAGGAGAATCATGACTGTGGCTTCTGAGGCTTTAGTTTAGCTCTAGGTTAGCTTGCCTGCAGCCAGTGCTGCCTACTAATGCTTTCCAAGCGAGTGATCCTCAGGAGGTCACAGCTGTTTCAGGTTTCAGGAAGAAGGCAGAGAAATATTTAGATACACCTTTTTTTAAAAAAAAATTATTAGTGAATCTTCCAGGAGCTTGGAAATAAAAGGATCAATGGGTACACCTCAGACCAGAATGTTTCAAGAACAATTTTTTTTTCTATTTGGGTCACACCCGGCGATGCATAGGGGTTATTCCTGGCTCTGCACTCAAAAGTTACTCCTGGCGATGCATAGGGGTTATTCCTGGCTCTGTACTCAGGAATTACTCCTGGCGGTGCTCAGGGGACCATATGGAATGCTGGGAATTGAACCCGGGTCTGCCGCATGCGAGGCAGACACCCTATCTGCTATGCTATCGCTCCAGTGTGGGAGTGACGCAGAGAGTCTCTTGCCCCTGTGCCTAGCTGTCTTCCCCAGGGACCCTCAGAGGGGTTGGGCTCCAGTTTCCCTCCCTGCCCCGAGCATTTTCCCGTGGCCAAAGACCTCTGGAGCCTAGCCACAGCCATGCTCAAGGTACCTCTCCACACATTCGGATGAGCCTCACGCATGAAGGAACCAGCAGAGGAACCCAAGTGTGTGGGACCCAGGACTGAGACCTCCAAGCCTGCTCAGATCGGGACTGGACCTCATCTGCCCAGATTCCCCATTTTGCAATAGCTAGGTGGTCACACCCAGGGACTGCCCCTGGCGCCGTGTAATCCCACCAATAGCCAATATCCAGAGAGTATAAAACCAAGCTCCCGGGAGACATCTTATAGCCTAGTTCTCCCTCTGTGAGAACCTGGTAAGCTACTGAGAGCTTCCTGCCCACATGGGAGAGCCTCGCAAATTCCCCATGGTGTATTGATATGCCAAAACCAGTAACAATGATAGGTCTCGTTCCCCTGACCCTCAAAGAGCCTCCAATGCGGCACCATTGGAAAGGATGAGTAAAGAGAGGCTTGTAAAATCTCAGGGCGAGGACGAATGCAGACGTTATTGAGACCGCTTGAGAAATTCGACAATCAACGGGATGATGATGATGATGATGATGATGATGATGATGATGATGATGATGATGATGATGATGATTAGTGAATCACCGTGAGGTACAGTTACAAATTTATGAACTTTCATGTTTGCATTTCAGTCATACAGTGATCGTTTACATCCCTCCACCAGTGCCCATTCTCCTCCACCAATGTTTCCAGTATCCCTCCCACAACCCCCACCCCAACCCCCACCACCCCACCTGCCTTTGAGGCAGGCCATTCCCTTTGTTCTCTCTCCTTTTGGGTGTTGTAGTTTGCAATCAAGGTATTGAGTGGCCATCATGTTTGGTCTATAGTATACTTTTGGCACGCATCTTTCCACCTGAATGGGTCCTCCCAACATCCTCTACTTAGTGTTTCCTTATCTATCTCAGCTGCCTTTTCCCCCAGCATGTGAAGCCAGTTTCCAAGCTGTGGGGAAGACCTCCTGGTTCTTATCTCTACTATTCTTGGGTGTTAGTCTCCCATTCTGTTACTTTATATTCTACAGATGAGTGTGATCTTTCTATTTCTGTCCCTCTCTTTCTGACTAATTTCACTTAACTAATTTCACTAATTTCACTTTCCATGTTGATCCACTTATAAGAAAATTTCATGACTTCATCTTTTCTAACAGCTGCATAGTATTCCATTGAGTAGATGTACCAAGTTTCTTTACCAGTCATCTGTTTTGGGGCACTCGGTTTTTTCCAGATTTTAGCTATTGTAAACAGTGCTGCAATGAACGTACAAATGCAGATGTCATTTCTACTATACCTTTTTGCCTCTCCGGGATATATTCCCAGGACTGGTATTGCTGGGTCAAATGAGAGCTCAATTTCTAATTTTTTGAGAATTGTTCATATTGTTTTCCAAAAGGGCTGAACCAGTCAGCATTCCCACCAGCAATGAAGGAGAGTCCCTTTCTCCCCACATCCAGGCCAACATCTGTTGCTTTTGTTCTTTTGAATGTGGGCCAGTCTCTGTGGTGTGAGATGATATCTCATAGTTGTTTTGATCTGCATCTCCCTGATGATTAGTGATGTAGAGCATTTTCTCATGTGCCTTTTAGCCATTCAGATTTCTTCTTTGAGGAAGATTCTGTTTATTTGATCACCCCATTTTTGATGGGTTTGGATGTTTTCTTCTTGTGGAGTTCAACCAGTGCCTTGTATATCCTTGATATCAACCCCTTATCAGATGGGTATTGGCTGAATATCCTTTTCCATTCTGTAGACTGTCTTTGTATTTTGGTCACTGTTTTTTTTTAGGTGCAGAAGCTTTTTAGTTTAAGCTAGTCCCATTTGTTTATCTCTGTTTTCACTTGCTCAGCCAGTGGTGTCATCTTTGAAGATACCGCTAGCTTCAACGTCATGTAGGGTTTTGCCGACCTTGTCTTCAATATACCTTAAAGATTCTTGTCTGATGTTGAGGTCTTTAATCCATTTTGATATGACTTTTGTACATGGGATGCACCTTTAATTTTTATTTATCAATTAACATCCAGAATAAATTGGTCCCTGTAGTTAGCAAAATCCAAACATACACCAAAAACCTTAACAGGATGTCTAGCTCCTCCTTTCTCCACTATCACTTAGTGTGAGAACATGCTGGGGACTTCAGTTACTAACACTTTCTAGAACTCAGATTAGTTAGGCTTTAGATTCTTTTCTTTACCTTGCCTCCTATGGCCTCTGTCACCTCTGATCTTCTTTCTATTCTTGGAATATTATCTACTAGTAATTAGTTTAGAGTATGATGTTGGTAACCATTTTGGTTTTTAGTTTTCATTTTTATAAAATATATACATTAATTTGATATTATAACTCCCCTTATAATAAGAATTTTCTATATCCTTTCTCTTTGTACACAAGTTTTTTTTTCATATAGTAGCAGTTTGATGCTTAATTTTTATCTTTTCATATTGGCAGTTTGGTATTTCAGATGTTATTCATAGCACCAATCTCTGGGTAAAGGCATAGTGTGCAAGACTGGTTCCTTTCTGAGTTTATGTTAGTGTCCAGCTTCCAGAGACACGAACTTCCCCTCCATGGCTCTATCCTCCGGACCACTAACACAACATTGGAATCTCTGCCCTAGGATCTATGCAGAAGCTGTGTAGCAACTTTGCTGCCCTCTCTCTTCTAAGCTTATAGTTATTAAAGAGACTCATCTGAGTACCTGCCCCTCTCAAGTGTCTTACCTTAATCACACCTGCAAGCCCCTTTACCAAGTTGTTTTACACAGTCACACTTTCTGGGAATTAGTATTTGAGCATACTGAGGATATGGGGGACATCATTTCACCCACTGCACTAGGATAATGTCAATATGACTCATAAATGACTCACATGATATAGACTATGATTACATTTCACTTGCTACACAATTTTTGGTAGTGTTGGTAATTTGTGTTTTGCTATAATTTTATGTACCTTAACACTTCCATTTCTATATTAGAAAAATTAAAATATTCATAAGTAAAACACAGTGGTCAAACTACTTGTTCTTGTGATAGCTACTTTTGTATTTCGGTTTGGTTAGTCCATAATACCGAGCTACATGATTACACATTAGTATATATGTTTCTGTGAACTTCTGTAACACTGAACTTAGTAGACTTGAATTAAGTCAGACTGTCTTTAATGTGGGTGTGTGAGCTTTATCCAATTAATTGAAAACTTTTTGTTTTATTTTTGTTTGGGGGCCAGACCTGGCAGTGCTCAAGGCTTACACCTGACTCTGTGCTCAGGGATCACCTCTGGAGGGCTTGGGAGACCAGAAGGAGTGCTGGAGAGCAAATGAAAGTCTGCCACTGTAGGCCCTAACTGAGAACTTTAATAGAACAATACTGCTCTTCCATTGGCATGTGGAGATTCTCCCAGAAAACTTTGTATTTAAACTATGCCTCTTTCTGGAATAAGATTCCAGCTTAACAGTCTACTCTGCTGATTTAGGATGCTTCAATTCTTCATAGACTTGGGGGCAACTAGTCTGGACAACTCAAGAGTTGGCTTAAATGATGTCTCAGAAGTTTCAACAAGAAAGTTTCTGGTTGAGTATTTAAAACCAGACTTGACTTGGAACATTGGTGGTGGAGAATGTGCACTGGTGGAGGGATGGGTGTTCAATCATTGTCTGACTGAAACTCAAACATGAAAGCTTTGTAACTGTATCTCATGGTGATTCAATTTAAAAAATAAAAATTAAAAAATGAAACCAGACTGGAACCTCCATGAAGTTTGTTTATACGTGATGAATTTACTAAGCAGGTAATTATTTAAACTCAATTAGTGCTTACTACCCAACTTCTTGTAAAATGATCACTATATTCCTCTATACCTTTCCCTTTATGGGGCTGACTCAACATTTGGCTCAGGGAAAGAGCAAGTGATTCAGGGTTGGCTTCATCTCCAATAGTCACAGTAGTTAGCTTAGAGATGCATACAATGAGACTTAGTTCTGAAACATTTGGCAACATTTTGGGACGATATCATTTCTCTTAGCATTGAAATTGGAACTTTAAAGGTGTAAACTTGGAAATGTTGCCTGAAATCTTAAAATCATGACGAAAGAATTTGCCAAATAATATTACTAATACATAAAAGAGCAGGATTGAAAGAAAGAGGCTGTCTTAATGATTGGATGAAACACTAAATCCACCTGTGCCTAAAATCTATGACTATCATCGTAGGGAGCCTTTTATCATATTAATATAAATTAGTATATTTCTTTAAAAAATTAAAGCCTTATTAAAATAGTTTTGTTATTTGCAATGACAAGAATTCTGAATAATAGATACCCTCCTCATCTTCTCTATGATCCAATTGCTCAGTCACTTGCCAGTCTTCAATATCGCTATCCCTCGCACATACAGCATCTTCTATCTTAAATTTCATGCTTGCTTTGGTCATAGATGTCTGGAATGGAGAGGTGAGAGCTCAAAAAATCTACTCCTCTTTAAAGCAATATGAACTCCAGAATAATCAAATCATCATTTCCAGAACCCTAACTAACCAAGATTTGCACAGTCTAAGGACAATTATTTTTGTTAGTTCTTGGATCATACCCAGTGATGCTCAGGGTTACTCTTGGCTCTGTACTCAGGAATTACTCTTGGCTGTGTTCAGGAGACCAACCATATGGAATTCTAAGGATTAAACTTGGGTCATCTGTATGGAAGTCAAACACCTTACCATCTGTAATATGTCTTCAACCCCCTTAAAGACCACTACTTTTTAAAAATTACTTTCATTTTTAAATTTTTATTAAATCACTGTGATTTACAAGGTTCTTGATAGCTGAGTTTTAGGAATACAATATTCTAGAACTCATCCCATCACCAGTGTCAACTTCTTTCTAGTGTCATCAGATTCCCTCCTATCGCCCAGCCTGCATTCTCTGACAGGCACATTTTTAAGTTTGGTTTTTATAGTTTAGATGATTTCAGTGTTGTTGACTTTGTAGTTTGGGCATATAGCTATACCACCCCCTCTATACCACCAATACCCTTGACACCTGCCTCTCATTACTTCCATCCACCTCTTCCCCATGTCGATTTTTTTCTTTCCCCTTCTCCCTATACTCTGGGGTCAGGGGTGATTTAGATATTCCCCCTTAAATACATTGCATTCCCATGTCCAGTTATTCTAAATGACACTCCTATATTCTAGATCAGCCTGTATTTGTTCTTCTTCTGACCCACTTCATTAATGTAATATTCTCAAGTTCCATCCAAGTTGTAGCACTTAGTAAAATAGCTAAGCTAGTAATCACCCTAGGTGTCCAACAACAAATGAGTGGAATATAAAGAACTATTACTTTAAAAAATCTTTATGATTCAGAGAACCTCACACACAGCCTTACAGCAATGGGTAGATCACAATGAGACCAAATAAATTAACAAGAAAATTAGGGCAAAAATGATGTCATGAAGAAATGGAGCTAATATGTCTACACAAAAACCTCCATCCCAAAAGAAATGAGTGCATATTACTTGCACAGTTAATATAGAGCATTTTCAAGTATAGATTATATACATTGGGGAACAAATAAGTTTAAATATGTGAAGATTAAAATCATCTCTCTGATCACAATCATAAGAATCTAGGAAAAATCTTGCCATACTCAGCAGTGAAGAAACCCAGTGGGCACCACAATACCGGAGAATCCTTTGGGCCCCATACAGAGCCGATGTCTCCGGAATTCCCCAGATGAGGCAGGTTCAGTCTCCCCGCCTTCTCCAGATGGAATCCCGGCAACCATGAGCTTCTTACAAGCATGGCTCCAGTATGTGGCTATTTGGACTATTCTTCCTAAATGTGCGGCCGCTTATGTGGACACACAACTTTTCCTGATATGCAAAGTGAGCAATGGAAAATAAATGATCTAGCATCTGCCCCTGCCCAAAATTAGAGAGAGTGTGGTGAAATGCGGGGCCTCATGGGATGGGGGGTGGAACTGGCCCCTCTCCCTGCCCGGACAAGGCCCAGAGTTGCCGCCCATGAACAGCTCCTGGCTTCTGAATGGCCATGATCCCAGAGGCACACAAACCAATCTCAGAACCCAGTGGCTTTGGGCAGAAATGCATCTGGATTAAACATTAATGTAAGGCGCCATGCCAGCCAGGGTGGGGAAAGGTGTTTGTCTTTTCCAACTTTTCTCCCCGGCGGCATGGTGGCTGGCACCTTTTCAGAGCCCATTGGACAGCCATGTATGAGACTGCAGTGACGTGACACGTGGGGCCTCACAGGATGGGGGGGTGGAACCTGTCCCTCTCCCCACCCCAACGAGGCCCCAGTTGCCACCCATAAATGGCTTCTGTCTCCTGAACGGCCATGATCCCAGAGGCACAGAAACCAATATCGAAACTCAGGAGCTTTTGGAAAAAATCCCTCCAGACTTATTACTAAAATATCAGAAATCCAAAACTGGATTCTGTGCACAGATGCACAGAAATCAACATCATATGCTCCTCATAATCAGCAATAGAAAACAAATTATCTAATGATGCCTTTACGGCAGATCTGATTGTCGGGGGAAATTCCAAATAATAATGGTGGGTCATTTGTTGAAATATTGAATGTGATCAAAGTAGAGAGAGAGTAAAGTGTAAATCATCTGACACATAGGCAGGGAAGGGTTGGAATGGGAGGTATATTGGGGTTCTTGGTGGTGGAAAATATACACTGATGAAGGGATGGGTGTTTGATCATTGTATGACCAAGACCTTAACTGAAAAGCATTGTAACTGTTCTCAACGTAAGTCGATTAAAAATTAATTCTTTAAAAAAAAGAATCTAGAAACCAGCAACATAAAGAAAATTATAAAGGAAGTCCAACTCCAGTAGAGCTGTGGCTGGCAACTGGGATGCATGGAAATCAAGAAAAGAACCTTTGCCCATTATTCAGTAACCACCCTATATTTCAGCCAAGATCAAACCTAATTAGTCTCATGTCCAGACTGCTATTGCTCAGCCATGGAGACAGATATGTGCATATACAAAAATAACCACTGATGAAGTAGGGGACTCTAGACCCTAAAACGATGAGCAGCATTGGCCTGATGAAGATTCTGCATTGCTCCAAACTGCTTATACTGGGGCCAAGGGGGTATACACAGCCATGAAAAGTTCTCAGAGATCTCAGTGCTGACCTGAGTCTATGCCTATAAGGGCAAAGATTCCAAGAACACACTGGTGCTGTAGTTAACCTTCGCCAAGGTAATGTCAGCTTTGTGCATGTGATATGACAAAGTAATCATTGTGCTGAGGAACTTCATTTATGAGTCCTTTCCAAGATAGCCCCTCAAAGGCATTTGAATTTGACACCTGTAACAACCTAAAGGGCTCTGTGTCCTCTCTCCAGGCATAAGAAGAAACTTCGAGTGCTCACAGAACAAGTGTGAGTCTTCAACCTGAGGTCCCAAGCTGCACAAAGTCTAGAACTTTACCTGCTGATTACCATCAATGCATGCAAGAATGATGTGACTTTTGTGTTCCTGAACCATCCAGGCACATTAGCAGGCTCAGCATCCAAGAAGGGCAGCTGCTTGGATAAATAAAAAAAAGAAATTTATATTTAATTATATATATTATATTTAAATATAAATATATTTATATTTCTTGTTTGGAGGATGCATTCAATGGGGACCACTTGAGGCTAAGTATTTGGGAGTGACTCCCAGTGGTGTTTGGGGGGGGTTATGTGATGCTAGTGATACTAAGGATTGAAGCAAAGGTGTCATCATGACAAGCATTTGCTCCAGTGCTTTGAGTTATCTTCTAGCCCATATTTTTCTTTTTAACACACAGCCTAAGAAGAACCGGTGGAGCTGTGCCCAGACATTGACCCATAGACCCACACCTTCACTGCATCAACTACAGCCATGACTCCTCATTTTTGTGTGCATCCAGTGATAAAGGCATAGTTCATATCATTGGCTCATGTAGGCAATACAGGATCTCCAATCAGGGAAGTACATGGATTTACAGTGAAGACTGAAAGGCTTTACCAGTCATCCTACATCTGAACCTTCAGTTGCATTACTTCCAAAATTCTGTTTGTCAATTTTGTCATTGCTATCTTCACTTCTGATAAAAATGGAAAAAGACTTGACATGTGCTTAAAATCTGTGATGATGATTTTTCAGAACCCTATGAATGTGCCAGACCTGAAGTAGCAGATTACAAAGCATTGAGAGTGCTGTTAAAATCATAGTCTGAAAACATCTATGTGGCAGGTGCCCACTTTCCACTCAGCAAAATAATGTCTAAACAGCTCAATTTCTTCAAGCATTTCTGCTGACTATGTGCCCTTAATGACTGTGTACCCACAGGACCAGGCCAGGAATCCAGGAAAGGAGTGGAATCCTTTGGGTATATAGCCTGTGAATACTGATAGGGACCCAGAGATGGTTCCCTAATTCAAACAACTTGATCATTGGGGGATTAAACCTAACCAAAGAATCATCAATAATATAAGAGTTGAACCCAAACCACAATAATTAAACTTAAAATGTATCTGTTAAGGAGGCACGATGGGGTAGAAAGGAACCTGGGGACACTGGTAGAGAGAAGTTACACTGGTAGTGGGGTTGGTGTTGAGTATTATATGCATAAAACATTATTATGGATACAATTGTAAATCAATATAAGAAAGATTTTAAAAGAATATTTTAAAAAGTCAGAAGGAATCTATTTCTGATGTAATATATCAGGTGTGATGCAAAGAGTAAAAGACCCTTAGTAAAGTGACAAAAAGAAAGAATGGTGTAAACCATTTTTAAGGAAGGAGGGATAGAAGGAAGGAAGGAAGGAAGGAAGGAAGGAAGGAAGGAAGGAAGGAAGGAAGGAAGGAAGGAAGGAAGGAAGGAAGGAAGGAAGGAATAAAGAAAGGAAGGAAGGAAGGAAGGAAGGAAGGAAGGAAGGAAGGAAGGAAGGAAGGAAGGAAGGAAGGAAGGATGTAGGGAGGGAGGGAGGGAGGGAGGGAGGGGAGGGGAGGAGTGAGGGAGTGAGGGAAGGAAGGAGGGAGGGAAGGAAGGAAGGAAGAAAGGAGGGAGGGAAGGAGGGAGGGAGGGAAGGAAGGAAGGAAGGAGGGAGGGAGGGAGGGAGGGAGGGAGGGAAGGAAGGAAGGAAGGAAGGAGGGAGGGAAGGAAGGAAGGGAGGGAGGGAGGGAGGGAGGGAGGGAGGAGGGAGGGAGGGAGGGAGGGAAAGAGAAAGGGAGGGAGGGAGGGAAGGAATAAAGGAGGGAGGGAGGGAGGGAGGGAGGGAGGGGAGGGAGGGAGGGAGGGAGGGGAGGAGGGAGGGAAGGAGGGAAGGAAGGAGGGAGGGAGGGAAGGACGGAAGGAAGGAAGGAAGTAGGGATGGAGGGAGGGAGGGAGGGAAAGAGAAAGGGAGGGAGGGAGGGAAGGAATAAAGGAGGGAGGGAGGGAGGGAGGGAGGGGAGGAGGGAGGGAAGGAGGGAAGGAAGGAGGGAGGGAGGGAAGGACGGAAGGAAGGAAGGAAGGAAGGAAGGAAGGAAGGAAGGAAGGAAGGAAGGAAGGAAGGAAGGAAGGAAGGAAGGAAGGAAGGAAGTAGGGATGGAGGGAGGGAGGGAGGGAGGGGAGGGGAGGAGTGAGGGAGTGAGGGAAGGAAGGAGGGAGGGAAGGAAGGAAGGAAGAAAGGAGGGAGGGAAGGAGGGAGGGAGGGAAGGAAGGAAGGAAGGAAGGAGGGAGGGAGGGAGGGAGGGAAGGAAGGAAGGAGGGAGGGAAGGAAGGAAGGAAGGGAGGGAGGGAGGGAGGAGGGAAGGAGGGAGGGAAGGAATAAAGGAGGGAGGGAGGGAGGGAGGGAGGGGAGGAGGGAGGGAAGGAGGGAAGGAAGGAAGGAAGAAAGGAGAAAGGGAGGGAGGGAAGGAAGGATGGAAGGAGGGAAGGAAGGAAGGAAGGAAGGAAAGAAGAATGGAGGGAGGGAGGGAGGGAGGGAAGGAAGGATGGAAGGAGGGAAGGAAGAAAGGAAGGAAGGAAAGAAGAAAGGAAGGAGGGAGGGAGGGAAGGAAGGAAGGAGGGAGAGAGGGAAGGAAGGAGGGAAGGAAGGAAGATAAGCGGAGGGAAGGAAGGAAGGAGAGAAGGAAGGAGGGAAGGAAGGAAGGAAGGAAGGAAGGAAGGAAGGAAGGAGGGAAGAAGGAAGGAAGGAGGGAGGGAGGGAGGGAGGGAGGGAGGGAGGGAGGGAAGATGGGGGAGGGAAGGAAGGAAGGAGGGAAGTAGGGAGGGAGGGAGGGAAGGAAGGAGGGAGGGAGGGAAGGAGAGAAGGAGGGAGGGAAGGAAGGAGGGAGGGAAGGAGGGGAAGAAGGAAGGAAGTAAGGAAGTAAGGAAGGAAGGAAGGAAGGAAGGAAGGAAGGAAGGAAGGAAGGAAGGAAGGAAGGAAGGAAGGAAGGGAGGGAGGGAGGGAGGGAGGGAGGGAGGGAGGGAGGGAGGGAGGGAAGGAAGGAAACTAGGAAGGGAGGGAAGGAAGGAAGGAAGGAAGGAAGGAAGGAAGGAAACTAGGAAGGGAGGGAAGGAAGGAAGGAAACTAGGAAGGGAGGGAAGGAAGGAAGGAAGGAAGGAAGGAAGGAAGGAAGGAAGGAAGGAAGGAAGGAAGGAAGGAAGGAAGGAAAGAAGGAAGGAAGGAAGGAAAGAAGGAAGGAAGGAAGGAAGGAAGGAAGGAAGGAAGGAAGGAAGGAAGAAGGAAGGAAGGAAGGAAGGAAGGAAGGAAGGAAGGAAGGAAGGAAGGAAGGAAGGAAGGAAGGAAGGAAGGAAGGAAGGAAGGAAGGAAGGGAGGGAGGGAGGGAGGGAACAAAGAAGGGAAGGAAGAAGGGAAGGAAGGAAGGGAGAAAGGAAGGAAAGAATCAAGGAAGGAAGGAAGGAAGGAATAAGATGGAAGGAAAGGAAGGGAAAGGGATAAAAATGAGAGGGGAGGGAAAGTAAGAGGAGGAAACAAAAGGGAAGGGAAGGGAGGGGAGGAAAGAAAGTATGGTCATACTACATTCAGATGTGTGCAAGTACCACAAAATAGGAGATTACCCAGAATAAGGACTGCAACTGAAAAGATTTTAAGAGTTACTGGCAGGATGTAAGATCTCTGTTGAGGGGCTGGAGTGATAGCACAGTGGGTAGGGCGTTTGCCTTGCGCACAGCTGATTCGGGTTTGAGTCCCAGCGTCCCATATGGTACCCTGAGCACCGCCAGGAGTAATTCCTGAGTGCAGAGCCAGGAGTAACCCCTGTGCATTGCCGGGTGTGACCCAAAAAGCAAAAAAAAAAATGAAAGATCTCTTTCATTCTCTCCCATTAAGCACCGCACCACAACTTGTGTGCTGCAACTGAAAGTGCAAACCCCAGCAAGCATCCAAAGCTAAAGGAGTGCAAGTCTTGGTGAGCACTGTGCCTGTGTGCAAGCACCACACCATAATTTGTAACCTACAGTGAACACCATAACTAAAATGTTCAAGCTATATCCCTGAAACACTATGTGTGCCATTCCCAGTCATCGCAACATCAACACCATAAACAACAATGGGAAGAGGGAAGAGGAGAATAAACTGTTGTTTAATGAAACTAAATTATGTTTTAATGGTCTACAAACTGACTTAAAATATATGAAAGATTTAGATATTAGACTTTAAGCCATAAAATATATCAAAAATATTGGTGGTACACTCCAGAACCTTAAGATTGGAAATGTTTTTGGTGGCCCAACTCCAGTGGCAAGAACAAAAACAAACGTAAGTTAATGAGACTACATCAAATGTAAAAGTTTTGCATAGTAAAAGCTACAACAAAAAACAGTCAATTGGTAAAAGATATGTGCACAACATATATATGATAAGGTGTTGATATCCAACGCGTGTAAATAAAGCAAAAACACCACAACAAAAATAAAAACATGCATCCCAATTCAAAGAATGGGCAAAAGAGGGATGGAGCGATAGCACAACGGGTAGGGCATTTCCTTTGCATGCAGTCAACACGGGCTCAATCCTGGGTATCCCATATGGTCCCCCAAGAACTGCCAGGAGTAATTTCTGAGTGTGAAGCAGGAGTAACCCCTGAGAATCGATGATTGTGACCCAAAAAGAAAAAAAACAGGCAAAATACTTAAATAAACTCATCCAAAGACACATGATAAAATTGCTCGTCACTTATAATTAGGGAAGTTCAAAACAAAATCACAATGAGATACCCTTTCACCCTGATGAGAACAGCCTATGTAAAAACTTTTGGAAACAATAAATATTGATTAAAATGTGAAGAATATAACTTAATAATTATACATGAAAACTTCATATAATCTAGCAATACCACTCCTAGGTATCTGTGTGAAGGCTATAAAAACACCCATTTAAAAAAATAAATAACGCTTGTGATGGTAGCAGCATTATTTACAAAACCAAGACATAGAATTAAATTAAATGCCCATAAGCATTACTGGGAAAAGAAGCTGTGGTATACACAGTAAATGGACTACTTCTCTGCCACTGGAAAAAAGGTGGCATTTTTCCTTTTGGTAGAAACTGGATGGAACTTGGGATTTTTATATTAAGTAAAATAAATGAGAACGTTGAAGACAAGTACTGGATAATTTTTCTCACGGGTGTACTAAAGCAAGAGCTGGGAGATAAATCAAGAAACTGGAACACATGCCTGGGTTCAATTCCCTTAACACATGGTCCCCTACGCACCACCAGGATGGCCCTATGGTCCCGATACTGTTGACTCTGAGCAGCAACAGGTCAAGTATTGCCATCACTGACTCTCTGGCCCCCTAAGCACTGCTTCTGAAACACTCTCCCCCACCAATGAATAAACAGAAACAACAAAACTAAAATTCTGCAGAAAGCTGTGGTAGCTATCAGAGGTAAGGAGGTGTGCGGGTGAGAGGAGTGGGTAGAGAAGTATTATGTGAGGGAAGGGAGGTGGATGGCACCAAATGGTGTTATTGCCACTGGTGGTGGGTGTGGTGAATATCATAGACATACAGAGTTGTAAAGCTATATCCCTGGCATACTGTGGTATTAAAACCAATAATAAATAATAGGAGCTTATCCTAATACAAGTTCCAGTAGACCAAAAATCATGAAATTTGGAAACTTAATTTGTTTGTATTCAGATATAATAATTCCTTTTTCAAATTAAATGGGAAATCACTCACATTCTTAATTTGTAAATTAAGCCATGGTTATTACCTGTCTTAGACTAACTGCAGAGTATAGAGAACAACTGTTCTACTCATTACAGAGTACTGCTAACTGTGCATTAATCATTGAAATAAGTGCCCTATGGTGCTGTCCTTAATTCTTCTGTAATCTACTTCTCTCACTTTTTGGCAAGGTTCCAATAGCATTATAATAATTGGTTTAGGTGGCTTTATTATCACCTTTATTGTTGCTATCACCTTATGATCTTATTGAACTAAGGGCACCTGACATATCACTTGTATCACTTGTCATCCTGTTGATCTTCAATTTGCTCGAGCGGGCGCCAGTAACGTCTCCATTTTGTCCCTGTCGCATGCTAGTGTAGCCCAATGGTATCTGCTAGCTCCAGGAACAGGAAGAGCCTCAAATCATTCATTCAGGATTTTGACGAAGAAGTCTGACCATCTCGTAGGTGGGCGGCCACGCGGTCTTTTGACGTCCTGTGGAATCCAGTCAGTTACAGCTCTAGTCCAGTGGTCTTCTCTGAATCGCATTACGTGCCCGGCCCATCTGATTTTTGACACCTTGGCAAACGAGACATCTCCCTGATTCTTGATCGTCGGAGCTGGATTCCTTCTCTCACTTGAGTGAAATGTGATACTCCAAGCATAGCTCTTTTGATTCCTCTTTGGGATACCCAAAGAGCGTTCTCATTCTGTTTTCACAGGACCCAGGTCTCTGAGGCGTATGTTAGTGCAGAAAGAACAGTGGAGTCGAAAAGATGTGCCCTTAAATAAGGGACTCCATTTTTCAGATGTGACCTATTAACAAGTGCAGCCTACAAACAAACTGTTCAACTCCCAGTTCCATCATCCCCATCCTGGTTTGCCCCACAATGGCAAGCCAATTGTTCTTCATGACTGTAAACCAGCATAATCATTAACTGGCTATTTTGCTTCTGTAACTTGCTTTGCTGATCACAACTTCTGCAACCCCTTACCCATGTATCCATTGTTTGTCTATGATGTGATTTTTGCCTTTATAAACTCATCCTTGACTGATCTGGGCTGAGTTCTTTGAGACTCGAGTCTGCACGAGGTTGCTTGGCTTCTGAAATAAACTCCCATTTCGGTCTCTCTGAGTGGTGCTCATCTGAGTCTCGTGAATCTCCATTATAACACAACCAAATATCTTAAATATTATTATTTATTATTAACCTGATATTTTATTTTGCTGATATTGTATTTAATGAAGAGAACTCTGTGTATTCAAAAATGAATATGAAACTATGGCACTCTCTTGCTGCCTGTGCTCTCTCGCCTTCTGTATTTGGTGGTCTCAGGCTGCTACCCCCACCCAGGACAGCTGATGGCAATGGGCGGATGAAGGAGGAAATGAGGGCAAGGCTGGTTTGTGATCAGTTGCAGTGTATTCCAATCTCATCTCCATTCTTCTCCCGATTCTCCTCAATCTTCCTCAATTCTCCTTCTCCTGATTCTCCTGGATTCTCCTTCCTCTTCCCCCACTCTTACAGCCTTAGTTATATCCCCAAATCATGAGGGGTTGGGGTAGGTATGGTCATAGGTATGGTCATACAATCAACAGATGTTAAGTTCTTCCCTCAGGGGAAGCTTCTCTTAGGACAAATTCTCATCCAGCAAGATGACCCACCTAAGGGCGAAATACCATCTAGGGGTGTGTTTCTTCTTTCTTTAGTCCAACAGCCATTTAAACATTTATCTTAATTCTACTTCTTAATAATATTAGCTTGTAGAGCCTGGCAAGCTACCCGTGGTGTATTTGATATGCCAAAAACACTAACGATAGGTCTCATTCCCTTGACCCTGAAAGAGCCTCCAATTGTTGGGGAATACAATTAAGGAGAGGCTGCTAAAATCTTAGGGCTGGGAAGAATAGAGATGTTACTGGTGCCCGCTCGAGTAAATCGACGAACAACGGGATGACAGTGATGCAGTGAATAAGTAATAGAAAAACCCACATCCTACACCATATTTTATGGTGAATGACTGTATCAGTAATAAGACAGGGGTGCCTGCTTTAACCACCTTTATTAGGTATTTTACTAGTAGTGTCACCAGAGTAAGTAGGCAAGATATGCATGTGCAAAGGGATCCAGGTTGGAAAGGAAAAGATTTAACTACCTGTATTCACAGATGATATGACCTTGTATATTGAAAATGCTAAGGAGGGGCTGGAGCAATAGCACAGAGGGTAGGGCAATTGCTTTGCACGCAGCCAACTCGGGTTCGATTCCCAGCATCCCATATGGTCCCCCGAGCATCACCAGGAGTAATTCCTAAGTGCAGAGCCAGGAATAATCCCTGTGCATCACCGACTGTGACCCAAAAAGAAAAAAAAATATGCCAAGGAACAAAACACTCAGTCAACATTATTAGAATTAATAAACAAGTTACTGTGTCATCAGGGTGAAGTTGTAAGACACAAAAATCAAAACATAAAAATCAACTGTATTTGTATATACTAGCAATGCACAGTATAAAAATAAATTAACAAAACAATTCCATTTACAGTAGCATCAAAAAATAAAATACCTTGGAATGTACTTATTCAATTAGTGCAGACTATACTTTTTATTTTAGTCACCAGTTACAAAGCTGTTAAGTAGTCATACAACATCCCAACACTGCACCCCACACCATTGTCTGTTTCCTTCCATTATTGAGTCCCGCTCATTAAACACTCTCCACAAAATCATCTCCCCACAATGTTAAGCTCAGTTCTGTAGACCAGTTCACAAATTCTGTTGTTTGAACCACTTTTTATTTCCTTACTATGATTATTTATGCATAAATTGATAACCTGATCCTAAAATTTATATGAAATTACAAGTAATTAAAATAGCACTGTTGGGGCTGGAGCGATAGCACAGCGGGTAGGGCATTTGCCTTGCAGGCTGCCGACCCGGGTTTGATTCCCAGCATCCCATATGGTCCCCTGAGCATCGCCAGGAGTAGTTCCTGAGTATAGAGCCAGGAATAACCCCTGTGCATCGCCAGGTATGACCCAAAAAACAACAAAAAAATAGCACTGTCATCCTGTTGCTCATCGATTTGCTCAAGTGGGCACCAGTAATGCTTTGAACCTATCAATAAATTTGGAACTCACTGTTGTCATCTAAAAAACACTGTGCCCAAAAAACAAAAACAAAAAAAACACTAATAAATGGGTAGGGCATTTGCCTTGCACGCAGCCAACCCGGGTTCAAATCCCTGCATACTATATGGTCCCCTGAGCACCGCCAGGGGTGATTCCTTAGTGCATGAGCCAGGAGTGACTCCTGTGCATTGATGGGTGTGACCCAAAAAACAAACAAAAAATAAAAAAATTAAAAACACTGTATTCCATTTCATGAAAAAAAGTAATAATTTTCCATTTATTTAGACCTTTAACTTGTTCTTTATATACTGGTGAAGGGATGGGTGTTTGATGATTGTATGACTGAAACTTAAACATCAAAATTTTGTAACTGTATCTCACTATGAATCAAAAAAGGGGGAAATAATAAAATAAGATTAGCATTCAGAATAGATTTTTTTTAAAAAGTAATGTGGAGATCGACCACCATCCAGATGACAATGTTGTTTCTCCTGAAAGGGGGCATAACATGAGGTCCCCATAACTATGCCACCGAACTCCATGCCAGGTTGTTTCACATGGGGCATCCCAGAAGGGGACGGGTGAGAGTCCTCCCCACCCCAAGTGACCCAGTTCTAGCAGCCAAAAACCTCCACAACTCAACCGTTGCCACACTCCAGGCCCAGCTTCATGCATGAGTGAAGTCCTACGGAATCCAGGTAATGTGGAACTTTTTGACCTTGAACTTGGGTTCAATGGGACCAGGAGCGGAGATCCTCTGCCCACTTTCCTCAGTCTCCAGTGACCCAGGGGTAATTCCCATAAGTCACCTCTTGCTGGCGCCAGATAATCTCATCATCAGCCACTGTCCAGATCCCATGGGTGCTTCTCCTGAAAAGGAGAATAACATGAGGCCCCCCATAACCATGCCACCAGACTCCGTGCCAGGCTATTTCACATGGGGTGCCCCAGAGGGGGGCGGGTGAGAGTCCTTCCCGCCCCAAGGCACCCAGTCCCAACAGCCAAAAACCTCCAAAACCCAACCGCTACCATGCTCCCCATGTGCTCGGGCTGAGCCTCACATATGAGTAAACATTTCCTGGACCATAAGGCTGCTTTTGCAGCCACACAGCACATCATAAAACACTCCCTACCCATTCTCCATAATTACCACAATACATTTGATGGTAGGCAACAAATCATAGAGAGAAGCATATATATGCATATATACATATTTTCAGATATATATACCAAAGTTCACATCACCCAAACTTTAACAACATGTTAGTGATATCCTATAGGATATCTTAATGGCTCCTGCCAAAATAGAACAATCTTCACATTATTTCCTATATGAACACTTTTTCGTAAGCATGTTCAGCAGTTCTTCATAACAGACAATACGAAATATACTATTTCGGTTGTGTTTTGGGACCAGGATTGGGGCTTGGGATGGAAACATCATGAATTTGGTGGTGGGATGGTGTAATGGTGATGGGATTGGTGTTTGAATATTAAAGGTAATCAAACATTGTGAACTAACTTATAAAATTAAAAAAAAATTAAAAAGTAATGTGGAGTTCATGCCCAATTCAATCAGCTCAATCAATGGCTGAATAAATAACAGTGCTCCTACATCAAAAAACAAGTAAATATATCTTTCATCAGGAATCCTGGAGAGTGACAATGTCTTTAAATCCCGCATGGCAATCCCTGACACACCACCAGGATGCCCAGGGAAGACAGGGTGACCTGGAAGTCCAATGACTTTGTAAAGATCATTCAACTTCTGAATGACTACCTCAAATGCTTCACTGTGGGAGCCGACAATGTGGGATCCAAGCAGAGACAGCAGATCCGCGTGTTCGTCCAAGGGAAGGTTATGGTGTTGATGGGCAAGAACACTATGATGTGCATGGCCATATGTGGGCACATGGAGAACAACCCCTGGCTGGGAAAACTGATGCCACATATCCGGGGAAATGTGGGCTTTGTGTTCACCAAGACGACCTTACTGAGATCAGGGACATGCTGCTGGCCAATAAGGTGACAGCTATCTTTGTCCAGATGTCTTTGCCCCTTGTGAGATCACTGTGTCAGCCCAAAATACAGGTCTGGGGCCCAAGAAGACCTCCTTCTTCCAGGCTTTAGGCATCACCATTTAAATTTCCAGGGGCACCATTGAAATCCTGAGTGATGTGCATGTTGGGGCTGGACTGAGCTATCAGTTATGTAGACTGTACCATACTATAGACAGGAACATAGGAACCCATGAAAATGGGCGAAATTTCTCATGTGTCCTGACTGGTTTGGATGAAGCTGAACATTTTCCCCCTTCAAGCTGCCTTCAGAAAATAATTCCAGTATATTGAAAGGGGCAGTTTTCCTTTTCTCACAGAAGCCTGGCTGGTCTTTGACACGCAGATCTCAGGTGCTAGCCAGGCCTGATCTTTGACATTTGTAGATTCCAGGCTCTGTCCCAGCCTAGTCTTTGGGAGGTAGATTTCAGTTGCTGCCTAGTTTGTAATTGACATGTAGATTTCATGTGGCATCCCAGCCTTGTATTTGGGATGTAAATCCAAGTGCTTTTAGCTCAAGAAAGGTTTCTGATTTGATTTTGTATCTTCTTTCCGGAGGCTAAGATTACTGGCCTGCAGATGCAAGGAAATAATGCATCTTCTACTGCCTCAATGTTCTTCCTGTAACTTTTTTTGATGCCTCTGGTGACGTCACTGTATTGCGCCCTTTAGAGGTACCATGATCAATAAAAGGAGATCACGAGGCTCTCTACTTTTGTCAAGAGTCAGAGAGAGCCTTGGCCCTCCATGAAACACATTTCTTCCGCGTTCCTTATGTCAGCGCCTCCGACCGCTTGAACGTTCATGCAACACGTGCAGCTGATCCAGACCAGAGGTAAGGTGGGCGTTAGCAAAGCCACACTGCTGAACATGCTCAACATTGCTAACGTCTGTCTGCAGATTGATTGCCCAACTGTCACCTCAGTGCCCCACTCGATTGTCAATGGGTACAAGCGGGTTCTGGCTATGTCTGTGGAGACTGAGTACACCTTCCCACTTGCTGAATAGGTCAAGGCCTTCTTGGCTGTTTCATCTGCCTTTGTGACTGCTGCCCTCATGGTGGTGCCCACCACTGCTGCTCCTGCTCCTGCTGCAACCCCAGCCAAAGCTTTGGCCAAGAAGTAGTCAGAGGAGTTGGGCAAGGACATGAGATTTGGGCTCTTTGACTAGTCACCAAAAAGCAACCAAAATAGACCAGCTTTATTTGTGAAATAGAAATAAAGGCTTACTTCTCTTTAAAATAAAAATTTTAATTTAAATCCAAAAAATAAAAGCAAACAAACATCAAGTCACTGTGGCTCTTTCTTCTGTAAAATAGTCCTGAATTTTGCAGCAAGACAATGGGACAAGAGGAAGAGATGGGAAGGCCTGAGCTGCCAGATTTTCAGGACCATCCCTTTGAAGGCACTGTACTTTGCACTTTACTTACCTTAACTCAATTTGAACTAGGACTGACACCTCAGAGAAGGAATTACTATCTCCATTTTACAACTGGTTACACAGGCACTTGAAGAAAATAGAATTAGTATTTAAACTCAAATCTATGCTGGATCCTCTTCCCAGGACTGGCTCTGGGGGATTGTGCCATAGACAGTTACAACCTTGCCTCTTGTGTTATGGGATGGGCTGGGGGAATGCAGATGAGCTTAGCCTTAGCTGGTGAAAACCTGCCTTGAGCTCCAGACTCAAGATGGTGTGTATTTTTATCATGGTTCACAGGGAATTTCCCGACCAGGAGATCAATAACAGTTCATTATTCATGGCTGAGGGTGGGGGTAGGGTGAGGGTAGAATCCGGAGCTGGCAGCTACTGGCAGCTGCACTTGAGGACTTCTGTAAGCATTTTTTTTCTTGTGACTGATGTACTCCCAACCCCCTTCTCCCCAAACCCAGCTCTATCTGAGCACTGCTGGTTGCTCACGCAGCTTGCTGAGTTTATACATAGGATTTCAAGAGTAAGTAATGAAGTTGAGACATGATCATTGTTTACTGTGGTGTAGAAGAGTTGCAAGACATTCTCAAGGTCACACAGTTAATAAGCAACAGGGCTGGGTTTTATTTATTTGGGGGGAAGGGCACCACCAGATTGCAGGGATTGAACCTCGGACTCCTGCATACAAAGCATGAACTTCAGCTTTTTGAATTATTTCCCAGGCCCAGACTTAGGTTTTTATTTTACTTTTGTCCACTTTTTGGTGGGGGCCCACCAGGTCATGCACAGGGACTACTGCTGGTATGGTTCTCACTCAGAGGAAAATGAGGTGCTCATTAATTAATCTGCAGCAAGGAAGATATAAGGAATATATGTGTTCCGCCAGGACTGTATTTTAAATTGAAGTGAGAAAGGGGCATCAGTGGAGGCACCTCTGAGGAAGTGCTATCAATTTTCTATATCAATTGTAGGTACTGCCCCACCTACACTCGAGTTCCTTATCTCAGCCCTGCACCCCATCTTCCCCTTCCAGCCTCCTAATCATCTTGAGTTCTAGTAGGACACTGCAACATGGGGGCAGTAAAGAGAGCAGCAGCTATCACATGAAAGATGAGAAAATTGAGGCCCAGAGATGGAGAAACCACTGAACTGTTAGCACACCAGAGACAATCCCACAGCCCTCCATGCAAGGAAATCAACTTTCCAAACCAACCTAAAAATTTGGGCATTAAAGGCCTTTAACTACACCCTCCCTTTGAGAGCATAGGATTCCAGAGTGTAGGCTCAGCAGTTTCCTACACTGAGTGCCCTTCAGGATCATGTTGGTATACTCACTCCTCTCATACCCATGACTAGTTTGGGCCCCCTGCAAAATTGCGAAGGAAAATTTTGGGAGCAGCAATTTCCAGGTAAGGGGCAGAAACAGTTCCACATGCTGACCCTTTACTTCAAGCCTACTGTATGCCTACTATCTTGAGATTGTCGACAGGCAGAGACACCCTGCTTCTTTTCCCAGACCTCCCTCAGAACTCAGGCTGCTGGGGCGGGTAGGGCGTTTGCCTTGCATGCGGCCAACCCGGGTTCAAATCCCAGCATCCTATATGGTACCCTGAGCATGACCAGGGGTGATTCCTGAGTGCAGAGCCAGGAGTAACCCCATGTGCATTGCTAGGTGTGACCCAAAAAGCAAAAAAAAAAAAAAAAAAAACTCAGGCTGCTGCCCAAAGCCAGGCAGTTCACTGAAACCCTGTCCTCTGTCCACAAAGATAGCTCAAATGGCCATTAAGCTTTGAAAATTTAGACAGTGGTAGACAAGAGTCCACAGCAAGAAGCGTTTTCTTCTCTACTAATTGGTTGCCTACTCCTAGAGTCATCAGAGATCACCCAGGACCTCAAAGAGAAACTGCCCTATCTATCATCTAGAGATGATCCTCCTTCACCCAGAAACTAAGAACTTGCATCTAGTGGTCTAATCAGACATCTGGGCATCCAATCTGAAAGCCAAACCTCAGAGGAGCTGAACTGAAGTAGACTGGGCACTGACTTCAAAGCTCAAAGTTTGCTTTAAGGCTACATGTGTGCCCCTGTGACCAGCCCAAAGCTATAGATGCCCAGGTTAGCCTTGGTGCTGCTGCAACCTCCTGATGCTGCCGCTCCTGTTCTCCTGTTTTGCTATGTGTTGACCAGAGAGGCAGTGACTTTTCATGTCAGACTGTCTCTGGTTCCCTACCTTTACCAAATCTTCTCAGATCTTGCTGTAATGTCCAGGGTGGGGTCATTATCATTCAATCAGGGAGAAATCAAGTACCAGAAAACTTCAGGGAGACTTTGGTCAAAGGCTAGCCAGGTCTTTGCAATCTCTTTGGCTTTTAATCTTCTGACCAGCATCTCATTTCTTTGTGGTTAATTAAAGAACATTATGAGTATTCTCAAGCCTGATTCTCCACTGCCTTCCACAGGAATTCCTTCTCCACCAATATTTCTCCTTCATCCTTCATACCATGCACTTTCTTTGGTGATGTCTGAACTCCATCTTCACAGCACTGGATCTTGTTTGATTTAGTTTCTTTTAAGAGCCTGTGTTCCCTTCTCTTCAGTTGGTTGCTGTCGTATTAATGACCAGGGATCGAACACTTGGTTGCGGTGCTTTCACACTTAGCTGTGGTGTCAGGGAACCCATATGACACTGTTGTCTGGATTATGCTAACCCCATATAGGATAGTGGCAGGAATGGAACTTTGGCCTTCATGCCTGCAAAGCAGGCACTCTCTCTCACTGAGTTTTGCCCAGGTCCCTTAGCACTGAAATTTAATTGCTTACCTATCTGCCCTCGTCAGACATCAGAATAGGAACACTAGAGCAAGGACCTGAATTTAGAGTGACAACATGTGGAAGGTCGGATGCTCTCTATGACCTTGAGAGTGACATCTTACTGCAGTGCAGGCCTGGGAGACCAACTACTGTGCCTTCAGTGCCTGCAATGTAGGTGCCAGAGTGGAAACAAATGAGAAAGGAGCAGAGATTTCAGTGAATGAGCTTGCTCACTGAACTAGTTAAAACTGGGATGTTGCAAGTGTGTGTGTGCATCTGCTGGTCCTGGTGGCAGAGGACCCCTGGATATCTCTGAAGAGGGAATGTCGAGTATTGGGACTGACTTCCTGAATTTCCCAAGGCCTGGGGAGACCCCATGAGCTTCCTCAGCTCCTTTCCTCTGGGGTTCCCATGATGCTGCCCTGCACTCCACCCCCACCACTCTTCCTTTCTTCTCCCCAAATTAAAGCTCATCAGCATATTAATAGAACATTACAGTTCCTAATGAGGATCTAGAAAACATTTAAGTTGCAGATTAAGGACAGCTCCACCCCATTAAACAGCCCTGAGGTCTCCCAGGAGATGCATCGGTAGGGGAGGCACCAAGCAGAGAGCTACTACAGGGAGGGAAATTTTTCTCTCATGGCCTGGCAAGGGGCAAAGATAAAAATGAGTCACATGGCAAGAAGGTGGACTCACAGTCCTAGGTTGCTGCTCCCTGTTTCCCCCCTAGGCTCCCCCAAGTTAAGAATTGGATTGGCACAAGCCCGAGATAGTGTGTACCAGGTAGGGTGCTTGGCTTGCACAGAGAAAACCTGGATTTGATCCCTGGCACCACATAGGGTCCTCTGAGCACTGTCAGGAATGATCCCTGAGCACATATCCTTTCCAGGTGTGGTCCCTGAAGAAAAGGAGCTGGACAACAGTGGACTGAGAAGATGGGCATAAGTCCCAGGTTCAATCCCAGGCACTACATCATACGCCAGCACTGCTGAGTGTGACCACCTAAAAACAAACAAAACAGATTGGGCTCAAGAAAGCAAGAGGTCCAGGAGAGCAAAATGCCCAGGAGAGCAAAAGCTCAAAAGGCTTCTGAGGGCAAAGTTTGGGGGCCTAGTGCTGAGACACCTATCACATTAGCTGGAATGCTTGTCCAGGCCCAGACCCAGTCCTAATCTCACTATCACTAATACTGACAGTGCTTCCTGGATCAAATGAAATGCTGGTGATTGAACCTGGGTCAGCCTTGTGCAAGGCAGGTGTCCACCTGCTGCAATATTGCTCTGGCCCGTGCCAATCCAAGTCTTAACAGGGAGGGAACCTATCTGGGATAAAAGGGAACAGCAATTTAGGGCTGTGAGCCCAGTTTTTCTCCCTGCGGCTCATATATATTCCAGCTTGTCCATGACCTGTGTGACCTTGGAAACAGACAGTTAACTTTTTTGAGTTGCTGTTTTCTCATCTGTGAAAAGAGGAGGAGATTTAAGAGTCCATGGGTAGGAACAGTGAGAGTCCTTAATAACCACCAAACATTAGTCGTGCTCTCTAGGCTTAGCTAGTCTTCTGGCAAAAGGAAACACATGTCACTCCAACTAACTGCTTCAGTGTGTGCAAAAGGCTATGACAATGCAAGGATCAGAGAACAATCCAAATGTAAAGGTCAATGTCTTCCCTTTTGTCTACCTTATATGCAGCCTAACTGGGGTTCTGCATGAGCAGGGAAGCAAACAAGGCTAAACTGGAGGTAGCTGACCGAGACAAGGGCCCTAGATTTAGGAAAGGAGGAAATAGGGTATCAAGAATTGATGGAAGTCATTTCTTTCTGCTTTAAAGTCGTCCCCCCAGATTCTTGGTTAGCAATACTTGGGAAGATAACAGGAGGGGACATATGTCATATGAGAATATGTCCCCCTACCCCCACCCCATCCCATTCTTCCCACATTCTGCTGCAGCCACTGAGATCACCTTGCAAATATTCCTCAGTCCTGCCAGGCACACACTAATTTCAGGCCTTTGGTGTGTGCTCTTTCCTTTGCCTTATGATCCTCAGTCTTCACCATCCCTCTAGGCTTCTGCTAAAATGGCCACCATAGTTTGACTTCCACACATAACTTCTAGCATTCCATCTCACCCCAGAACTCCCTACCCTTTACCACTTTATTTTTCTTTAATGTTCTCACCTTCTACCCTGCCCTTTAACTCACTAATTTTCCCTGTTCATTGTCTAGCACTTCACACTGCAATGTGAACTCTTTAAAGACAATACGCTTTGAGTTACTGCGTCTCTAGCCCCTAGAACAGTGCTGGTAATAAATAAATATCCATAGAATGAACAGACTCCTCCAGTTTAGACCTGAAATTGTAATCTCTCTGTCTAGCCAGGATCCCTTGTCTGGAAGGAAGATCTTGCTCTAGGTTTAATTGCCTTTTTATTCATTAATTTTACTTATGGCTCAGCAATAGAGCCTTGCATATATAAGACCCTCGGCCCGATTCCTGGCACTGCAAAAAAAAATGAACAAGTCTATGCGTGTATTTGTGTGTATATGTATGTGCATCCACATGCTAAGAACTATTCTCAGCATTGTAGTTACAACAGAAAACTATTCAAGACCAGAGAGATAATACAAGTAAGACACTGTCTTTGTATGAAAGAGACATAGATTCGATCCACAGCATCTTATATGCTCCCCTGAACACCACCAAAAGTGACCCCTGAGCACAGAGTCAGGAGTAAGCCCTGAAAACAACCAGATGTGAACCCCAAACAAACAAAAATCATCTAGACATTGTCTCTGACTTCAATGTGTTTCCATGTTTGGAAGTGAGAAAGTCAGTAAGTGTAGTGATTAGACTATATAGTCAAGAGAGGTTTTCCAGAAGAGTAACCCTGGAACTGAAGGTGAAGAGATGAAGCTAGCCAGGTAGAATTCTGGGGGATAGAGCTTTCCAGGTGGTTTGACTGCAAGGCCAAATTAGAGGCAAAAGCACCAAAACAGAGTAAGAGGTTTTCTTCCTGATCAGTGTCTCATGTGTCACCCTTCTGAGGGTGTTTTGGAAAGACAAAGTAACACCCCACCTGAAGACTTGTGAGTCACTGGCATTCATGTGTGGGTATGTGTCTCAGGAAGAATTACTTAAGAAGAGGTGGCTCATGTCCCTGGGCACAAAACAGATTTCATAGAGTCTGAGCAGCTGCTCACTGGTTCTCACAGGAAACAAGGTATCAGTGGAAGTATGGAAAAACCTGAAGAAGCCTATGTTTCAGTCCAGGCTGCACCAGTGACTCATGGCCAATCAAACAGCATATAAACAGAGACTTTGTGCCTTTCCTTTCCTAGCTAATGTTGACATCAGTAGCATTGTGGAAGGGCACAGAGTGTCCAAAGTTTCCTTCCTTCTAAGACACAAGCAAACTGAATATGTTCCTGAAACATTTTACATAAACTTTGGATCACACTGGGCACAAGGATTCAGCCTCTTCCCTTTCCCTCCATATCCAGAAAGTGACAACAATGGCAACAGACAGGGTGGCATTTGAAGATTAGAAAGGAGGATGGCTGTGTCTGGTGTTGGATTTTGCTTGTGTCCTCCTACCAGGATAGGAAGGGGTCCCTTTTCTAAAATGCCCTCTGCTCCAGTCCATCTTCTCAACTATCTCTTTTCTTCCCTTGCTGAGGCCCTTCTCCAGATGCCGCACACAGATGCTGTACTTCTCAGGTTCCCTACTGGCCCCACTGAGCCAAATGCCTCTGCCTGGGCTGTGGGTTCCCTTCCCCCTTCTCTCCCCTCTCCACTGAGCTAGCGCCAGACTCCCTCCACCCCACAATAGCTCTCCCTGCACTTCTCTGAACTGCCTCCAGCTAGGCTGCATTGCTACAGTAATGAGGTGTTTGCGACTGAAGGCAGTAGGCTCTGAGCGGGGACTGGACAGCAGGCCAGTGGCCTGGGAGAAAGGCTGGAGCAAGCATAGAGACCGCCCTCAACTCAGCCTGAAATCCAGCAAGGCTTCCTCACCCACCAAGCCAGTCCGACTGTCACTGTAATCACTGATGCCCAGAGCCCAGACACAAAGGACAGGCGTGCTTGTGAATGGTCAGGCACAATTAAGCCACCATTAACAGGAAAAATCTTGGATTGCCTAATGATGCCTAATATCTGAGTAACAGGTCATTTTTATGAGATATTTTCACTCATTCTGCATAATTTTAGTAAGCATAAACTCCACTCCAGGTCTTTGTGGCCAGGAAGCCCAAAGAGGCTCAAACAGTAAGCAATTGAGGAGAGCTCTATTCACAGGTAGACAGAAATAAAAATGGACTGGGTCTTGAAGATTCATCATCTGAGAAGTCGAGACTAGCCAATCTAAGCTGGTTGTGGTAGGGCATGGCAAGAAGTTTTCATAGAAGAGGAAATATTTTGAGCCATTCTTGAATGAGTAGGAATTAAGAAAGTGAGGCTTGGGGGATGAGAAGAATGTGTCCTGAGCTCAGGAAATAACCAAAGGTGCTTAAGGATATCATAATGAATCCTCCAAACAACTTGAAAAGGCTATGTTCTACTTCCATTTTTTAGATGGCAAAAGAAAGACAAAACTGTGCTAATAACACTTAGCTTCTGGGGCAGTTTTAGTGTAAGAGAATAGTCTATCACCCATTCTTTCATTTTTCTGCTCACACTAAGCCTATGCTGTGAGGACTTGATTAGCACTGCACAGTTGGGGAAATACGGATCACAGAATAAAGTAGAGATAAAACCTCATCTTTTCCCAAGCTTTAAGAGAACATTTGGAAGGACCGGGAGCTTTAAAATACGTAGCTCCGTCAGTCAAGCCCATTGGTGGACTAAGACCCTTGGTCATCTCTACCACATCCACTTCCCCATGACAACCCTTTCCTAAGGCTGATCTTCCCCCTGGCTGGAGCAGATTTTAGGTGAAAAACCCTTGTCCTGAACCTGCATTTAATCATAGAGTGGCTGTAATATTGGCACTCATGTGAATTATTTGGGAGCTGCGTCTGGCCAGATGGGGGTTGGAAGGAGAGAGAAAGCAGGTGTTCCCACATACCAAGCATGGCAACTGCACAGGAAATAACACAGGAGGCCAGGCCATCAGCTGCCTGGTCTCTTTCTCTCCACCCTAAAAGAGAAATCTACAGCCTGTGGGAGCATAGGGAGAGGGCACAGGGATGGGGGAGTGGGTCAGGGATGCAGCTTGAGGTTGGTTGGTAGCAATGGGTTCCTAAGTGCTGTCTACTAGCTCCTTTACCCTCCTTTAGCCTTCACAATCATTTTATCTTCTCTCTCTCCTTTTCCTTCTCTCTGTCCTTTCTCTGCCTACAGTAATTGGGACTAAATACTGGGACAACACATGTGATTGTCTCTTTGATATATGAGGAACGTGGTGATGTAACTTGTCTGGAGATTACCAGAGGTCAAACATTTTTTGCGTAGCCTAGATTTTATGTGTTGAAGCACCAAACCCTCAGTTGATAGTATTAGAACATAAGGCTTTTGGGGGGTAAGTAAGCTTACATGAGGTTATGAAGGTATGGTCTTCATGATGACACTGGTGTCTTTATAAGAAGAGATGGGGGTGCTAGAGAAATAGTACAGGATTTAAGGTACTTGCCTTGCATGAGGCTGACCTTATTTCACTTATTGTCCTTGAATATAATCCCCTGAATCCTGCGAAGAGTGATCCCTGAACACAGAGCCTGGAGTAAGTTCTGTGTTTAATTGAGTGTGGCCCAAAATGTTTTTAGAAAAAGATGAGGTAAGATGTATTTTTTTGACTTTGGGGCCACACCCAGTGGCGCAGGGATTATTCTTGGCTCTGCATTCAGGGATTACTCCTAGCAGGCTTTGGGGACCATATGGAGTACCAGGGATCGAACCCGGATTGGCCACATGTAAGGCAAATGCCCCACCTGCTGTACTATGCTCTAGCTCCAGAGGTAAGAAATCTTGTCTTCCCTGTTCCTGCTTGCTCTGTGTCCCATTCTCAACCCCTTGCTGTATCGAGGACATAGCAAGAAGACTTCTAACTACAAACCAGGATCCTTCCAGGCTTTCACCAGACATGAAATCTGTCAGCTCCTTTGATTACCCAGACTCCAGAACGGAGGGAAATATGTTTGCTGTTGAAGTCATCAATTTATGGTATTTTTTTAACTGCAGCATGAACTGGCTAAGACAGGTCACATGGCAAATGTCAGTTCCAGGATTCAAACCTGAGTTTGCACAGTCCAGAGGGGGACATTTTAACTTCTCTTCCAGCTTTTGTGCTAGGGGTTGTAGTCTAGGGGACAAGACCAAGCTTTTCCAGGCTTCTCTTCCTTCTTCAGTGTCCCCTGCATACTCAGGGCCACAAGGAGGTCTGAGACCCGACCATCCGTCCATTAAAAATAACTCCTGCGGGTTGTTAGAGGCATCCGGAAGTACAATGATAAGACTTGGAATTGCAGGTAAGTGGAAAAGAGTTTAGGGTCCTGTGTGGGGCAAGGAGTCTATAATCTTTTCCTCAAACGCCCCAGAATATAGGACTATATTTTGTGATTTTGTTAAAAATGCAATGCTAGAGTTAGGGTTGCTGGATGTAATGATTTTTAAAGCATAGCATATGCTGTCCAGTTTGAATTTCAGAAAAAAGCAAAGAATTTTTTTAGCACCGGTGTATCAGTATGGTCTAAAAAGGTATTCATCATTTGTTTGAAATTTAAATTTAACTTGAATGTACTAGATTTTATCTGGCAAACTGCTATAAAGTCAGATTGCCTAGGCAATACCAGGTTTGCTACAACTATGTGACTCCAGTGACTTAGTAACCTCTCAGTGTCATAATACCCTCTCAGTAAATTGTGGTTAGAAATGCAAATAAAGTGGGGCCGGAGCGATAGCACAGCGGGTAGGGCGTTTGCCTTGCACGCGGCCGACCCGGGTTCGATCCCCGGCATCTCATATGGTCCCCCAAGCACCGCCAGGAGTAATTCCTGAGTGCAAAGCCAGGAGTAACCCCTGAGCATCGCTGGGTGTGACCCAAAAAGCAAAAAAAAAGAAATGCAAATAAAGTGATAAAGTTCATCAAGCACTTTGTGTGGGGTGCAACTCTTGGAGTGGCCAATAAATATGAACTGTTCTTAGTATTTTCTTCTTTCTCTATGGCTTCCTTATAGACAATTCTACTGCTCTTTTGCTTTTCTTAGTCAGGGGCCCCAAGGGCATACAATGAGTAGAGAGGGAAGAAGAGGGAGGAGGAAAAGGCAGGGGAGAGAGAGAAGTAAGAGGGGAAGCAGATACAGTAGGTTTTGGTATTTTATGTTCCTGCTATGCACTGTTACACATACTCCTTAATTTGGAAATCCTCACCATTCTACAGATGAAGACTTGGAAGTCTAGGAGGATAAATGAACTTACCTATGGTCACCAGAAAACCCTGTGCCTCAGAATCATCTTGCCCTCGTTTGGGACTATTTGAACCTTTGCACATCTTCACATCTTCCTAACTTGGGTCCTATTTTATAATCTTGTTAAGTGGAAACCACAGCTCAGTTTTGGGGAACATGTGTATGTATAGGGAGCAGAACAGTCTGATAAATTAGACCTCCTTCAGCTCCTAGCTCGAGCTTCATCCTTGTGCATCCCCCTGCTTCCCTCCCCAGCTGGGCCCATGCTGATAGCTCTATCCTGCAGAAAAATGTACACCTCTCTGATATACCCAGTTGCACGGCCACTATGTGTGCTAATCAACAGTCAGCACTTGCCAACAATTTGCTTCAGTTCTGGGATTTGCTTTGGGCTTATTTATTTGTTATATCTATACCTTATGTTGCAGGATGGCCGACTTGGATATGATCAAAATATGAGGAAAGAGGCCCACAGAAATGGGCTGAGTAAAGGAGTAAAAACTAAAAGCCAGGAGGCCATACAGGAGTTATCTTCACCCTCCTTCTGCTCCTGACAGTACTGCACTAAAACAAAACAATGTATACAAGGATAACATCAAATCCTCCTGGAATATTCTGGCAACCTTGGGAGGTGGACCAGCAGGGATTCAAAAACTCACATTGAGAAGAGACAATTAAGTCTCTAGGGGTAATATGATGTATTGATTTTTTAACTCGTCTTTTGACTAGAGACAACAAAGATGGAGCCTTCATCTTGCCACATCTTGCATCCTTTTCTACAAACTAAAGAGCAACTTAAGCCCAGAGAGGGGAAGACTCTGGGCCAGGATCATACAATGAATTTAAGGTAGAACCAGGACTAACACTGGAGCATGCTGATCACTAGTCCCACCTTCTCATGATTACATCTGGGAGGGAGCTGGCTTGGAGTAACAAGTATTTCCCTACCCACCATAACCCCAAAATAAAAAGCCTTAAACCTCCTAAAGGTTCTGCCCTGAGTTCCCATGAGTTCCTGGGAACAGTTACTTGTATCTTCCCAAGTTCATTCTAAGCGAACTTGTCCCTTTCTCTCTGCTTCTTTCTGAGTGTGTATCTGTCTATCTATCTCTCTAATTTGTTTGTTTTGACACAGCCAACATTGCACAGGAGCTACTTTCAGCTTTGTACTCAGAGACTGCTCTCAGTGATGCTCAGAATAGCATGCTGTACCAGGAATCAAACCTGGGGCCTCCTGCATGCAAAACATGTTCTTAGCTCTTTGGGTTATTTATCTATTTGTGATTTCATTTTGTTTTTTTCTGAACCAAGCTGTGCTCAGGGCTTTCTCCCAGCTCTGTGCTCAGGGTTCACTACCAGTAGTGGTTGGGGGATCTTATCCAGTACCAAGAATTGAACCGGAATAGACTAGGTATAAGACAAGTACCTTAACCTCTGTACATACTATATCTCTTTTCCTCGTTGGATTACAGTTCTAAAGCATTTTAAGAAATAACATTGGTTTGTCCTTTCTCATACCACAGGGAGCTTACTCCCACCACAGTGGAATGGTGATCAGCCCCAATTTCATCAGGCACTACCAATCCTCTGTGTTTTTCCTTGACCTCTCCTTTGTGCTCTTCTTCCCATATCTGTTAATCACTCATATCCCCAAGTCAGACCCTGTAACTTGTAAAGTCAAATTCTTCTGAGGGCTCTGGATTTTGTTTAGTGCAGTGTCCTTTTTGTATAGAGAGTTAATGCTATGTTTTTGTAACTTGGGAGTTAATTGATTCCAAATAATATTTACTGTTGGGCATCTGTCATATTACTTGACTTAAGCCTCAAAGTGGGGGGTACCAGAGAGGGATTTAGTTGTAACCAGGACAAGACTTATGGTACCCTAGCATTGAAAAGATACAGGATAAGTGCCATAAAAAGTATAATAAATTAAGAGCACAGCCATGGAACAAACTCCTTCATGACCCAAAAAGAAGCAACTGAATAAGAACCCTTCTGGGGTTAGGAAAGACTAACCTGTCCTGAGGACTGTAGTCTGGGATATATAGTGAGATGTCCCCAGGAAGAGCCAACCTTTAAGCTTAGTATATGTTTTACTTGTCCATACAAAATGACTAGAAATATTATTAAAAAGTAAATTTAAGATGATTATTTAAATGGATATTGGCTAAGGAAAGGAGAAAGCAATATACCTTAGGTGGAATTCTGCCCTTGGACAGATCTCCTAGCAGGAATCTGGAGTGCTGAGTGCTTAGATGAGATTTTGTCCTTGATTATCTCCTAGAAGAACTTCACCTGAAGAAAGTGCTTTATATCTGTTTCTTGTTTATGATAATGTTCAACCACACCTATGTGTAATTGCTATCTCCAACCCCTTATGATCTCTCTAGAACTAATGCTGGTGAGACTTGAATAAATGGCCACTGATTACACTGATTACCACCCAGCTTGGTGGCCCCAGTTCTTCCTTCATTCATTGTCGTTGTTGGCTGGGCTGTGGGATGGTGGTCAGCCCCGAACACACCAGGGGACCCTCAGGTAATGGCAGGCAGGTCAGTGACCACCTACCCAGGAATAGCAGCAATTCCCGAGTTATCTCCCTGACCTTGCTTGCTCCTCCAGCTCTGCAGTCCTAGGAGGATTGACACATAGTAAGTGCTAAGTAAACATTAGTTGTATGGAAACTTAAATGAGTAGAGCAACAGGAAACATTCTGCAAAAGTGTAAAAGAGCACACAATCTCTGACCAGCAAGGTTCCAAGGAAATATTCACAAAAGTGCCCTCCAGGAGATATGTACAAGGATGTTCTAATAAGCACTCCTTGTTTATAAAATGTGTAAAGCAACCTAATTGCATCTGATTGGGAGTACAGATAAACAGGCTGTGGTGTATTGATACAACAGTATACCACATAGCAGACAACAAATAAATGACAGCTACTTGTATTAACATGGATTCATCTCAGAAATAATGTGGAATAATAAAGCAAGTTGCTAAGTGTACACAGAATACCATTGATGCATAGCTTTCAACACATCAAATCAGAAGAGTAGTTAACTTGAATAGTAGATAGGCAATTGGTCAGAGAGGGAAGGTACCTGGGGATCTCCCACTGTATCTGCAATGTTTTCTTAGTGAAACTGAATAATGGGTAATGCATACTGTGCTGTTCTTGAGACTTTTTTATGTATCTGGAATATTTCATTAGACAAATGGGAAGGAAACATTTACAGAAAAAATAACCAGATAGCTCATGTTCCTGCTTCTCCTTTGTCTTCTGTGTGCATCTCTTTGGAACACATATGAATCTTGTAGTCCAACTAACCTGGATTAGAATCCTGCCTATATCTTGATACTTGAGATATCACACTATCACCTCCCTGCCTTATTCCCCTGAGGAAACTCTTGCTGAGCAAGTACTAAAGATGATAGATCTGGACCCAAGAGATAGTTACAGGGTCTAAGGTGTTGGATCCCTGGCACTGTCTTAGAGTTTATTTAGCTCAACTCATTTCACAGATGGCAAAATGAGGCCCAGAGGGGAATGTCTGCTTCAACTTTAAGAGTTGAGAAGGCAACTGCTCCTCCATATTCCCTACTCACCCACCACTGGTCAGACAGCCCAGAGAAGGAGGTAGCTTGGTTGGTAATGATTTCAAGAGGGAAGGACAGGCAATGTAGTGCTGAGTCTTAGCCTCAGAAAAAGAGCTTCACGGCAGGCATTCTGGTGAGCAACGCGGCCCCGACAATGCTCCGGACCCGAATCGGGGCCAGCAACACTGGGGGGCCGGAGGGAGGAGGTGCCGCCAGCACACCTTCTCCAGATGGAACCCTGGCGACACTGAGCAGCAACTAACACGGCTCCAGGATTCGGGACTGGGACAGATCCGAGCCGCGCGGCTGCTAACGCGGCCACGCGACCTTTTCTAACACCTGAAAACATACAATCTTTGAATGGAAAACTAATTATCAAATGCCTCCTTATTAGGGTTATCTTGTTTGGGGATATAACTCCCACAACAATAGTGAGTTTTGTGTTGAAATATGGAACGTAATCAAGGTGAAGAGAAAATAAAGTGAGGTTCATCAGTTATACAGTTGGGGTGGGGGGCGGGGGGTATACCGGGGACTTGGAATATGGGCACTGGTGAAGGGATGGTGTTTGAATACGGTATAACTGAGACATAAACCTGAGAACTCTGTAACTTTCCACATGGTGATAAAATTTTTTTAAAAATAAAAATTAAAAAAAAAAGAAAAAGAAAAAGAGCTTCAGCCTTGCCAGAAGAATGGGTCAGGCCTTATCAGAATCCTGTGTTAAGTGTGTATTTGCTCCTAGCAAGGACTCCTACCTTCAGAATTTTAGGATTTATGTAAATAGTGACATAAATATTTCCTTCTGCCAGGAAAGGAGATATAGACCTCAGACCTATGTACAGCAAGGGTGAGACAGGAAGAAGTTGTTTCCTGAGGACAAACTTAGATGCAACTAGAATTTTTGATAAAGATCATGGAAGACAAGACAGGCTGTCCTGAGAGGGAAGCAAGCCAACTGGCTGGAATCTACTTCTCTGACTCAGTGATACTCTGTCAGCATTCATTCAAAAATCTATGTGGTCAGAAAATAATGCTATTTATTCAAAGGCAATTATCTTCATATAGAAAAGATACAAGGAAGTGGGCAAAAAAATGGCAGCTGCATGGTGGTAGGCGTCAGAGCTGGGGACTGGTGGCAGGCAGCTCTTAGTGATCTGAACGTTGTGTTGCTGGCCACAGAATCTCTGTGTAAATGAATCTTAAGTATTGTTTAAATATTCTCTCTCAAAAAGAGTGCTTTACAGACTCCAAACCAAACTGCCACAGAGCTCGCGCCCCCAGGTGGGACTCCTGAAGACGGCAGCTGTGTGGGAACTACAGGCACCAGGGTCTGGCCAGTGTCAGCAGCTCTATGCACTCTGAACAGAGCTCGCTGTAGTCACAGAATATGTTTGTGAATGAATAGTGCTTTCAAATTCACCTGGTGTGGCTGCTGCAGCCTACAAACCACCCAAGCTGCATACAGTCCCCACCCCAGCCAGTCTGGTCCCAGACATTGCCAGCACCTCCACTACAGCTGGGACCCTGAGCATCACGGGTGGGTCAATCTGAAGTTGCTGTACCACAGCATCTAGTGCCTGATGGTTGCCCCTGGCTTCCTGACACCTCAAAATCAGTGCCATGCCTCCAGCCAGATTCCATCAACTTGGGACCAAGTCTTCACTGTATCACTGTTACTGTCATCCTGTTGTTCGTTGATTTACTCGAGTGGGCACCAGTAATGTCTCCCAGCCCTGAGATTTTAGCAGCCTCTCCTTACTCGTCTTTCCCAACGATTGGAGGCTCTTTCAGGGTCAGGGGAATGAGACCTATGATTACTGGTTTTGTCATATCAAATATGCCACGGGTAGCTTGCCAGGTTCTGCCCGTGTGGGTGAAATACTCTCGGTATCTTGCCAGTCTCTCTGAGAGAACTGTCTGAACTCCATCAAATATGGTGTGGTAATTATGGAAAGTGGGTAGGAAGTGTCTTATAATGTGTCTGGAAAGTGGCCTGGAGCATGGCGGCGGTTGGGTGGTGGAGGTCGACTACCGGGGCTGGGTTTCTTGGGGTGGGGAGGGTTCTCACCAGCCCCCCTCTTGGGCGCCCCCAATGAAAACAGCCTGGCACGGGGACCAGTGGCATGGCTATGGTGGCCTCATTTTATACTCCCATCTGGGAGTAGCAGCCGTTGAGATCTAAAAGAAAAAAAAATACATCTATAAAAAATATACATCTATAAAATATATACATCTCTAAGAAAAAAAATACATGTTTTAACTTTTAAAATGGAACCAATTGATACCCTTCAGATAAAGAAAGCACTAGGCCTTAGTCTTTTCACTGATAACTACTACCAGGCATGGAGTTATCTTGCTCTCTTGTGTTAACCTATAACGCAAAGTGATATCAGTGAAAATAGTGTGGCATGGGGGAGGGGAGAATATATGCAGAGATTAAAGCAATAGAATTGAGAATTCAAAAATAAAACCATGCATGCCTGAAAAACTCTTCTATGACAAAGATCTACAGTGAGAAAGGATAGTCTTATCAATAAATGCTAAGAAAACAGAACCATCACATGGAAAAGGACAAAACTACCCTATTCTCTAATACCATTAATAACATAAGTTAAGTATTAAAGAGTGGGAGGCAAATCCACAGAAGAAAATATAAGCAATATTTTGCTTGATATCAATCTTAGAAATGTGCTTTGGAAATTCCTCTCCTATAGCAAGAAACACAAAATCAAGAATAAATAAATGGAATTGCATCAAAAGTAACACAACAAAATGCAAAGATATCTTACAGAACTTGGGAAAACATTTGCAGATCACACATTTAACAAAAGGTTAATATCCAAACTATAGAAAGAACTCATAATACCAAACAGCAAAGAGGAGAGTTGTTTGCCAATAAAATGAAAGTTGTTTACAGTTAAAATGGGTTAAAATGGGCAGAAACAATCAGATGCTAGTTTTCTGTGGTATGTTTAGGTTTCAATCCTGATCAAGTCCAAGAAAGAATTATAGTTTCCTTCAACTTTTATTGTTAGGGCACATAGGGTACATAGAATAAAGGCGGTAAGGTGCTTGCTTTTGATCCCCAGCACCACACATAACCCCAAGTCTATCAGAAATGATCCATAAGTACAGAACCACAAGTAAGCCCTGCGTATAAGGATAATGGTGGTTTCATAAAACTAGTTAAAAAAGCACTTACTCTGTTTTATCTTCAGGAAGAGGTTGTAGAGAAATGGTATGATTTTATTTCCTTTATAATTCTTTTTTTTTTACAAACAAGTATTATTGTCTTATAGAATTTATGTAGGTTTTGGTTGTCCATCCATTTGGGCATTCGCCTTTCACGCGGCCGACCCGAGTTCGATTACTCCGCCCCTCTCGGAGAGCCCAGCAAGCTACCAAGAGTATCACACCCCCATGGCAGAGCCTGGCAAGCCATCCGTGGCATATTTGATATGCCAAAAACAGTAACAATAAGTCTCACAATGTGAGACATTACTGGTGCCCGCTCGAACAAATCGATGAGCAACAGGATGACAGATGACAGATCCCTGAAAATGAACATGTATGTTCTCTGTGCATTGACTTATGTGCCATTCTTCTCCCAACCTCAATACTTTTTTCCTTCTAGTAATCATTATTTGGTCTTATAGTTCAAAAGTTCATTATTGATTTATTTATTTCACATTTACCCCCTCTATCACATGTAGGAATAGTCATATGTTTTTTGTCTTTCTCTGACTGGCGTACTTTTCATGTAGCATATCTTCCATGTGGTTGCAGGTATAGAGTTTCATCTTTCTTATAGTCAAATAGTATTCCATTTTATATATAAACCATGTATTCAGTAACCATTTGTCAGTAGATGGATACTTTGATTGTTTCATTTTTCTTGTCTATTGTGAATACTGCACAGCAGACATTTATTTCTTAAAATTATTGTTTTTGTAAATAGCCAGAAGTAGAATGATGGGCCATTTAGCTTAATTTTTAAAGAACTCTCCATATTGCTTTCCACACTTGCTCTACATATTTAAATTCCAACAAACATGATATAAGGGTTCCATTTCCCCCTGCCCTCCCCAATACTTTTTATTTCTTCTCTTTTGGATAATAGCTATTCTCACAGGTGTGGGGTGATGTTTCATTGTTGCTTTGATTTGCATTTCCCTAATACTAAGTGATGATGAACATCTTTTCATGTGACCATCGACCATCATGTCTTTTTTGGTAGAGTGTCTATTCAGATCTTTTGCACGTTATTTTAATTTTAATTGTTGCTAGCATAAAAAATCAGGAAGTACTTTTCAATGTACAAGTGGTTTAGCTGACTTTTAATGATGTCATTTTTGGATTCAGGAATATTTGAGTGACACAAATGAGGTCTGTAAAGATGCTTTTTGAAAGTTTATGGTTCATTTAAGAAGGTCCCAGGGTGGGGCTGGAGCGATAGCACAGCGGGTAGGGCGTTTGCCTTGCACGCGGCCGACCCGGGTTCTAATCCCAGCATCCCATATCGTCCCCTGAGCACCGCCAGGGGCAATTCCTGAGTGAAGAGCCAGGAGTAACCCCTGTGCATCGCCGGGTGGGACCCAAAAACCAAAAAAAAAAAAAGAAGGTCCCAGGGTGTGGTCAGCTCCACAATCACACAAAGGAATCTATGACCCTTAACTTTTGGAAGGTGGGTGACCAAGTTTTACAAGAAATTAAATTGCCAAACTTTAGATATGCAGGAGCCACGCCCACAAGCCACCTCTTGTGACACTATACAAGCTCATTTACCAGCCTTGCTACAAAGACTCATAAAAAAAATCTCAAAAGAAATCAAAAAGCCACAGAAAAATTTTTGGAACAGTGCATGGCTGAATCATCCAAGGCACATCAAAGGGGGGTGGGTTTGTCCAGTACCTGCTCAAACAGAGGCCCCAGCAGCTGCTTGCTCCCACAATCTAAAATTGCTGCCATACTCCTGGCCAGACTCTACTGTCTGGGGAAACACCTCATTGAGAAATTAACCTGCTGAAAATTCGGGTATGTGGAATTTGTGACTGAAATCTACAGGCTTTCTTGGAGTGGAGATGGACTACCTCTCCATCTTCCCTGTACTTCTGGAAGCCCCACCAGTCATGTCGACATTCCAAAGCTGTCACCTAGTTAAAAATCTACTACAGGGGCCGGAGCGATAGCACAGCGGGTAGGGCATTTGCCTTGCACGCGGCCGACCCGGGTTCGATCCCCGGCATCCCATATGGTCCCCCAAGCACCGCCAGGAGTAATTCCTGAGTGCAAAGCCAGGAGTAACCCCTGAGCATCGCTGGGTGTGACCCAAAAAGCAAAAAAAAAATCTACTACAGCTGTACCTTCTGATAAAAATACTGAACTTCCTGACATCTCAAATGTTACAACACTGATAAACCAGTAGCACAACAAATGGGAAAAGACAACCAATCATCATTAATAAAACATAAACACAGAAGGCTTAGCCTGTGACAACATTTTAGTAATCTTTCATACAATGACTTAAAGGCTCCATGATGATATACAACAATTTATTAGTTAATGGTTGGAAGCTCGCGGATGTCTGTTTAATCCACAGCTGTACTATGCATTCACCACCAGGCTCTCACCATTCTACAAGGAAGTGATCATCGACATAAAGAGAGGGGTTCAGCAGGGTGATACCATTTCTCTGAAACTCTTCAGTGCCACCCTTGAGAATGTCATACTATGACTGAAATGGGAAGAAATGGGAGTGAAGATACAAGGTCGGCAACTACAACACCTCCGCTTCACTGATGGCATCGTTCTAATAAAACCAAACATTAGCCAAGAGGCACGAATGCTGGCCAACTTCGACTATGAGTGTGGAAAGGTCGGACTGCAGCTGAATCTCACCAAGACAATGTTCATGAAAAATGAACTAGTCCCTGACGTTCCACTTGCTCTCAACGGAACGAACATCTCCAAATGCAGCAGCTATGTGTACCTGGGTTAAGAACTCAACATGAGGAACGACTTGGCACCAGAACTGCGCAGGAGAAAGAAAGCGACATGGAACTTCTTCAAGAGCATCGAAGAAGTTATTAAGAGGACAAGGAACCTCCAGCTTCAGGCACATCTTTTCGACTCCACCATTCTTCCTGCACTAACATACGTCTCAGAGACCTGGGCCCTACAAAAAGAGGATGAGAATGTTATCCGGATATCCCAAAGAGGAATCAAAAGAGCTATGCTTGAAATATCACATTTCACTCAAGTGAGAGAAGGAATATGAAGTTCCGACCTCCATCGACGACCAAGAATCAGGGACACTGTCTCATTTGCCAAAGCATCGAAGATCAGATGGGCCAGACACATAATGCAATTCAGAGACGACTACTGGACTAGAGTTATTACTGACTGGATTCCATCTGATGTCAAAATACCGCGTGGCGGCCCATCTACTAGATGGTCAGACTTCTTCATCAAAACCCTAAACAAACGGTTTGAGGCTCTTCATGTTCCTGGAGTGAGCAGATGCCATTGGGCTTCACTAGCACATGGCAGGGACGAATGGAGATGTTACTGGTTTGCTCAAGCAAATTGAAGATCAACAGGATGACAAGTGATACAAGTGATGGTTGGAAATGTGCCTCAAGTGCTAGGGGAGAAGGCAGCTGGGAGAGGGAAGGGACCACTAGGACAATGATAGATAGAAATGATCACTCTGGATATAAACTGTGTGTTGGAAGTAGATAAAAGAACAATTACAATGACCATTCAGTACCTGTACTGAAAATTATTTTTCTCTCAGGGAGAGAGAGAAAGAGAGAGAGAAGAAAAATATCTGCCAGAGAGGCAGACTGGAAGGAGAAGCAATGGGTGTTGGAACATTGTCTGACTGAAACCCAATCATGAACGTCTTTCTAATGGTGTATCTCACAGTGATTAATTTTTAAAGATAAAAGAAATTTGGAATTAAGGTTTATTCCAGAATGAGGAGTGGGACACTGTGGTATCCTGCTAAATGCTAACACTGAACTCTTTCTTCTCCTGGACCATCAGTATCTTAGTCACCACCACTCCCCCACTCCATTCTCCAGTTAAAATACTTAGGCACAGAGAGATTCAGTGAAGCAAAGATCTAAATTCAAACTCTTGGTGTTATATGATGATTTCAGGACACCTTGGGCTTCTCCTTTCTGTATGACCCTGGAAAGTCCACAATGGAACAAGTTTGCCTGTCCATGCAGTTACTACAAAGACACAGGGTCAGTAAACAGCCTACAGCAAGCTATCCCACTGACCTCTGTTGTTTGGGGGCTCCAGCTGGATGCTCCCCAGGCATATTGGCAGGACTGGTGTTGGTTATAGGCCCAAGTGTCCTGCAGAGAACCCCTTGAAGGGTAGCCCTTGTCCCTGCTCTAATTATGCAAACAATTTTTCTCAGCCTCTCCAAATAAACAGTGAGCAGTTTACACGGCATAATATACTGGGAAATGTGAAATAATATGCTGCTACTGGGTGCCTTAGCTTCAGAACTAAACAGATTGCTTAAAAGACTGGGCCTGACCATACCTCTTAGGAATCTTTTCCACACTGGACTATCTATATACTACCATTCATTTCTGAGTCACTGTTCCCACTAATGCCCAGTCATCTATAGACCCTAAGAAACAGAATTAGTTGCCAGGTTGTATGAGGATCACATTAATATGTCCCTTAAACAGAGTTACTGAAGACAGGCTGCAAGAGAGGATAGTGAAACCCATGTGTGCAAATAAATGCAACCCATGTGCATAGGAACTGTGCACCATGTGATGTTTATGTGTTTCTGCAGGTAGGGGTATTTCTGATTGTGTGGGTTTTATTATTAACTTGGGAATCAGATTTTACAAAGGAGAGAGTGCATGGGTGGGTATGCTGAAGGATGGAGAAGTGGACCTGGTGAGTTGTGAGGGGTTTAGATTCCTCGGTCTAGCTGTGGATGGGTTCCTAACATGTATGTCAACATAAGAAGCCTGTGAAGAAGGCTTTGGTCTACTTGAGATCAAGAAGCCTTCCAACATCACACAATTGAGAATTGGAATGCACCTTCCTGACTGCCAGAGGAAATCATATGACATTACTGGTTACCTGACCTATTTCTTGCACTCAGAACTGCCATACTTCCAAGACTGGCAGTGCTATATCTTCTAACTTCAAAGGTTAACTGCCAGGTTTAACTCCATCTCTGCTTTATCTGCTGTGTGATCTTGTACAAGTTATTTAACTTTTCTGGGGCATATTTTCTCTCTGTGAAATGGGCCCTTTCACCATATCGATTTCCATGGGTTGTGAGGGCTAAATAATTTATGCATATGAAATGTTCAATAGTGTCTGATCCATGGTCAGCACTCAGAGATGGTTGGCTTCTATTAGTATTATTTCTTTCCTATATGTAGCCTGGTATAATGCTTGAGGACTCTAGACACAGAATACATCATTTTGGAGGTAATTGATAGACTCACATATGTGATATTACTTCCTAGAGCTAATGTGTTAAGATGTTTTTCTCCAAGTAACTCATCCCTTTAATAGGGTCTTCGAATACTTACTGCATCCTAAAATGCTTGGAGAGTGTCCCAAACTGCTGTTTGTGTGTCTGAGGAGGAACAGGAGTTAGAGCAGATTTTATGGACCTTCTAAGTTTCTCAACCCGTGGGCCAGAGACATACTGCAATAGATTAAAATGCTTGTATTTTACACAGCAGACCACAGTTCAATCCCTGGCGCTGCATATTGGTACTCTGAGCCCTGGCAGAAGTGATCCCTGAGCACAGAGCTATAAGTCAGCCCTGAGCACAGCTGTATATGGTCCCCAAACCATATATAAATAAATAAATAAAATTTTATTTTTTAATTTAATAAATAAAATTTTATTTTTTAATTTAATAAATAAAATTTTAAATGATCCCCTGAGACTTAGGGTAGGTGGCATTATGGGAAGTTACACAAATGGAAAAGGGCATATTTGGAATTCCAACATATTCCCCTTCTCCCCACCCCCAAATACTCAGGTTGTCTGAACTCTTTGTAAAATAAGATATTTGCCAATGGAAAAATTACTTTCTCAAGCTTTGCTGTGACTTCCCAGGTGTTGATTCCTTTAAGCCCTCATTCATGGATCTCCCAGTTTATCCCTGGCCAGCAAACTCTCTTTCCCCAACTCATACCCCAGTATTCAAGAACTATTTGACCCGCTAAGCTTCTCTCACCACATCATCAGCCCCATAACCAGGCACCCCCACCTTTAAGCCCACACAATAATCATCACAAAATGTCTGCCTTCAAGCTGAACTGTCCATCTTCCCCTGACTTAAAGGAGACTATTTGAGAAGCAGTTTATTTAAATCCACTCCGATGGTTTTGAGTTACCAGAGTGATCTGAAGTGGGAGAAAATGGAAGAAAAGAGTGGCAACAGTCCATGTGAGAGGCAGTTTATGAGAGAGTGTGAAAAGCAAAGCAATGGACGGGAAAGATAAGGGAAAAAAAGAGAAAAGGAAGTAAGAAAGAGCCAGAGAGAAAACTGAGAATTTTATTTTTAATCTTGCTTCATGAATGCTGGGAGACAGAAATTTGCCAATGATAGGGCCTGACCAGTTTTTAACATTCTTTGTGAGCAGAGAGGCCCACAGGAGCTATATGAGCAAGCAGCAGGGTGTGCCTTTGGAATGCTGCCAAGACTTGGGTTGGGGCCAAGTTTGACTCCCAGTGTGACCTTGGGCCAGTCTCTTCCTTGCAAGTCCAGGCTTTTTATTTTTTTATTGAATCACTGGGAAATAGACCATCACAAAGCAATTCATGACTGGTTTTCAGTTATACAATGTTCCAACACCGATTCATCCACCAGTGTACATTTCCCACCACCAATTTCCCTAGTTTCCCTCCCACCATCATCCTACCACACTCACTCATCCATGCCTGCCTCTATGGCAGGCCTCTTTCTTCTTTCTCTCTCTCCTGTCCTTTTGAGCATTATGGTTTGCAACACAGGTACTAAGAGGTCATCATATTTATTCAGGGAATTCAGTATTTTTACCGGGAATGTACAGCTGGAGTATCTTTTTGTAACTGGGTGGCGGTTTTTGCATGTGGACATGACTGCTGGGGCTTCTGGAAGTGGGGGAGGTGGGAAAGGTATCCCATCCCAACCCTAAGAAAGACTGGGTATTTCAGGCACAAAATCTGCATACACAAATTTTCAGCAGATTAATATCTTGGTGAGGACCATCCCAAGATAGTGAAGTTCAGCCAGGGCCATGGCAGCAACTTTGTCTTGTGGGAGCAAGTGGCAGCTGAGGGCTCTGTTTGGGCAAGTATTGGGCTAACATGCCCCCTCCCATGTATCCTGGTCTATTCAATCTTGGGCTAGTCCGAGATTAACTGTGGCTTTTGATCTCTTTCAAGATTTATTTATGAGTCTCTGAAGAAGAACTGGTAGAAGAACGTACATGGTGGCATTGGAGTTGGTTTGTGGGGTGACTGCTGGTGCTTTCAGGAGTCTAGGGAAGTGGGAGGAGGTAGCCCATCCCAACTTTGAGAAAGACTAGGCATCTTAAACTTTTCCCAATACCCAATGCCCAAGAAATTTTTTCACATCACCCCAGATATATAAAATAGGTTTACATGTCAAACATTTGCCACTAATAAATGATACATTCATTTACCAAGAAAAATATTAGCTACTGTCACATTCAATGATAAAGTCATGATACACAGTTTAAGAAGTTGGGTTCTAGGCCAGTGTTTTTCAAAGTCAGTGATACTGTGTGAAGGGAATTGCCCAAAGATATAGCAGCAGTAGTGGATTCAAGTGCAAATGTGGTTGGGTAAAGTTGCTTTCTGTTTGTTCCCTTAAAGAAGGTAGATTTCAAGGTCAGAAAGACAGTAGAGCAAATAGGGCATTTGCCTTGCATGCGGCTGACCCAGATTCAATCCCTAGTAGTCATGTGGTTCTCTGCCATTAGTGATTCCTGAGTGCACAGTTATGAGTAAGCAATAAGCACCACCAGGTATGGCTCCCAAATAAGAAAAAGGTAGATTTTCAGGGGTCACTGAGTGATTTATTTCATAAAAAGGGGTGTTAGGCTTACAAGAAGGTTTGGGAATCTCTACTCTAGTCATGGCTTCCTGATGGTGGAGAGGGCTAGGGCTGGAGAGGGGAACAGGCTTACTGAGTGTCGATGGAGAAAATATTATTGTGATCACCATTTTTGTTGTCAGAGTTATTTGCTTGGGGGTCAGAGATGTTGCATGAATATTCTTTCAGTCGGAGGCACAGAGACAAGACAGGTGAGAGGAATGTAAAGAGCACAGAGGACCAACACATCAATCTGGCTCGAGGCGAAGAGCGATTGCCAAAGGCCTCCTTTTATTCTATTTTTTTATCAGTTACATCCTAATGACTTCATCACAGTGAAAGACTCACTAGCGAGAGTAAAAACAGTTATAGGATGAGCATTGGTCAAAAGAACATCAGGGTATACATTGTCTTGTGAAAGCTATGTTATCAAAGCTATGTTGTCATGATTTAAAACATCAGAGGGGGAAAGGATATTTACACAATACCCATCAGATAAGGGGTTGATATCAAGGGTATATAAAGCACTGGTTGAACTCTACAAGAAGAAAACATCCAACCCCATCAAAAAATGGGGCGAAGAAATGAACAGAAACTTTACCAAGGAAGAGATACGAATGGCCAAAAGGCACATGAAAAAGTGCTCTACATCACTAATCATCAGAGAGATGCAGATCAAAACAACCATGAGATACCACCTCACACCACAGAGACTAGCACACATCCAAAAGAACAAAAGCAACCGCTGTTGGAGAGGATGTGGGGAGAAAGGGACCCTTCTACACTGCTGGTGGGAATGTCGGCTAGTTCAGCCCTTTTGGAAAACAATATGGACGATTCTCAAAAAACTAGAGGTTGAGCTCCCATTTGACCCAGCAATACCACTGCTGGGAATATATCCCAGAAAAGCCAAAAAGTATAGTCGAAATGACATCTGTACTTATATGTTCATCTCAGCACTGTTTACAATAGCCAGAATCTGGAAAAAAACCGAGTGCCCTAGAACAGATGACTGGTTGAAGAAACTCTGGTACATCTATACAATGGAATACTATGCAGCTGTTAGAAAGAATGAGGTCATGAAGTTTGCATATAAGTGGATCAGCATGGAAAGTATTATGCTAGTGAAATGAGCCAGAAAGAGAGAGACAGACATAGGAAGATTGCACTCATCTGTGGACTATAGAATAACAGACTATAAGACTAACACCCAAGAATAGTAGAAATAAGTACCAGGAGGTTGTCTCCATGGCTTGGAGGCTGGTCTCTCATTCTGAGCAACTCAGAGAAGGGAACACCAAGTAAAATGTGATTGGAGGTCATGTGGGGGAAAGATGATGCTGGCCCAATATAGGCTAGAGACTGAACACAATGGCCACTCAACACCTTTATTGCAAACCACAACACCTAATCAGAAAGAGAGAACAAAATGGAATACCCTGCCATAGTGGCAGTGTGGGGTGGGGGGAGATGGGACTGGGGAGAGGGGAGAGGGATGTTGGGTTTACTTTTGGTAGAGAATGGGCACTGGTGAAGGGATGGGTTATCAAACTTTGTAAGGGAGAAACATGAGCACAAAAATGTATAAATCTGTAACTGTACCCTCACGTTGACTCACTAATTAAAAATAAACTATTAAATTAAAAAAATAATAATAATAATAAAAATAAAAGTAGACTATAGACCGAAAAATAAATAAATAAATAAAAATGCATTGTACTGTATGAAATGAGCATTAAAACGTAAAAGGAAAAAAAAATAAAACATCAGAGGAAGATATAGAGCTGGACACATAGGATCTACAGTTTACATATCTCCCACATTTTTGTGGTTGGTTACACATAGGGCAAAGAGAAGCCTTATACTGATACTTTAAGGTCCAACCAGATTAAGGATGTGTAAGAGAAGGGAAAACTGCTGCCTAGTACTGCTAAGATAAGATATGACCAGGCAGGTGTATGAGAACATGCTGTACTTCTCCAGATCATCCGAAGTCACAAATTTTGCTTGCACACTTAGTGTAAAAGTGGGGCCTCGATTCCCCCCAATTTCGGGGCCTGAAGGTAAGAACCCAGGGTATAGTAGGCACTGGAAGGGATAAAGTTACACTGGGTATGCATGGTCTCCCAGAAGCCGGAGTCATAAATTATGGGCAATTCCACTTTGAAGTAGGGTGCATATATTGATGTCCTGAACTCTCTGACAAAGGCAGCTGGTCTGCCTTTGAAGGAACAAGTCATGCGGCACCTCCTCAAGAGGGTACACAAGCATTGTCATTTGTTTGAGCCCAGGAGTAAAAAACAGTTCGATTTGAAACTGTGGGGAAAAGTAGGAAAAGAATGTCATGCTCATCAAGGAGAGGACTTGATTCCTGTAGATGAGTGGGTGAATATATTGTAATTACCACCAACATGATTCCTCAGCAAGTGCCTGATCAAAAACCAGAAAAACTAGCTTTCCCAGTGAGATGTAGGTGGATGCGCTGGAGGGTCACTGGTCGAGGAGTGTGGGAAACGTCCCCACTGCCTGCGACACCCCAAGAATAAGACATCACTCAATTAAGAACTTTTAAAGCTAATGTCAAAAATGGTAACATTAAGGCTGGAGGGTAGGGCGTTTGCCTTGCACGCGGCCAACCCGGGTTCAATTCCCAGCATCCCATATGGTCCCTGAGCAGCACCAGGAGTAATCCTTGAGTACATGTGCCAGGAGTACATGAGCCCTGTGCATTGCCAAGTGTGACCCAAAAAGCAAAAAAAAAAAATGGTAACATCTGACCACCATAAGTTTACAAAAACTTTGTCATAATTAATTTTGCCAGCTTTATATTATCAAAAGCGCCTTCTTGACCCATTTTTAACAAGCAGGAAACAGGCTGGTCAGGCTGTGAAACAAGAGGACAAAGATTTCCAATTGGCCGTCATCAGTTTTCTCCCTGCCAATATTGAAGGGCCAGATAGATCGATCAAGTATATATATGTGCACATGTGCATGTGGTGTTTGTAGTCAGTCAGTCTGTTGTCTTTCTGTCTGTCCTGTCTGTTTGTGTGGAATACTCAAATGTTAGAGTCAGGTTGAAATTAGAAGTACAAATCCTTAGACCTGGACAAGTATCATCATTAAAAGAAGTTCATGGGCCTGCTCATTGCCATGATCATGGGACCCAGACTGCAGAATTCATCCAGAAGTGGCACAAGAACTCCGAGAAATTATGGACTGCTCAAAGACCAAATAACTGAATTACAGGCCAAGTTAGTCTATGTTACACAAATTGGTACTTTGTTTGGAGACCGGTTAGTTAGTCTCCATCACCAAATGTCTTTAAAATATGATTGGAATACTACTTCATTTTGTATATCCCCTGTACCGTATAATGAAACAGAGTTTCCTTCGGATAAGGTTAGAAAACATCTTTTAACGCATAAAAATATTACAGCTAAGATTCTGGTCTTGCAAAGTAAAATGCACGGTACTTTTAAAGACCATCTTCCTAATCTGGGACCTCCAGAAGTATGGCAAAGAATCTCTGATGGCCTAAGCTCCCTCAACTCTGTAACTGGCATCAAGGGATTGATGGGTGGATCTGTAGGAATGGGTGTTCTGCTACTTGTACTGACCATTACTGATAGTTTGGTATTTTATTGGAAGTTTAAGCAGTATGAAACTAGAGGCCAGCATAAACAGGCAGCTCGATCTGCTATTATGGCTAAAATTTGCCCTAAACAAAAAGGGGTAGATGTTGGTGCTACCCCAGGACATTAGGACAAGCCTCTGCAAGCAGGAAGTAAAACTGAGGCCCCACTTTTACACTAAGTGTGCAAGCAAAACATGTGAGTTCGGATGATATGGAGAAGTAGAGCATGCTTTCATACACCACCTGGTCATACCTCATCTTGGCAGTGCAAGGCAGCAGTTGCCCCCTCTCCTACACATCCTTAATCTGGTTGGACCTTCAAGTATCAGTATGAGGCTTCTCTTTGCCCTACGTGTAACCAACCACAAGAATGTGGGAGACATAATCTGTAGAGCCTATGTGTCCAGCTCTATATCTTCCTCTGATGTTTTAAATCATGACAACATAGCTTTGATAACATAGATTTCACAAGACAATGTATACCCTGATGTTCTTTTGACCAATGCTCATCCTATAACTGTTTTTACTCTTGCTAGTGAGTCTTTCACTGTGATGAAGTCATTAGGATGTAACTGATAAAAAATAGAATAAAAGGAGGCCTTTGGCAATCGCTCTTCGCCTCGAGCCAGATTGATGTCTTGGCCCTCTGTGCTCTTTACATTCCTCTTCTGTGTGCTCCCAACCAAAAAAAAATATTCATGTAACACAGACTTTTTATCCCATGGTGCTTATTTACATTTTATGTATTTGAGCATTGAAAAAATTGCCTTAGTTTTTCCCAGCAGAAGTAATAGAGCTATAATTTGTTTTAAGAGATCCGGGATTTGTCCTGGTTCTGTGTCCAAAGATAACTTCTTGCAGTGCTCAGGAGACCATATTTGGTGCTAGGAATTAAACCTTGGTTGAGTACAAGACTAGTGCCTTAACCTCTGTACTAACCAGTCCCTAGAGCCAGAATTTGAAATCAAGGCTGAGGCTGCAGGGTAGCCTTATTCCCACCCCATATTCTTTTCTAATGAATTTTGTTATTGGGTTTTGTGGCCACACCCACTGTGCTCTGAGCTTACTCCTGTCTCTGCACACAGGGGTTACTCCTGGCAGTGCTCGGGTGACATATGCAATTCTGGGCATTGAACAAGAGTCAGTTGCATGTCAGGCAAGTGCTTTAATCTCTGTACCATCTCCCTGACTCTGTTCTAATACATCTTTAAGGATTCTCCCTGCTGACCTTCGATCAGTCACTTTCCCTTTCTGGATTTCAGTGTTAGTTAATCTCTGCTTAATCAACTTCATCTTATGGGGCTGAGGTGAAAAGCATAATGCTGGAAAAGATATATCATCCACCACAAAGCTCACAACAGACAAGGCCAAAACTTTGGGAAGCACTGCCTCTGTGGCCTAAGGCCCCAAGAGCACTGTGTACATGGTCTCCTTTCGTCTACACCCATCTTCTTCAGTCAGCTTAATTGACAAGACTTTAAGTCAATTGCCCATGGTTACTGTTGGGGTGTGTGTGGTGAGAAAAGTAGGGGGAGTGGTGGCTCCTAGCTACCTGCACCCGTAGTCCCCTTGAGTTGCCTACATCCCTGACTGGAGCAGTACTCAATCTTGACTACACCATTAGAATTACCATGGGAGATAATTTTAAAAATCCCTGGCCTCACCCCCAAATAAACTAGAATTTCAGGAGGTTGACATTGGTATTGTTTGTAAGTCTCACTAAGTGGAAGCTGGGTGGCCTAAGAAAAGTATTATAATGAAAGACAAGGGACCAAATCCAGGCTGGCGTCACTGCAAGGGGATAAGAGCAAGGTAAATGTGTTCCAGAGGCTAAATTGTGGAAAAGCCTTTGCAACCAAACAGCCCATTTTACAAGGCGGAACCAGAGGCTCTCGCCCAATGGGTCAGAGGAACACATCTGAAGGATTACTCTTTTCTCCATCTTCAGCTCACCTGGCTTCCTGGGAGAGGAAGTGGATTCTGTGATGGGAGGGTTGGAGGACTCCTGCCATTGTTTACACTTTGTCCCAGGCTGCTGGGTAGCACTAACAGGATGGGGGGGGGGGGAATTGACAGTGTATAAGTGTGGGGCAGGGCACTGAGAGGATCCCCAATCTATCCATCCTTTCCAGTCCCTCCTAACCCAATCCTTTGAGTAAATTGGAGGTTAGTGCAGTGGGAAGGAAGGTTTTCAAGGCCCAGAAGTCCCTCCCCTCCCCCTGCAGGCTCTTTTAATGGGAGTTCTTTTAATGGGAGACAAAGACTTTAATTTGAGAGGTCAGATGAAAGCCTCTAAATGCAAATGTGAGGACCAGGAAGCTGCTGGCAAGAATGGGCTGCCTTCAAAGCATATAAGACTAAAAGTCTCAATGGGCTGGAAAGGCGGGGCTAGAGCAGAGGCTCAGCTGGGGGCCAGGCCTCCCCATTTCTCTCAACTGCTTCAATTCAGTAATTGGAGATTTCTAAGCAGCTCTGGCCCTGCTGCCCCCAGTGTACAGAGTCTCCTGGATCATGCCGGAAGCTAGACTTAGCGTGTAAGCAGATAAAATTTATTTTGTTCTCATCCCTCAGTTTCTCTATCTGTGAAGTGGAACACTCTTCAAGGTGATTTAGTTAGGAAGAGAAACTGGTTCTGAACTTCGCAGAACATAGAAAATGTGAAGGCAAATCCATTGTTTTCTTTTCTCCTGCTGCCCTTATTTGGTTCAGGCTCAATTCTAATTCTCCTCTTTTCTTCATTTCCATCTCCCTGATCCCCTAACTCCTAGATATCTATCACCAACCTCCTTAGACTCTCTGGTTCCCTCTCTGGACTATGAGAACAATTCTAGCGAATTGGCTGGGCATTGGAGCTATACTCCCTGACATTTGTGCCTGTTTTCCTACATCCTCACAAGCTGGACTTTGGGATTGTGGAGAAAGGCAGGTTTAGGGGTAAAGGACCCAACCCTAACAAAAGCTCTGTGAACAGAGGTGCTTGTGGGAAGCAGAACCAATGTAGAGAAAACAGGAGGTGCTTTGGGGTAGCCATGGACTGAGGTCATAAGGGAGAAAAGGGGGTGTTAGAGCTCCTTGAGGGCTATATAAGAAATCTAGCCTTTTGCCAAAAGCAGAATTCAGAGATAGGTGCTGAGCAGTAGTAGCGGCATTTACAACTTTGCACCCCCTTCTGGCTACTAGGTGGAGAATTAATTATATGGCATAAAAGCTGGGTGAACAGGGAGGAACTTTTGTCTGGAAAAGCAAGGTATACTGGAGTGGGAACAAGCAAGGAGGAAAAGGGCACGAATTTTCCATTGATATGTGAACAGAAGCTTCTAGAAAGTGAGGAGTTAGTCATGCTCAGCAGATTCTGTACTCTGGAGGCGGCTCACATAGATTCCTCTGGGAGCATCGGCCGGAGGGAGCAGCAAGTCTCTCAGAGCTTATAGCACAGGTTTGTGACTTCCACCGTGTACTCAGGTTCTACTTTCTTGGGCAAGGGCGTGATACAAGAGGTATTTATCTCCAAGTTACCTCTGTTGCTCTACCTTCCTTCGACAAGCAGGTTGCTGGATGTTTCTCCTTGTTTTCTCTCATGCTCAGAGGTCTCTTTTCCAAATAATCTGCCTCAGTGAGCTTCAAAAAGAGAAATTCCAAATAGAGATGGGAAGAGAGTTGCAGATCTGTGTGACCTTAAGCAAATTATTGTTCCTCTCTGATTCTCCCTGTATTTTTTTCTCTAAAGCTTCACCATGGTAAAAATAAAGAAAAACCTGCAGATATTTTGAGGCAAAGTGCCATGTAGAGACCATTTGTGTTCCATGGGTTCCACATCCACAACAAAAATTCGTGTCTTATCATCCTGAGGGCCCTAGTCAAATTTCTGGCATTTTCAAGAATTGCCATAGGGAAAAAGCATGTTACTGTATCAATTCCTAGTCACCACGGGGTAAAAATCTGTTACCCGCACATTATTGTTGACTGCCATAAAATACCCTAACCTATCATAACTACTGCCCCACTTGAGCTTACATTGGATTTTGGGTATAGAGTAACATAACAAGGAATAGACAGCATTCGCCTGCAATAAAAAAAAACCCTTGGTCTTTGATCACAGAACTGAAATTACCAAGAAGTGGGAGAAGCAGGTACTGGTGCAGAGGAAGAGACATACTAGAAATAACTTAAAGACATTAATGGAGAGTGTTAGACACGTTGATGGTGGTAAAGGTGCAATAACTTTGTTCATCAAAAACAGAAACATGAACACTATGGTTCGTTGCTGAGTTTTGTTCCCTGGTTTCAGCACCAAAACAAACAAACAAACAAAACAAGCAAAACAAACACAAAAAATTAACACTACTGTTCCCGTGTTATCAATCCTAGGAGGTTGCAAAGTTAGCTCTAACTTTCTGTAATGGTTGCTTCTTGGCACTGAGGTCAATATCATTCTTTCTACAGGTCATTTCATCTGGAAAGTTGGATCTGCTTGACAGAGAAGCTGTCTCAGAAATGGGTCAAAGGGAAGAAGATAAGAACCAGGCCTGGGTCTGGGTTTGGGGTACCTGGGAGAGATGGGAAAGAGACGGTGTTTGATTTACAGAGAGGATGCTGGTGGAAGGCAATTGCACTGGTGGTAAGCTTAGAAGGCCACTGAGGATACCAAGATAGGTTGCCCAACTGAGGAGATGCTTAATGGTCTCTGATCTGAGAACAGTCAAGAAAGTGTTGAGCTTTTGTTGTGGCCAGACCAGCTACCACCATGACCCCAAAGGGTCTGAACTATAGCAGAGCCAGTGCCTGGACATCCACAAACCTCTGGTCTCTCCAGAATAAGAGGGATGGAGATGGAGCCCACAGGCCCAGAAGGACAGCAATACTTCAGCCATTGTCAAGGCAGTCAGTCCTGGGTAGCAGGTGTTAGTAAAGCAGTTGGTACTGCCATCGGGCACTATGTAGAGGAAAAAAATGAAAAGAGAAGATTCTGGAAGTGTGGGATGGGACAAAGGATGATCAATGTTTCAGGAGAGATGCCTTGAGGGATCCTCCATCACCTTATCTGGGTACCAGGGTACCAGCAAAGACCCAGCCTGGCCCAGAGCCAGACATGAAGCAAGAATCCTATAGCTGGGGGCTTCCCCAGAGGATCCTACAACCTCTCAAAGCCCAGGCAGCAACAGTCAGCTTGCTAGCTGCTTACTTACTGTCGGTCCCTGGGTAGCTACTTCCTCCCCGCCCTTTTATAAATTTTACTATTTTTTTCTTGTTGTCAATCAAAACTCCTGCCAAAGCCTGAGAAGAGCACTGGTCAGGCTAAGCACGTGTGTGCTTGGTAGGCCCAGTCTGGGAAGGCTCAAATGTCTCCTCATCCACCCATGAGTGCATCTGCCAGACAGAAGGTGGGGGGCAGGGTGGTCCACATCTGCTCCCCACATTGCCCATCTTGGCTTCTAATGCTGCCCATGAGGAAGAGGCAGCTCATGCGGGAGAGAGAGGAGAGGCTTGTGAGCCAAGGTGGGGTTTGACATACCAATATGAAAGATGCCTATCAAAAGGATCTCTCTTACAGTCTGATCCAGGAACAGAGAGAAGGCTGGTGAAGAAGGAGGCTGAAGAAAGGAGCTCAGAGGCAGAATGAAGGAGCTAAGAGAGACTCCAGCTGAGTCAAATAAGAGACAAAAACAAGAACTGAAAAAAAAAGCCCAGAAATGAGAACTGTACAAAATGCAAGGAGAAGCAGTGAGGTTTGGAAAATCCAGTTTTTCTTTCTGTACCCCTGAGCCTTGGAAAACAGAGGTACCCCATAAACCTGGAGATTAACAACACTGCTGTCCGGGGCTGGTCTGCACTTCATGGAAGCTACCAGGCTGATCACAGGTCCTGGCCTTTCCTCTCTCCTGAGCCCAAGGCATCCCTCAGAAATTACTTTAATTTTCAATTGACACTTGAAAAGCCATACTGAGATGGGTACTGGGACTATGCATACTTGCCTTCATCAAGTTAACCTCTATCTCCGCAGTTGTGCCTTCCAGGCCCCCAGCTGCACCCCCAGGTTCATACATTGAGATGTTCTCATTTTAGCTTACTGTGAGCAGTTATAAGTGTCTTCAAGACCCCAGAATCCCTGGAGAGCATTGTGACAGGGAGCCTTTGCAAGGCATTCTGAATCCAAGGTCAGGTTAGAATGCCCTATTGGGGCTTCATGCAGAGGTAGCAGAAGTGTGAGAATTCTCGAGGCACCAAGGATGACAGAAGGCACAGAGAGATGAAGTGTTCTGTTCAGGATCACACAAGTCAGGAAGGCACAGGAAGAAAGAATTGAGTGATTAGGGATTTGTATTAGGGAAGGAGAAAAGCAGGGGGCTGGAGAGATAGTACAGGAGTTAAGGCACTTGTCTTGTATGCAGGCTCCCTGACTTCATACCTAACACTACAGATGGTCCCCTAAGCACACAGCCAGGAGTAAGTCCTGAGCACAATAAAAAACATTTTTGTTTTTTTCTTTTTTTTTATTCTTTTTCTTTTTATTCAAAAAACATTTTTTAAAAGAATATAAAGAAGAGAGGATGGACTGGTTGTAGGTGGGTGTGGTTGTAGACCAGGAAGCCCCACTCACAACCAGATGAAGAGAGACAAGAGATGGGGAAAGAGCAATACTTGGTGAAGAGGCAGGTGGTGTGAGGCTGGGAGGTAGAAGCCAAGGGGGTTGCTGCTCACAGAGGACCCCACATATGCTGGGGCAGGCAATTTGCAGCCAGTTTAGGTTGGCTCCAGTTAGCCACAGGATGCATGTCCTATGAGAAAATGTGCTTGAGGAAAGAAGGAAGTTTGGGAAAGCACAGCATACTCCCCAGGAGTATTCTCTCTGTTCCCTCTGTGTCTGTCTCTATCTCTCCCTTCCTCTGCCTGTGTCTCTCTCTATCTCCTCTCTGTCTATCTTTATCTTTCTGTGTCTCTCTCTTTCAGAACGATTCTGGATTCTAGAACAATGTGGCTCAGTATACAAAGATGGTTTCAAGAAATGGAGTAGTACACCCGGAAGAAACCAGGAAGCCTTTGACACACGCGAAGGTACCATTAAGAATTTTGGTGGGTGAGGGAGGTGATCTGGAAGGACTGCTCATGGTATGAAGGACCTGAGGTAATAATCAGCCTTTTTGGAAGGAATAGAGAACTCCAAATCCTAGCAAGAAGCTGGTGAGTGGAGAGGTGATGGGGCCAGTAGGGCGATAAAAGAGGGCACTAGATTTAGCCATGTGTTATGTGCTAGACTAGCACCATGAGATTCTCAGCATGTCCCTTGTCCCTTTTGAGTTGCACACAAATCATATGCACCTGGAATGTCACTAGAGTAATTTTTACTGACAAAGAAACTGAGGCTCAGTGAAGTGAAGGAGGGACTCCCAGTTGGAAGTAGATGGATGTTGCCTTAATTCCAGTGCTCACAAGATGGAGCTGATGCCAAAAAATGACTCCCCTCCACAAAATAAATGTAGGTTAAGCCTACAACAGATAGGAGGTTGATAAATTGAGGAGCACAGAGTAGGTGACTTGTATCAGGAAAATGGCTTGTTGTGGACAGATGCCACCTATACTTTTCAAGACCAAAATTCTGCTGCACACCTGAGTTGAGGTCACTGAAATAGGATGATCTCAGAGCCCTGGGGATGGGATGAGTCTGATGACCAGGGTTCAAGTTCCCATGCGGATAGCCTCACTGAGACTTTTTATGTATTTTGGGGGTCACACCAGGCAATATGTTCAGGGCTAACTCCTAATTCTGTGTTCATGGATCATTCCTAATGGGGCTCAGATGATCATATGGTACACCATTCTTTTTTTTTAATTGCTGCAAGTTCCTTACCTGTTGAATTCTCTGGCCCTAAACTAATCAGTTACATACATTTATTCTGCTTTACTGTTCCTGCTTTGTGGGCCACTGTCTAAAGCCAATTCTGATTGGCACCTTCAACCTTCATCCAGCAGGGGTCTATCTCAGAGAAACACACAAACACATAAGAGGACAGACAAAATGGACTGTCCAAGCTTTATGGTCACATAAGCAGTCTCATACGCTGGCCATTTATTCAGTACACTACCACTCCCCCATTAACCCCCTAGGTGCCCAACATTGTTGACAGAGACACTAAGGACAGTTAGTAAGCACACTAACATTCAATAGGTAAATGAATATCAGAGGCTGGGGTATTTTACTTAACTATCAGAAGGCACACACAATATAAAGTCCTGGGGCTGGAGCAATAATGCAGGTAAGGCATTACCTTGCTAACAATCAACCCGAGTTTGATCTCTGGAATCCCATATGGTAGTCCCCCAAGGACTACCAGGAGTAATTCCTGAGTTCAGAACCAGGAGTAAACCCTGAGCATCACCACGAGTAAGCCCTGAGCATCACTGAGTGTGACCCCAAAAAGCCATATATATATATATATGTATATATATTTGAAATTCTACATATATATTTGAAAGCCTGATATATATATATTAAATCCTGACAGTTTCATGTTCTTTTTTTGTCCATATAGTCCCCATATCTAAACGACCCAAAATAGTCTTATTCTATGCTTCCCTGGTGCATTTTTGCAGCTGGCAAATATTTGTTATCATTTCTTTACCTGCATCATAAAACCTAAACTATCTTACCTAGAGGTATATCCCATTTTTGTTAGGGGGAAAAATTCCTATACACCACAATTGGCAGTGCTCAGGAGAGATCTCTGGCAGTGCTTGAGAAGCCAAATATGGTTCCGGGGATGGAACTAAGGTTAGCTACATGCACGTCAAGTACCTTCCTTCTTGGACATCTCTCTGGCTTGATGAGTCTCACTTTCCTAGTGTAAATAGAGAAACTGCCTGGAACTCAGAGTAGGATTTCAGTAACTCACCTTAATTGCTTTACAGATAAAAGTCATTGGCTGATCCACCTTCTAGAAGATAGGAGCAGTGCTCAGAAATCGGGTTTAGACTTCAGGTGGTACTACCTGGCCTGGGAAATCTAAGTTGGGTAGACAATCTGATGAGCAAATGGGTTAAGAGGGTAAAGTGTATTGTCCAAGTGCAGATGGGCATACAAGTGAGGAAAGTCCAGGCTATCGCCACCAGCTCGTTGTTATACTCCCCTCCCGGCCCTCATTCATAGTCAGACTCATTATCCATTGCGCTACTGGCTCCATATTCCCTGCCCTTATTTGGAAGTCAGAGAAGGATATTATTCATTTTACTGTCCTGCCCAGCACACCTGTCCACACAGAAGCGATTTCCTGGGGAGACGCATATACTTCTGACTCGGAGAGCTCAGAGCTGAGGTTCTGATTCAGTTTCTTTGGCCGTGGACAAGTCAGCTCTTCTCAAGGACCACAATCTCTTCTTCTAGAAAACAACATACATTGGGCCCTGTTTATAGAGTTTTCATAACTCTTGGTAGATGTTTAACATATAAATTTTTAAACTCCTCATTTCTAGGTTGGCCTCTGTCTGGCCCTTGTCATAGAAGGTGAGTAGGGGTCCCATATCTGTCAGGCACCGTTTATCCTGACAAATCATGATCACTTTGTGTTTACTGATTGTGTCTGGCCAGGTAGCAGGAAATTGGTTGTCTGGATGATGAGTGGGTCTGGAAGATGGGAAGAAGAGCATGATTACAGAAGCAGACATATAGGAAGACCCTGGCCCTCAGAGAGAATGCCACAGCCTGCTTTCACCCACAGGGCAAAATGGTACCTAGAAACCACTGCTGGAGACCCCAAGGTGGGTGATGCCCAAGCAGACCTGGGTCTGGGCTTGGAGAACTGGACTACTGCAGCCTGCAGCAAGAAGCAGAGAGGCTCCACCCACTTCAGGCCAACTGCTTCTCTTCCTTGGGAAGCAAAAAGAAAGACTTAAAGGATTTAGACCTCAGCAGGGGAAAGAAAAGAGAATTAGAACCCAAATTCAAAGCTCTCTGTTCACCAAGACACAGGGAGCTGGGGGAAAGAGAGCAGCTGGTTGCTCCCACCAAGCTGCCTTTCTGGTGACATCACTGACAACACAGGCACCACCCATGTGGAGCAGGACTGACCACCCCATCTGTATCTGCTCAGAGAGAGGAAGGAGAAAAGCAGAGCCTGTAAAGGAAGCCACAGTTCCTACTTTGACTCAGCTTGGAAAGTCTAAGGGCTTCATGCACTGCTGTCCTCGTCTTTGGAATCTTCTACCCCACTGCAACTCCCCTGCATGCAGAGTAATCTTGTGGTGGAGCCTCCTCTGCAGGGAAAAGAGAGCAGCAGACAAGTGGCCTGCCCCTTGGAATCTGTGCCCTGCACTCTGCTGTTCCCAGAAGTGGTTCCCCTAAATTGGCCACTAAGGATCAGAAATGGACACACTCCCTCAGCATTCAGAGGTATTTCCAACAGCATAGGTAGATGCCTTCACACCTGGCACCACAAGGGAAGTAAGTGACTGGTCATCCAGCTGGAGAACTTTCCATTGGTCTCCTACCTCCTCGTACTGATGAAACTCATTCACAGCCCTTCATTGCTTCCTGAAGGGTGAAGTCCTCAGAAAACGAGGTCCTCAGGTAAAGAGGAATGGGTCATTTGCTTTGGGCAGTGAAGGAGACTCTATGTTTCTGTCTTTGCATGTACAGGACCTATCTATGTCTCAGCCTGGATCTGTACTCCAGCTCCTGGAATGTCAGAGCCCTCAGTCTAGGATCGCCAGATAAAATATATAATGCACAGTTCAAATTGAATTTGAGCGAAATTATGACAACTTAGTATAAGTATATTACAAACATTGCATGGGACATACTTGTACCAAGAAAAAGATTTGCTATTTGTCTGCAATTAAGATTTAAGTTGGGGCCTGCATTTTTATATCGGCTACATTTGACGAATACACTGGAACACACTGCCAGATTGCCTCAAAGAGTAGGAGGAGATTGTTGCCTTACGGCCTCTGGCCCATGTGACAGGGACTTCCTACTCTCAAATCCCCAGGTCCCAACTGATCCTCTGAAACAGATTGCTGGCTGAGAGAACATGTTTAATTTGGTCACTCAGTAATTTGCATAGCCCTCTCCCTTCAGTTTCCTGGGCCTCTTACTGCTGTAATGAGTTGAGGCTGGTAATGAACAAAAATCACTTCATGTAGAACAGCAAAGGCCTGTGGGCACTTGTAGGCCCTTCGCCAGCATCTCAGCTGAACAACCTCACAATAGGTCTGTCATGTTGAGGGGCTCTGAAGAGAGGCCTTGGCTCTAAGTTTTACTTTAATGTTTGAAAGTGGATCTGGCAGTCTGAGTGAACCCTCGATGATAAATTCATAAACCTTGGAGAGGGCCTAGAGGGGTGGAGTGGCACGAACAGAGGGCAGACTTAGGTAAAAGGCTTAGGTAAGAGGCTGAGTGACAAGTTCCATACCTTCTACACTGGATCTTTGGAAAAGAGATAAGAAGATTCTAGTATGTGAAGGCCCAGGGCCTACAAAAACTCAAGTCTTGCACTTCCCACAATGAAAATTCAGTCAGAGACATTTTGTGGAAAAAGGAATTTTTAATTAAATTTGTTTGGGAAACAAAATAGACCAATGACGAACACAATCACTTCATGTGGAACAGTACACACAACCATGGTGATTTGCTTGTACAATGAATTATTGAAAGCTCTGAGAAGTCCTGCAGTAAACAAGCAAACAAAAAGACTGTACCGTGGGTAGCACATTTGCCTTGCATCAGCTGACCCAGGTTCAATCCCTGGCCTCCCATATGGTTGCCCAAGCACTGCCAGAAGTAATTCCTAAGTGCAGAACTAGGAGTAACCTCTGAAGAATTCCAGATGAGACCAAAAAAGCAAAAAAAAGAAATAAGTAAAAAGCAAACCTTTTTACATTGCTTTAATTTGGGCCTTTCCCATATTTATTTGACAGGAAATATTTCCTATGTTAATGCTTCTCACCTTTCCCAGGTACCAATGCTCCCTGGGTAGACTTTGACACAAGATGCAGTGCAGTGCCACTTCTCAGTTGTCAGAGTTTTCTGGGTCCTGAAACTCATACCTGCAGATGACTATCACCCTGGCTTGGTGCCCAAGTCTGAGCTCAGCAATGTTTCCCTTTCCTTTTTTTAAACCACACCAGCTGTGCTCAAGGATCACTCCTGGCTTGGCTCAGGGGACTGGATGCTGTGACAGAGATCTATTCAAGCTTGCTTGCGTGCAAGGTAAGCACTTTAACCCCCTGTACTCTCTTTCCAGCTTCTGTCCTCTCTTCCTTCATTTCATGTGAAACCTTTTTGCTAAGGCTCTGTGTCCATGACAACACATGTCTATCTGCACATGTTCTTTCATATATCTGTACAAAGCACATGCAGCCTACTGGCATGCTTGAAAGATTGAGCTGAAACAGTGAGTTCAAGAATGTTACAGATGGGAAGAGAGACGAAAGAGAGCAAGTGAGATGGTGGCAGAGACAGTAACAGAAAGACACAGAAATGTTCTGACTGATTTTCTTTCTTTCCTTGGGTAACTAGGTTTTCCCACCATACCCACCAAGAAATATTCCAGAACTCAGTTGCTACCAAGTCCACTCTGCCCACCATTGGCCTTTGCTTCCTGTACTTGTTCCTTCTGGTTGTGAAGAAAGGTCTCCAGAGCATATAGATGATGGGCCTAGCATATACCCACTGAGAAAAGGCCTCAAAGGTGTCCTGTTTCTGTATATTTAAGAGGATTCTAGAACTGACAGCAAGGCTTCTGGCAGAGACTCAGTCCAGAAGTGAATTCTTGGATTATGTATCTTATTATCCCTATGTTATTAATGCCTAATATAAGGTCTGACATGGAAACTGTACCTGTATATGTTTATGCATGCACACACAGAATAAATGTCTATTGAGTTAGTAGGGCTGAATGCCAAGCATTGTTCAAGTGTATATGGACTAACTTGATGGATCTTTGCAACCACCCCCTGAGGCCAGTACTATTCTTATACCCATTTTACAGATCCAGACATTGAGGCACCAGGAGGCAAACAATTCATCACAGGCCACATAATCCATAAAAAGTACAGCAGGGATTTGGCACGGTCTAACTCCAGAACTCATTTTCTAAACCACTATTCCCTGCTGGGTAGTTCAACAAATTGTTACTGCACTAATGAGTGAATGTGTTCATATGTGAATGAATAAAAGAAATAGCCAATGGTGATGAACCTGAACCTTCTAACAGTCTGATACTAAGTATTCAGCTCTGTAGAAGCTGAAAAAACAGTGTAACACAGGGAGCACACCCTCCTAGCAGCCCACAAACATTACCTCTCTTCTCCCACTTCTTTCTAGACCTTTACCACCATGTTTTATTATAGTTATATTCTTGTGGCTCTTCTCCTTTTCCACTGCTCCATCTCCCCAATCCATTCTCAGCCCACCAATTCCTTGACCTGCCTGCTTGCTAAAGTCCCTGTCTTCTTTTTCTTGCACGCATGCATGCTTGTGTGCTTGCGTGTTCACCACAAAACCCACAAGCTGTAAAAACAAAGGAGGGAACTGCCTTGCCCACGTGCTGTGCCTTTGATGTCTTCTTTCTGGCAGCTGTGAGGCCCTGAGCCATCCTCTGCAGGCTCTGGTCCCAGAGGGCGGTGCTGGCCAGTTGTTTGAGTAGCTTCATATACAAAGGCCTAGGCTGAGAAAGGGTTGTCAGAAACCCAGCAAGCAGGAGACCAGGGAGGAATGGCAAATTTGCTCATTGGCACCTGGGCATTGCCAGACCCTCAGGTCCCGGGGGTCTTGGCAGAGCCCCTATGTGTATCTTTAAAGAGAGATTAACCCACACGTCCAGAGCCCCAATGTGTGTCTTTAAAGGGAGAATAACAGGATCAGGAGATAAAGCCAAAGGGTAGAGTACATGAATTGCATGCAGGAGACCTGGGGTCGATTGTAAGCACTGCATGAGTACTGCTGGGAGCAACAACTCAGCATTGAGGGTAGAACAGATCCCCCAAAACAAAAACAATAAATAAAAGAGAGGATAAAAGGGCTGAGGAGAATTCTCAAAAGCCTGGGGTACCTGGTCTGCATGAAGGAGCCTCAGGTTTGATCCCTGGCACTGCATGGTCCTATTGTGTATCACTAGGAGTGGTTCCAGAGCACTCCTAGCACCACAAGGTCTGACCTGTCCAATTTTTTAAATATATCAAAGGAAGACAAGCTCATAAGTTCTTGTGAAGGAGAACAAATGACTCAATCAGTAGATGACTGATATTGTAGATATAGAATATATATTGAGTTCTTTATAGGGAAGACCAAAGCTGAAAGAAATGAATTCTATGACTGAGGGGCTCAGGGATAGTTTAGCAGTTAGGGCACATGGCTAGCATGAACAGACTTGGTTTCAATCCCTGCCACCACAGAGTTCCCAGTACAGCATCCTCCAGCCTAGTGTTGAACAGGCAGCTCACTCAGCCAGGTACTTCTGGGAGTGGCCCCAGGCCTCCTGAGCATGACTAGAAATTCCCCTCAAAGGAATTTCACGAACGGAAACAGGGATGCAGCTCTGGTTAAGCAGCTACCTTGCATGTGTGAGGCCTCGACTCTGATGCCAGGTACAGGCCCACATTGCTGAGTGCAATCTACCAGTTATGATCCCTTTCATAACCAAGATGTGACCCTGATGCACCACAACATCCTACAGCTTGAAGAGAAATGGTAAATCTATTATATACATAATATATGTGTATAAAGGATTCTATTAAGTAATAAAGAAAATCTGACCTGGCTAAAGTTCTAGAAGATGTGATAAACTAGGAGTCACCAAATCCCGTGTTCTAAGGGCTTTCAGGGAAAACTGAGAGCAGAGGTTCACTTGCATGTTTTGGAAACATACTAGCTCAGCTCCAACCCTAGTGCACTTTCTACCACCCTTCCAGAGTTGTGTTTTCTAGGCTGAAACAGATCCCAGGCTTGCCTATGCCCTCCGCAAATGCTCTACTGCCCTTGCCTGTCACTCTCCAATGGTATAGAGGGAAGGATACCATTCTAAGACAGGGGGGAAGCTTGAAGCTGGACTTTGAGCAGAAGGACTCTGTCTCGTGTCCCTCTGCTCAGAGTTCAGCTTCAAGCTTCCCTCACTGGAAACTGAGAGCACAGGCCAATGGGTGCCAGGCCTACTGACACTGGTTATATCTGGTCCAAGCTGGTGCTTGCCAGCCCTTTTTTGTACCACAGGTGCTTTTCCCATGCCAAGTGCTGGCACCTGACCCAGGAGGTAAACTTCCTAACCGTTACTGGATTTAGTACCAAAGGCCCTAGACAGATCACAAGAGGAGCTCTTGAAGGGAATTGCTGGGGAAACCAGAAGAAGAGAAATAAGCAAAGGGTATTCCTTGACCCATCAGTCTTTGTTTTGTTTTAGGGCCACACCCAGCTATGTTCAGGGCTTACTCCTGGCTCTGCATTCAGGAATCACTCCTGGCAATGCTCAGGGGACCACATGGGATGCAGGGGATTGGACTCAGGTCAGCCAGGTGTAGTACAAGGCACCCTTCCCACTGTACTATCTTTCTGGCCCCAACCCAAAATTTCATGCTCCCCCTCCAACTCTTGGACCACAGTCAGCATCGTCCAGATCTAGCAGCTGTCCAGAGCCAGCATTGTCTCTCAGTATTACTGTCTCTACCAAAAGGACCCAGGCACAGACCCCTGTGGGCTCCTGTATGAGGTCCTTTCCCAATGGGCAGGTCAGGCCGAAATGTTTAGGCCACGGGAAGGAGAGCATCTTGGAGATGCACCCCAACTATGCACTACTGGGAGCTGGTCATGTGGCTTTTGTTTCCTCTAGCTCAGTCCTCACAGTTTTGCCAAGACCTTAACTTTCTAGAGGATACAACTAAGGTGCAGAGGGAGCGGTAAGTGACTTCATTGGTACCCTGAACAGCAAGTGACAGAGCAGGCATTGGGCTCAGTACTAGCTCCTGATTCAGACGGGATGGCCCAGGCACTGTGAATTCTCTCTGAGCTGAGGTGCCTAGCCTACTTCACCTCTGTGGCCCAGAGGGGTAAGGCATGCCTCCCTTGAGGATGGACCTCAGAGCTGAGGTTTTAGTTCTGGGAAATGTAGTTTATTTAAGGCTCACGTTTTTATGGAAGTATTTCTGAAACATGTTCTTTATCTCCTTTGCTTTGTTCAACAGAGCCTGACAGAGCTCTTTCTGAATCTTTGGGGATGCCATTTAATCACCACCCCACATTGTTATTAACACTGTGCATGGCAAGCTCCTCAGGCTCGTTTCCCCCAGCATGAAATATCCTGTTTGTTTGATTTCTTTGAGCGTTTGTACCTGGTTGGAGTTGTTTGGGATTTTACTAGTTTTGCTGCCTACTCCCCTGCTGTCAAGCCATCAACTCTCACTTCCTGACACTTTTAGTGTGCCTGCTGCCAGAAGCCCCACTGCCCTCCCTTTGATTTACGGCTTCTAATTTGATGTGGGCTTGAGAACCAGGTAACCAAATTTGTTAGAGTAAACAGGAAGGGAAACATGTGGAGAGACGACCTGCAGGTACCTGCCTGCCCTGAGGTGGAGGCAGGTAGAACCGAAGGGCAGCCCACAGTGCTCAGTCCTCAGACTTGTGGCCCCACATTCTTACCACCACGGGTGCCCTTCTTCCAACTTGCCACAGGGGTGCTCTTCAAATTAGGGAGCGTAAGTCCTATACTGACTTAGCCCTAAGATGGCTGGTCCCCTGCCCCTTTCCCTTGAGGAGTGGCATCCTCATGGTGGGAGGACCACTGCAGCTTACTAAGCAGCTAGGGGGGATGGAATAGAGGCCTGCCTTTTCCCAGCTGCAGACAATTAGACAGTAGGTCCTCTGGAGATGGCTGGTCTTCCCTGCCTTTGCCCTGTCTTTCAGACACCCTGTAGATCATTCTGGATTCAGGAAGGCTCCATCTCTCAGCCTTGTCCCTAGTCCTGACAAAAGGGCAGGAGGACTGATTCCCATGTCCATCACAGGATGAGGGTCCACAGTGGGCCTTAGACGTTAAGGATGCAGGGCCACTCTACCTATGTCAGATTCCGGCCAGCATGCTCCCTCAGTTGCCCCCACACGTACTCTGGAAGGAAATGGGCCTGATTGACATCTCTGCCGTACAAGAACTAGCCTCTCTCACTCACTCTGCCTGAAGGAGGGAGCACTGGGCAGATTTGGAAGTTCCCAAAAGCCATTTTTCAACATGAAAACTGAACCAAGCTGGTCTGGAATTGTGGCTGGAGAATAAATGTGGACCCCGTGGTATCGTTTTATGGTCAATTTTCAGTGTAACTGCACTTTAAGCACTAACGCTGAGTAGCAGGAAAAAACTTCTTAACCATAAGATCTATTAAGATTGCAGAGCTGGCTCCCAGGGGCAAGGTGGGAAGGTACAGACATGAATCACTGGAAACACATCTAACTCAGGCTCAAGGGAATATCTCAGCCCATGCTGGGTTTTGGTGAGGGAGGGCGAGAGGGAACCCAAGCTCTTCTGTCCTGATTATGGAGCCTCTGGTACCCTTTCTGAGGGGGCTGCAGTCCTGTCAGAGTCCTAAACCCTACCCTTTCCTGGGCTGGCCAATACAAGTGAGAAATGGGCAAAGGTGGCATTGCAGTGAAATGTGACATAGTGGTGGCAAGATTGGGGTTCCAGTTGGCCTTTAACATAGATGGAATTTTTGTTTTTTAGGGGGCAATATCTGGCTGTGTTCAGGGGTTATTCCTACCTCTGCATTCAGGAATCACTTCTGTCAGGGATCAGGGAACCATATGGTATGCTGGGTATAAAACCCTTGTCAGCAATTTGCAAAGCAAGTGCCTTACACACTTTACTCTCTCTCTCTCATAAATGAGACAAAATTGATGCCTATGTTTCCCTGGCTGTTTCATTTCATATCAATCACCAGATAAGCAAACTTTTCAACCAGACTTGGACAGACCCCAGGAAAAGACAAGATGTCAGAGAGGTTTAGATTACTGGGGGGCTAAACGCCTGCAAGGAAAAGCACAGGCAGAGGAAACAGGATGAGGGTGGGGTCAGAGATAGAGACTGGTAATGGCAGATGAAGGAGAGGTTGAGATGCCAAGTAATCTATAAGGTTCCTTCCAGTTGGAAAACCGGTTTAACTCCAAAGTATGTAGGAGTGGGGTGGTGAGCTGACTGCCAAACAGAGCCTTCAACACACTGATGCTGTGGGGGTCCTAGGAGTATGGCCCACCCTTGAAAAAGGCTGGGTTTTATTTAAGATTCAGAACCAGGGCTGGCAAACACAGGCACCAAAGGACACACATCTCAGGGAGGACAAAAAGTGTCATTCAGGAAGCCCAGAGAAAGAGAGAGAGGCAGAAAGAGAAAGGGGAAATGAGAGAGGAGAGAGGGAGAGAGAGAGGAAACAGTGGATACAGCACTTGCTTGGGACATTACCGGCCTGGGTTCAATCCATGGAACCGAATATGGTTTCCCCAAGCACCAAACAGTGATCCCTGAGCATGGAGCCCAGTGCTCAGAGCCGGGAGTAAACCCTGAGCATAGCAAGGTTGTCCCCAAAACAACAAGAAGAAAAGGAGCTATTGAGGCCTGACAGTGAATAAATATTAGTTGAGCCCCTATCTGTTATATTGTGGGACAGCATGGCCTGAGGGTTAGAAATAAAAATAGAAAGGAGGGGTGTTGGGGCTGGAGTGATAGTACAGTGAGTAGGGCTGCTGCCTTGCATGCGGATGACCTGGGTCCAATTCCCAGCAGCCCATATGGTCCCCTGAGCACCGCCAGGAGTAATTCCTGAGTGCATGTGCCAGGAGTACCCCCTGTGCACTGCCGGATGTGACCCCCCCCAAAAAAAAAGAAAGGAGGAATGTCACTCACTGTATGCCAGGAAATGTTCTAGGGGGTTCTTATGAATAGAAATTAATTTGTCTCCATAGCTCTATAAAGTATAAAATCTCTATTTTGCAGATGAGAAAACTGAGGTACAGAGATGTTAGCAGACCAACATAAGCCCTAACTTGATTGTTAAATCAAACATTCTCCCTAGCCTGACTTATTTCTGTTCTTTTCTCAAGATGGGTGGCCCTATTTTCTCCACCCTTTTCCGGTGCTCTATTCTCCTTCATGGCTTTGTGTGCTTTGTGTGCTTGCTGAAGGCTCCCAGCCTGAGCCAGCACGCCTCCTTGAAGTGACCTGTATTCCCTCCCCCTTCCACTCCTCTCTAAGGAAGCTGAGACTGGCTCAGGTTTCTCCATTTCCAGACTAACTCTGTCTTGAGCTGGACTCCCTGATGAGATCTTGCTGACCGTGCACTTTCCATCTACCCTGGGCCCTGGGCTTTCACACAAAGGTAAGGTAGAGGATTGGGTACATGCTACCCACATGCTATTAGCTCCCTTTTGACAGAAGCAGCTCAGTCCCAGGCTTGACTTTGATCCCACAGGCCTCTCTGAGTAGATCTAGGCAGTGGCATTGCTAAGTTCACTGGAGTGACTGAGGACTGACCAGTCGTAATATCCTCAGTATAATGTACAAACTGCCTCATAAGAGCCCAGGGGAGTATTGACTCTCCCTAGCGTCAGGCTAGTTTCCTCTTAGGGAGAGCCTTAGATAGCACGGAAGCCTGAGTCCTTTTAGTTCCATGTGGAAAGACTGAGGCCTAGAGAGGGCAAGGGCATGTTCAGAATTGCACAGCAAAATGATCATGGAGACAGGGTAGAACCTAGGACTTCTGACTCTTTCAGAGTACTTGCTTTTCCAGCTCCCTTCACTTCCTGGTATCCAGAGTCAGTTGTGTATATACTGTTTGGGGTAATTCTGTTACAGGCCCCACCATATACATATCTATGTTACTGTCAGTGTCATCCCGTTGCTCTTCGATTTGTTCAAGCGGGCACCAGTAACGTCTCTCATTGAGAGACTTATTGTTACTGTTTTTGGCATATCCAATACGCTCGGGTGGCTTGCCAGACTGCCCCGCGGGCTCCATACTCTCGGTAGCTTGTCGTGCTCTCCGAGAGGGGCGGAGGAATCGAACACGGGTCAGCCGCGTGAAAGGCGAAAGCCCTACCGCTGTGCTATCACTCCAGCCCACATATCTATGTATACGTACATATATGCATGTATGTATAAACACACACTAACATACATGACAATTAGTCTTGGGAGTAAGGTGGGAGCACCTAGACGAGCAACTGCAAGAAAAGCAAAGGGTAGGATGGCCGGGGTTAAAGAGGGGAAAGGGCCATTTTGAAACGTGGGTGTGGGCTGTATTTCAGCTCAGTGGCTCAGGCCTCTCCCTTGAGACCGCCCCTTAAAAGGACGGGAGAATGGAGGGGAAATCTACAAGCTCACTGTTGGGGTCACAACAGAGCCTCAGACCGTCCTCTCGTCTGGCACCTCTGCACCTGTCTCCGGAGTGCTCAGGAGTCCGGAGCCCCACCTGCTGCCCCTCCCACCTGGGTTTCCAGGCTGCCCAGCAGAGACCCTGGACACGAGGGGGCGCAGGCGCTCCACGATCCCCGTGAGCTCCGGGGCGCGCTTTCTCCAGACTCGGTAGGGGCGGGGTCCAGGAGGCTGTCGGGCTCCCCCCCGCCCCCCCCACCCCGCCCCGTCCGTCCTGGCACCCTCCCGTTTCCTCTTGGAAGCCTCCCTAATCCTCTTATGCCTTGGGTCTCATCTCTGGGCCAGGGGACGAGGTGTTTCATTTTCAATTCGTCCCCCCTGCCCCTGAGAGAGCTTCATGAAACGTGGGGGGGCTTCAGGAAAGCCTCAGCCCGCGTTCTCTGCCCCTCTGCCGACCCAGTTTCCCTTTCAGGTGTGTCTCTTTGGGGTGACTCGCCTACCTTCCCTCTCTGACTGCGCTTCTCCCTTCCTCTCCGGCCTTTCCTTTCTCCCTTCTCAGCTTTCATTCCCCTCCCCCTACTTCTCTCTTCCAGCCCCTCCCTTCTCTGCGGCCTCCTCTCTCCTCTCCCCTTGCTACCCTGATGCCAAAGAGTGCTGTGGGGGTTACAGTGGGCCTTGCCCTTGCCCCAGCCTTTGTTGTCGGAGAACAGAGAAGCAACCAGGGGATGGAAACTGACAGAATCGGAGTGAAATAGATGCTGTGTCAGACTGACTCCTCAGTTAACTTAACAAATGCAACCTCTGGCACACTGGGACCGATTGTGAACCCAAGAGATGGGCCCCGTCTTAGCCCTGGCCATGAAGAGCTGTAGAGCTTTTTCCATTCTTTTTGAGCTTCAGTTGGACTCTGAAGACAGTGAAACACTGGGTCTCCTTGGACTTGTCCTGCTCTGGTTTTATTTTGTCATTTCTTAGCAGTGAAGGTCAATCTCAGGAGGGCTGAGGGACTTTGCCTCCATACTGGCCCCACCCCCTTATGAATGATGGGGACCCTTGATGTGACTGGCAGAGTCCTGCCCAGCCATGGCTGTTGCTCTCTGAGAAGTCCTCTGTTGCGTATAGGCCAAATCTTAGGGTGTGAATAATCTTTCTGGTGGACTCGCTAACTAATGTTGAGAAGCCTGGATAGCTTTGACGGGGCAAATAATTGCAGAATATTAGATCTAGTAAAGGTTGGGGACATTGGTCCACACCAAACACAAATTGGAGGCCCTGCATAGTCCCTACTCCTCTCAGAGCTTCAAACCCAAGTTCCAGGGCCAATCTTCCACATCTTAGCTTTCAGAAGAATCTAACAACCTGTGGTAAAAAACTGAGGTTCAAAAAGGGGCCAACCATGCCTGCCCAGGAGGGGAAAGGGATTTCTCTCTCTTGCGTCTTCCTTGCCAGGGGTGAAGGGTGTGGCAACCGCCATATTATGACGACCACAGATGGGAGTTACGAACGGCAGCAATAGGACGCGAGGGTGCTCTTGGGATGGTGGGCAGCACCGGCCCCGCCTGCAGCCAAGATGTGATCCCGGGGGCCACACGCATGCGGCCCCTCTACAGCTGCACGAGCATGACTCCAGAGGCCAGCTAAACTACTTTTGGTATGGGCAGCTTCTTGCAGAATGTCTCCAGACTGAGAACTAAGCCGCGAACCCATGGCTGCCCAGGAGGGGAAAGGTATTTCTCTCTCTTGCCTCTTCCGTGCCGGGAGTGAAGGGCATGGCGACCGTCATATTATAAGGACCACAGATGAGAGTTACAAGCTTGTAATGATCCAATATCTGGAAGAAATATCCCTGGACTTAGTTGCTAAAGTACAGAAATCTAAACCAACCTCATATCTCTTCACAAACAGGTCTGACTCTAGTGGGGAACTCCTAAAAATAATAGTGAGGTTTTTGTTGAAATATTGAATGTAACCAAAGTAAAGAGAAAGTAAACTGAAATTTATCAGTTATAGGGGGGGGCGGGATGGGAGGTGTACTGTTTTTTTTTTTCTGGTGGTGGAATATGGGCACTGGTGAAGGGATGGTTGTTTCAGCATTGTATAACTGAGACTTAAACCTGAAAGCATTGTAATTCTCCACATGGTGATTCAATAAAATAAAATTTTTATTAAAAAAAACACAAAGAGGGACCAAGACATAACCAGGAGCATGCAGAAAAATGGCAGAAAGCTCAGTCCCCAGGAATCCATACCCTAGTCTTGAGCGTAACGATGTAGGCAGGCACGTTGCCATGCTGAACATGTATTGGACAACTGGTGGAGTGTGAAAAAGTGTGTGTGTGTGTGTGTGTGTGTGAGAGAGAGAGAGAGAGAGAGAGAGAGAGAGAGGGAGAGAGCTGGACTGAGGGTTGAGTTACGGATGGCTGTCTGCTCCCAGCTCCTAAAATGGGTACACACTGATCCTGACTGAGGGTGGGGGGGCGCCTACAGTCCCATCACAGCTCTAGGGTAGCACCCCTACTTGACAGTGTGATTTATCACATTCTCCCTTTCTTCCCTAAGCTCCCAACCTTTTCACAGACCCCAAAGAGGGCCCAGCTTTAGAGGCAGTTCACCTGTTTTTGATTAGAGACTCAGGTGGACTTTTCTTTATTCTCATCAAAGAAGTGGTAAGGGAAAGGCAGGGCCCCATCCATCACCCCAGACTCTCAGCAGCCTTCAGGAAGAGAAGGAGGAGGAAAGAACTAGGAATCTCACAGCCTCCTAGTTCCCTAAGGGAACCTCCCAGACATTCAGGCTAGGCATCACTAGCCCAGATATTTAAAGTTTGTCTACAAATATTCAGTGTAAGACTGACTAAGGGTTTTTGAATTGATGCTCTACATCTCAAAATATTATTTTCTTTTCCAATCTCTGCTTCCTGGGAGACAGGAGATACAGTTCAGATTGAAAGGCATTGGACACCAATATAAGACAAAATAAAGAGTTAGCTCCCAGGGGAAGAGAGAGAAGGAGAGGGCAGTGAATTTTTTAAATATTATCACCTGCTCTTGACCAGACACTGTTCAAAATATCATTTTGGCTATTTCACCCTCCCAACTCTGCTTTCTTCTCAAGATTACGAAACTGAGGCACAGAAAGGTCAAGTGACTGATTCGAAGTCAAATCACAAGGGAGAAAGTAATGACACCAGATGAAAGTTCATAACTGTGTGCCTCCAGAGGAGAGAGGAAAGCAAAGTGTCTGGATGCTGGTGGAGCCTGGAAAGAGATGAATTGGACAACCAGTCCCCACTGAAAGCCAGGTCCTGTGCATGACAGCTCATGGACTCTGCTAACCCCCAAGGAGTTATCATACTGGAAGAAAATGACAAGCTTTTCTCTGGAAATGCCTTAGCCCTAGGGCAGAGTACATAGCCTGGTGTAAGGAGCAGGACAGAATATTCAGCCTTCACTGTTAGTCTGTGCCAGGACTCTTTGACTCAGAAAGCCTCAGTCTACTAGCCACCTTCAACTAACAGACCTCAGACCAGTGCCCACTCACAGGTGTAAAAAGGCTGGAAACTACTGGTTCATTTCAGTTCTCAGTGCCAGTCTGTGGACCAGTCTGCAGGACAGGTGCTGGTCAGCAGGTGTAGAAAGGTCGAAGAACGCTGGTACACAGCCATTGCTGTGTCCCTGCTCAGCTGTGCTTTCTTAGAGTTGGCCCAGGAAATCCTGGTCATAGTGGGGAAGAGTGGTGTATTATAGGCTTGGCAGCAGCTCACCATGAAGCCTGTTCATTTTCTTCCATCTTTCTTTCTGAGTATATCGTCACCCTCATCACCACCATCATCATAATCATCCTTGAACTGCTACAATTGCTAATAATGGGAGCTCCACTGAGGCTCAATCTGTTTGCAGTTCTTTCCCTGGAGCAAGTTATTTTCTCCCAGTTGGACATTTTCCTACTCATTACACTGCTTTCAATTTCTAGCTCTCAAGAAATCCACCCCTGTAGAAAAGTGCTTGCAGCCTGACCAGTCAAACCTTGGCTCCTGGGTGAATGGAGAGACCTACTTGAGCCTGGCGAACAAGGCAACTATGTGGTATCACAGGTTCTGGCTTAGTTGCTGTGTGACTTTAGGCAAAGGGCTCATGACTCCAGTCCCAAGGGCCCATCTTCAGTCTCTTCAGTCTGAAGAGGTGAAGTGGACGACGTCTATGGTTCTTTGAAGCCTAATGTCTTACAGTTCTAGATACGACACTAAATATCCCACTCCCCTCTCTGCATCAAGCAATTAAAGAATCTTTGGGTCCCCCTCTAAGGAGGACACTGGAGGAATAGAAACAATCCCAGCGTTGCTGCTTCCTCTCTGTTGTGCTTAGAAATGATTATCTCACATCTCTTCAGTTGAACAGTGGAAGGGCTTGCATCTGCTTACCAAGCAAAGGCTCCTGTGATGGGTCATTACATAATGTGTGTAAATATGCCCTACACAGCTACTCATGTAATAAGCATCCATTCATCATCCACTGAGCATTCCTTGTGTATCTACACAGGGAAGAGGATAGTGTAATAAGATTGCAGGCTCTGGACCCAAACTGCCTGGGTTAAATATCCAGTTCTCCTTTTGTTATTTGTATAATGTTTGTTGACTTCACCTCTCTGTGCTAAAGTTATCCACCTGTATAAAATGGGGTACCTGCCTTGCAGTAATCCTTACCTTGTGGGGATTGGGTTAATTCCTCTAAAATATTTACTGCTCAGCACACAGCTCATTTTACATCACAAATATATTCTAAATTTTATGGTAATTAGGAAGGTGACAGACAAGGCCATGCCCCCATCTGCATGGAGCAATCAACTAATGTTGATTCTATTTCTTCTTCCTATAGTTCTCCTCCATGAGCTGGAGAAAGGATTGTCTTGGAAAAACTCAAGGCGAAAACTAACTATTGCCCCTTCCCCTCTTCCAATCTATAAAACACTAAACAAAAATTAACCCACCCCAATGAAGATTTATTGCCTACCTTGTACAGTTCAGTACTGAATCCTAAGGCTATAGAGATGATTATTCGACTTTCATTAATTCTAAGTGTTTGATAAGAAACAGAGTAAGTGAGTGAAAGAAATTGTTTTTCTTATAACCATGAGGGAAAACTTCACCTTGGAGGTAGCCATGAGTTCCGAGTTAGAGTAAGTTCCAGACAGAAGGAAGAGTTTGAATGAGGGCATGACAGTGCTGAGAGGTAATCACTAGTTCTGAGTGGCTGGGACATTCTCTGTAAAGCACTAATTATGGGGCACCTACCAGAGGCAGGCATTGTGCTTGGTGATGTCCATGTGTCCTCTTGCTACAGGGCAAGGCTGCTCATGTGCATTTCACAGATGAGGAGACAGGCTTAGACTGGTGAAGGCACATGGCACCACCTAACAAAAGGTCCCGCCTTCCTAGTTTGTCTGTTTTTCTCAACATGTCTCTTCTCTCTAGATACAGCAAATCAAGTTGTATGCTGATTTGCACTGGAAAGCTTTGTGTGTGATGAAGTGGAGGGAGTGGGGGCTGAGGTGGAGATGCCTGAGGGTTTGGCCCACTGCAATGAATTTTACATCTCCCTGCACCCAGTGAGGGTATCTGGGTAGAAGGAATTACCAAAACACATTCTATCCAAGGTCTCTCCTCACCCAGTAACTCACTCTAAAGAAGGCCGAGATTCTCGAGGCTCCAGTTCACCCGCCCACAACACACACACACACACACAACCCGGCAGGCACATGCATACACACACATATACACACCCCGTTCCATTCTTCCCTGCTCCTAAAAACATCAAACCAGTGGAACTGCAAGGGAAATGAATGTTTGGCAGCAGAGCAAGTGGACTAGGAGTGGTGTCAGGCTCCATAAATATTTACACGCTGGATTAGAGCAGAAGTTGGAAACATTAGGCAGCTGAAAATTACTGTTTTAATAGCATGCCTGATAAATCCAAACTTGGGGGGTTTGTTTGGAAGTCTTGGCTTCTGGGAATTTCAGCGTGTAAACCATGGGCCTGGGGTGGCCGGCAACAGAATGTAGGGGTGTGGGAATGGTGCGCTGGCCCCTTCTTTCTGTGGAGTGGGCAGCTAGGCCAGAGGCGGTCCAGCACCTCAGGCTTAATAATCATCAAGAAGGCCCAGTCTCCATTCATCTCTTTATTTATTCATCCATTCATCAGACCTTGTCAAAGGGAGTAGAGATGAACAAACATTAACCCTAGAAAAGCTGAGGAAAATCTAGTTTTCTAGAGGGAAGGGAGCTTGCTCAAGGCACTTTCCAGGGAATAACCCGGACTAGGCTTTCAACCCGGTGTCTCTGTTTCCAGAGCCATATTCTTGCCTCTACATCATGTTCCCCTCTCAGGGGTGGGGGGGGGGGCTGTGGAGTAGGTACTGAAACTTCTGAACCAATAGGACAGGAAATGCAGATGAATCAGACACAGTTCCTTCCTCAGAGAATTCCTGGTCTAGAAGAATCTAAGACTTGAAAACAGACAATTATAATTTCAGGGAGAAAGCAGCAAGTGCCTTAGGAGATGATCAGATAAAGTGTTGTGGGTATTCTGAGGAGGGAGGGGAGAGAAAAGTTAAGTGGTACCCCTATTGGAGCTGGGACCCCTATTGGAGGGGCAGGAAAGGTAACGGAAGCCATGCAGAAGAGGAAAAGTCAGCTTTCCTGACCAGCACACCTAGATAGGAATCCTTCTGATGAATGTTCTGGGAAAGTCACTTTACTCTTCTGACCTTCAGTGTTTTTTTTTTGGCTCTTTGGGTCACACCTGGCGATGCTCAGAGTTTACTCCTGGCTTTGCACTCAGGAATTACTTCTGGCAGTGCTCGGGGGAACATAGGGGATGTTGGGAATCACACCCCGATTCGGCCACGTGCAAGGCAAATGCCCTACCCCGCTGTAGTATTGCTCCAGTCCCCTGACCTTCAGCTTTGGCAAGTCACAAGGGGGAGATGATACCAGCTGATATTATGTGAAGGATCAGTGAGATGACACCGGGAAAGCATCCTACATGTTCCTTGACACCTAGCAAAAACTCAGCAAAGCTTAACATTACAAATAAGCAAGCACTTGCAGAGCTCCACAAGGAAAGGAATTAGGTAGAAGGGAGAGATTGCAGAGCAAACTTAAAATTCCTGGAATGTCTTCCCTTTGAAATCAGGAGCCCCACCCTACAGGAGAGTGAGCCAGAGAAACTGTGGCTTTCCTTCTAGCGTCTTAACTCTGAAGTTTCAGGACTTGGTGATCAGAAATTAATTTTAGGTTTGGAATATTAGGGTATTGGGGTATCAAGACTTCTAACTTCTACCTCAAGATTCCCTGGACCTTGTAGGATTCCACTCCCTCCCTCACACGCCTCCCTCCCTGACTTTCCCTGTCCTTTTCTTCCCAGTGGGAATCAACTGGCCTGTGTCACATTCTGTGTGGTGTGAGAGACAAAGAAGGGCAAATCAGCAGAGAGAAGGTGACAGGAGGGACTGGGGTTGGGGCAGGAGCAGGGAGTGAACAAGGGAAGGGTCCTCGCCAGTCAGTGTCCCTGTCAAAGGTGTGAGTGAAGTGGAAGAGGCTGTTCCTACAATGCTTTGTTCTCCTCGGTCCCCAGCAAGAGTAGGGGGAGGAGACGCAGAGGGGCCCAGCGGGGTTTGAGGCCATCCCCAAATTTGGTAATTAGGCCTCTCTGTGTGGTTTTCCTGCTCCAGAAAATGTTAATTTATTGCAATTGGAAAAGTGATTGAGCCAGGACTGGGGACCCAGCAGCTGGTGAAAGGAGAGAGAAATCTCTTTTTGTTCTGCGGAGAGTTGGGTTAGAGCCCCCCACCCCCACCCGTTCAGCTCCGGGCTGGGCTATCCTTCTCCCAGAGTGTCGAATGTCGACAGGCTCCTCCCAGGAGCAGCCTGCCTTCCTCAGGGGCACAACCAGGACTCCGGCATTTATCAAAAGCCTAGAAGCTTCTGAGGGAAAGAGGTGTGTGGGGAGGCATGTGAATGATGATTCTTTGCAACTTCTGAGGTCACCATGGAGGTTATAGCTAAGGGGGCCTGGAATAAGGCAGCTGGGGCTGGAAATAGTGTGTGATCCTCCTCCTTTTCCTCAGTGAGGTCAAGCTCGGCTCCTCCGGCCTGGCTTCCACCCCTTCCCCCCACCCTCACCATTTCTATTGTTCAGCCAGACCAAAGATGATTATAGGAAAAGAGTCTGCACCCAGCTTGCAGGCTCAGCAAATCAATGCATGTCCAAATCTGTTGCTGCTGCCCTACCAGGCCTCACTGGGTCTATTCACGTCTGGAGGCCCTTAGTCCTCCTTTCACATTGGCACAGAGAACTGTCTGCTGTGTCTCCTGGGACAGTTCCATTTCCAACCTCTGCTAAACATGACCATTCATTCTGTGTTCTTACCCCATGTGAAAGTGCTCCAATGAGGCCACTTCTCCCTGAGATTATGGCCTTGCCTTCCAGATACCTGTCATTCCTCCATTCATCAGTAAGCTCCTTGGGTTTTTTTTCCTGGTTTTTGTTTAGTTTTTTGGGCCACATGGGTTGTGCTCAGAGCTTACTCTTACTTCTGTGCTCAGGGATCACTCCTGATGGGACTCATGAGATCATATGGAGTCTTGAGGATCAAACTCGGGTCAGTATGTGCAAGGCAAGTGCCTTAACCACTATACTATCTCCCCAGCCCCTGCAAGTACTTCTTGACACAAACTGCATACTGATCTTTGGGCTAAGTACTAGGATATGATCTTTTTTAATTCAATCCCTGTGAATTACACAGTTACAAAGTTATTTATGATTGAGCTCCAATTATACAATTTTCCACACCAATCACTTCAACAGTGTCCACTTTCCTCCACCAATGTCCCTAGTTTCCTTCCTGCCTCCCTGCCTGACTTTATAACAGGCACTTCTTAGTTTTTCTTCTTTTCCTTTTAGGACTGTGGTTTTCAGTACTCTTTCTAACAGAGTATCATGCATATCTCTTTACCTCCTTTCAGCACACAGATTGACCACTTCCCTCTGTCATTGTCTAGTGTTAGGGCATGAAATTGAGCAGACATAGACCTTGCTCCGAATGAAGCTTTAGAAGGATAAGCAAACATCTACAGAGAAAAGGAGAGAAAGCACCCTAAGGGGGGTATGGACAATTCAGTTCACTACCATTATCACACTCTCACTCATGGTTTCCATCTATACCAATCTCATAGCTGCTACCTACCACTTTTTGTCCCTAAGCCCCTCCTCTTCCCCTTACTCCTTTCTCATTCCTCCTCCTCCTCTTCCACGCCTTCTGTTTTTCCTTTGCTTTTTAATTTTTTTTAAATTTTCATCCAAACTCTGTGGTACTCAGAAGTTATTCTTGGATCTGTGCTTAGGAATGACCCCTTGTGATGTTCAGGGGACCATATGTGATAAGTGGAATAGAACCAGGGTTGACTGCATGCACCTTACCCACTATACTATCTTTCAAACCCCTTATTTTTCTATTCCTCCTCCTCCTCTTACCGTCTTGGTATATTGTGCCCAGCATGTCAATTTCAACACTATGGTCCTTATCGATGTTATCCACATAACTACTATTATCAGTTTTTTTCCCTTGCAAATCCGTCTCCTGATCTCTAGGAATTTATGATCAGAAAAGTTACAAGCCAGTGTTAAAACTGAAAAATAGCATGCTCCCTTCTTGCATGAATGTGTAGGAGTATTTGCACTCTAGTTCTCAGTTGAAGCAATCTCTTGAGGCCTTATGGAATCTCTCACATCTGTTGGAGTTTTGCAGGAAAGTCAGATCAGTTACTGGCTTACAACAAAAATGTTCTCCTTTCTGTCTCCCAAATCCACTGGGTCAGCATTAGCCCTTCTGGACACCAGGAGATAACGAATCCAAAAAAATTCTACACAGAGATTAAGGTGGTGCCTGCTTTCATTTCAGCTGGAACTGGCCATAACTGGACAATTTGCCATTGTTGTTGAGCCTAAATTTGGGGCATGTGCACCCACCCATCATAGCTTGGTAGATAATATAAGTGAAAAAAATCCAGAGATACAAAGCACCCCTTTGCCAAATATAGTATCTCCATAAATTTCCCAGAGGAGAAAGGCAGTTATACAGGAAAGTCAGGGTTAAAGTTGGAAGTTAAGAACCAAGAGGGAAAGGTTGCTGCTGAGTCAGCCCTGTTAACGCCAGTGGGTGGGAACTGAATGAAGAGTTGGGGGAGGGGTTTGGGTCCCACCCAGTTTTGCTCAGAGGCTACTTTTGGCTCTGTGCTTCCCAGTCATTTCTGGTGATGTTTGAGGGGTTATGTGGTGCTGGAGATCAAACCTGCTGGGGCCTCTTGCGTACTTGTGTTGAGCTGAGTAGAGATTTTTAATTCCATGAATGAAAAGTCATCTCTACCTCTAGACAGTACTTTGTAGTTCCTAATGTAGTCACTTTGTGCTTCTCATCTCTTAAGGGCTTCTGTGACCGTCTTGGGAGAGGATTGGGAAGAGAGCATGGAATCATAGTTTTCATTTCACAGGAATGTAAACAACCCAGCCCCCCAAAACTCACTGTAAATGAGAGTGGTGGAAGATCAGTCTCCTCCCTCATGCTGCCTGAGCCTTGCTTCCTTAAGGGTGAAGGAATCCGTAGACCAATAAGGAGAACTTTGACTACGACACTGCCCTGAGCTTTCATGTGATACTAAGAATGGTGAAATCTTACTAGCTTCTCTCAAGTGCCCCAGTATAACATAAAGGAAGACTGCAGAACTCAGCTAGCTCTTTTCTTTTTGCTAAGAAGGGAGGAGTGTGGGGAGAAGGTTCTCATTATTTTGCTACTGCTTGCAGATTAATGCCTAAGAATTGAAGAGCAACTCTATAGGCATGGTACTTACCCCACCCTTCCATTGTCAAGCCTTTGTATGACCCATTGTATGATCCATCCAGACAGGCTCTCATCTTTGAATGCTTTCTACACTGCCAGAATTCCCTGTTCCTAGCTAATGTTCTAACCCAATTTTTCCCCAAATTAATCTGCAGAACAGCAATATCTGTACCCTGAGACTTTATTAGCAATGCATTGTTTTGATTTAGTCTCAGGCCAACTAAATCAGAGACTCTGGATATAGCATTCATCAATTTGTCTTTAATGAGTGCTCCTGGCACTTCTGTCACCTACTGGAGTTTGAGAAGCAGTGGTAGAAATAGAGCAGTAGACTGAGACCACATTGGATTCAAACACTGGCTTTGCTATTACTACCTGTGAAACCTAAGAAAGACAAATATACCTTCCAAATCCTCAGTTTCATCATCTGTAAGCTGGAGATCATAGCACCTGATGACCAGAAAGTACCATTAATTTTCATTCAGTGTGTGTAGGATAACATTGGTTTGTCCTTTCTGCCTTGCCATAGGAAATTAGGTTTATTGGAATACTCCCATCAGAGTGCTCCCATTCCTCTGTGTTAACTTGTATCTTCTTTATTTCTGCTCTGTTGACTTGTAAATATTGTTTTCCTCTTCTCCTTAAGTTCCTTTGCATAGTTAACTCAGAACAATGACCTTTTTGTATAGACACAGGAAGACAGTTAATGCTGTGCGTTTGTAACTTGGGAGTTAATTGACTCCAGATAATATCACCTCCTGGACATCTGTTTTCTTAACTTAAGCTTTAGTTGCCCTTACTTACTAGCACCCCAAAAACAGGGTCCTGATGAGGGACTGGCTGGACCCAGGGCAAACAGTGACAAACCTTGGCATCGAACTGGGCCTGACCAAAGTGCCATAATACTTAACTATAAGTTAAAAGCATAGTCATGGACAAATCCTGTCATGATCCAAAAAGCAATAACTGGAGTAGGACCCTGCTAGGGTTAGGAAAGATTAATCTGGCCTGAGCACTGTAGTCTGAGTCTATAGTGAGATGCCCCCAGGAAAGCCACCCTACAAGCTCAATGTATCTCTTACTGTGTCCATACAAAATAACTAGTATTAAGAAGTAGAATTAAGATGTTAATTAAGTTATTGGACTAAGGAAAGAAGAAAAACCCTTAAATGGTATTTCCATCCTTCAGCCTGATAGGCAATCAGGAAGATATTTTGATATGTTGATTTTACTATGGGATGGGGTACGGTGTCTACCTCCAATAGGAGAGTTGGAGAGAGAGACAGAGAGAGAGAGACCAGGCTGTAAGATGGAGCATCAAGAGACTAGCAAGGGGGACAGAGGGAGAAAAATGTAGGGGAAGAATGCAGGAGAAGGCATGTGGAGAGATGAGAAATGTGGCTGAAAAAGGGAGCATGAAGAGATGAGCAGGAGAGACAGGAGGATATGGCAATGAGGCTGAGACTAGAATGGAGAGCTTATTGAGACTGGAACAGGCGCGTGGGGAGAATGGAATAAACGGAAACTGATCATCAAGCAGCTGGTGGCTTTTGTTTCCTCCTTTGTCCACCCATGGCATGGGCCGCCCCAGGGGGGCAAGTGGTCCAAGTCCACCGAATGTGGGCAGTGAGAGAGAGAGAGAGAGAGAGAGAGAGAGAGAGAAAGAGAGAGAGAGAGAGAGAGAGAGAGAGAGAGAGAGAGTCACTGGGGCTTTCCCTAGCTGCCTGGAGATTGCACAAATGTGAAAAGAGATTTGTGGGCAGTTGGAATGAGTGATTTATAATACCAGTTGCCCATCCAGTGGCTGAATTAAGGTATATGTACCCAAAGTCCTGTGTGACTGGATTTCAGGGTGCGCACTGTATGTACCAGTTCCTCAATTGTCCCTGCAAAGTCTATTATGTAACACACATTGCAAACATTTATTCCTAATAAGAAAAAGAAATAATTCAGATTGGAAAAGTAGAAGAAAAACTCTCACTGTTTGTAAATGGCATGAACTATCCCAGAAAACCCTTAAAACTCCTGCCCAAAAACCACTGGAAATGATGAGGTTCATAAAATAGCAGGATACAAGATAAATATACATGAATTGGTTAGATTTCTGTACACAATGAGTTAAAAGAAAGTGAAATTAAGAAAATAATTTTATTTAAAATTGTATTAAACAGTAAAATACTTGGGAGTAAACTTAGCAAATGTCAAAGAACTATACAAAGTCCAAGATATCATTAAATAAAAGACACAAAGTAATGAGAAGGCAACCAATATTTATGGATTGGAAGATTAAACACTAAAATAACTATCTTACCTAAAGCAATTTACATTTTCAACATAATTTCTGTCAAAATATCACTAACATTTTTTTACAAATTAGAACAAACAGTTCTAAAATTTATGTAGATCCACAAAAGCACAAAATATAGAAATTCTTATTTAAATATATTTTAAAAGAATACATATAGAAAGCCCACAGAAACATGAGAAAATACCCAATATCATTAATTGTTAGGGAATTACAAATCAAAACCACAATGTGATATCACCTCACATTGGTGAGAATGACCTATATCAAAAAGATTGGAGAAAATGTTGGCAAGGATGTGGGGAGAAAGGAATCTTGGTTTACTTTTGATGGAAATATAAAATGGAACATCTAAGAGAGATGGTATGGCACTCAGAGATCAACCCTGGAAGAGTTCAGGAGACCATATGTGATTCCATGAATCAAATTGGGTTGACTGCATGCAAGATAATGTTGTACTATTGTTCTGGCCCCAGCAAATTTTATTTTGTATGTCATTGGTCAATAATCATTACTGGTCACATCTCAATTTTTTTATTGAATCACCATGAGAAAAGTTACAAAGCTTACAGATTTAAGTCTCAGTCATACAATGATCAAACACCCATCCCTTCACCAGTGCACATGTTCCCCCACCAAGAACCCCAGTATACCTCCCATCCCACCCACCCCCCACCTGTGTGGCTGATGATTTTCACTTTATCTCTCTTTACTTTGATTACATTCAATGTTTCAACAGAAAACTCACTATTATCATTTGGAATTTTCCCCCAACAATCAGACCTGCTGAAAAGGCATCATTTGATAATTTGCTTTCCATTGCTGAGAATGAAGAGCATATGAGGTTTTGGATTTATGGTATTTTAATAATAAGTCCAGAGAAATTTCTACCAGAAGTCGTGTCACTGCAAGCTCGTACCTCTGGTTAGTGGGTTCTATAAGATGGCGGTCGCCACCCCACTACTGAAAGGAAAGCCCAAGAGAGAAAAACCTTAGCCCTCCCGGGGTGGCATGGGACTGTATCTTAGTTCACGGTCTAGACGCATTCCTGCAAGAAGCTGCTGGTTCTGAAAGTAGTTCGGTCACACCTAAATTTTTAAAATTTTGGGGCCACACTCGGAATTGCTCTGGGCTTACTTCTGGTTCTGTACTTATGGATTACTCCTAGCAAGACTCAGGGGACCATATGCAATGCCAGAGATCAAACCTGGATCAGCCACATGCAAGGCAAGCACCCTATCCGCTGTGCTATCTCTCCAACTCCTGGGCACAGTTATTCATATGAGAAACCAGTATGTATAGGCTTTTAGGTAGACAATTTCATCACAGGTAAGACTGAGGCTTTGTTACTAGGGAAGAATGGCTAGATATTGGATGGTAACTTCCAGAGCCTTCTATCACATCTTCCTTTCTACCAAAATTTCTGATCTCCTCTAGCACATTACCTCCTCCCTCAAGGGATTTAACATCCTGCATTGAGATCTAGCACTTCTCTTCAGTAGCTCTACCAGGCAGGAAGTAATCTCCCAGACAGGAAGGAATCTCCCTACTTTGTTGCTTCACTACGCCTGACTTAAAAGACCTAAGTGGCAATGCCACCACAGAAAACTGAGGGCATAGAGCTTCTCAAAGAGCATTGACTTGACAGTTGACATGAATATTAACTTTTAGCCTTGCTATGCAGTGGCTCTGTGACCATGGTTCTGAGCAACGATAATATTTGAGGTACTGGATAGATAGTAAAGGAGGTAAAGCACTTCATCCCCTAAAAATATGTTTGAGTACTTGCTATGCGTTGTAGCAAGTGTTAGCAACTTGTCTATGTGTTGTAGACAAGTTGTTAACATCTATTATCCCATTCAATCCTCAGCAAGAAAGGTTACTATTCTTATTTACATTGTAGGGTTGAGAAAATTGGAGGTTAGATTAACTTGTTCAAAGTCCCCCTTGGGGCTGAAGATAGGATCAGGCTTGAAATCTGACAATCTAAGACAGAACCCAAGCTCTATTCACTGTACCCGTGAGACCCAAAACTCACCATGCCTCAGATGAATTGGAGTCATCCCTGTCCCACAGACTGTCCCTCACTCCGTGAATTTTGGTGTGGCATGATAAATGCTCATTCTTTTCTCCTTCTTGACAGGGGCCCTGTATTGGAGTGATATCTTCCTATTCCATTCTTTCTGAAATAGACGTATCTAATGATTTCATTCTTTCTGTCAGTGGCATAGTCCTCTGCATGAAAACAAAATCTATGAGAACTCCAACACCCTCTTATTGTGGGAAAAACCACACTACAGTGGTTTCCGTCTTCTAGAGGAGCTCTCCTCCTACTCATACCCCTTCCATAGATGAATAGGACCACCCCAGCTCATGAGAAGTGGATTGATACTTTAGCTTAGGCTAGATATAAGTCAGGAATGGACTATTTCCTATACCAGGTCACACTGGGTCAATGGCAGAAAAATTAAAACAAACATCTTTCCCTCTCAGGCACATCCATTTCCTGAACAGAAGGATTGTCTGGTCTCAAAAAAAAAAACTCTCAGAAAGCCATAATGCCCAAAAGTAGAGAGAGAGTCTAGGGAATATTATCTGCCATGGAGGCAGGTGGAGGGTGAGAAAGGTGGTTATACCAGTGATATTGGTGGTGGGAAATGTGCACTGGTGTAGGGAGGGGTGTTTTTTTAATCCCTTGTTTGATCATTGTGAGATTGTAACCCAAAGATTAAAGCTTGTAACTATCTCATAGTGACTTAATAAAATTTAAAAAAACCTCTGCAAAAATATGACAGCTCTTTGGTCCTACCTGAAATTTATGATCAGGCTCGATGATACCTCCCCCAGAAGTTGACAAATCCATTCCCTTTGCTGTGTCACTCACATGGATTTTCTGCCTTCTTGTTAACATGCTCATCAGAGTGATGTGAATTCTAGGAAGGTGTGTACTATGTTTCTATAAATCCATGCCTGGGACCCAGCCCTGGACCAGTCTGTAGTAGGTACTCAAAAAATGTATGAAACTGAAATGATGACATGAATGAAGAACAAATGAATGACCAATTGACTACATGCACCCAGTTTCCTTCTGAGGCCTGTGTGGTGCAGGACAGATAGACTATAAAAGTGCTTTCTGTGGAGCCACAATAAAAGTGAAGAATGAGACCCAAGGGTATAACAGGTAAGATGCTTGCCTAGCATAGAGCCTATTCAAGTTTGATTCTGAGCACCTCAAATGGCATCCCAAGTTTTGTCAGGAGTTATATCTGAGCACAAAGATAGAAGCACCACAGGCTGTGACCAAAACATGAAAAAGATAAAGAAAATTGAGGAGCAATAGTGACATTACAGGAAAGGCAATTCCCCATGACATTAATAGTTCAGGTTTCGCTGAAGGAGAGAACAGAGTGGTAAAACAGGTGTGTGACAGATAATACAGTTTTCTTTCCTAACACCCACATCCATAAGCCAGAGAGCAGGCATCCAGAAGATTAAAGGCCTGGCATGTCTTAACAGTGACAATCAATATTTATTGTAACGCAAGGGAAAGATTGCTATCATTGCTATCAGCAAGAGAATGCATATGTGTATACACAAATATGCAAGACATAACTTATTGTTCTTACTTAAATGCCAGGGAAGAAAATAAAAACAACAAGAATGACAATAACAATACAAAACAGTTTTAGAAAAGGAGTTTTGTTGCTCTTTTGTACTGAAAAATAGCTCTTTTAGTGAGAGCCTCATTTAGTCTCCATGTGTCCATCAGGCTGAGTTTTTGATGGTCCACTTTCACCATATTGACCATGGAATGCCAACATTCTGTGGGCTGTCTGGTGACAGCTGATGTAGAGATGGGGTGTGAAGCAGAAGAGTGCCAGGGATGCCTACCTTCACTGCCCAGGGACAAAACATTAACTTAATTGGGACCCTGGGTACAGTGACAGCCCCCGAGAGCAAGCAGAGTACATTTGGGTCTTTTGCCACTCATAAACAAGCAAGGCCTGATTTGAGGGCCAGTCTGGGGAGATCAGAAGAAAGTGATGACTCCTTACTCCTTAGAGTGGTGGAGGATCTAGGGTTCTAAATCAGAAGGGTGGGTGGCTCTTGAGGTCAGTGAATGAAGATGTTAGGAGCTGTTGAATTTGACTTCTAGATGCAAAATCTAAGCTCCAAAGAATTGAATCATAGAGCTTCTTGGCCTGGTGATGGGGAACCTCTGACTCAGCTGTTACCTCCAAACTAAACCTTTGTCTTTTCTAGACCAGTAGGACTGTGATTCCTCATGCCATCATGGTTTGAAGCATACTCGAGGTTGTCAAATCCATCCCCAAGCTTTCAGACCTCACTTCATCTATCCAGTCTCAGAGTTAGCAGGACACTATTGGAAGGAATACAGATTCTCAGGCCCCACCTCACACCCACTTGATCTGAATACTCATTTGAACAAGCACCCTCAGTGATTTGTTTCCACGATGTGAAGTTAGAGAAGCTCTTTCCAGTGTCAGCAATGAATCACCTGGGCAGCTATTTTAAAATTCAGGACCAGAGAGGTAATATAGGGGTTAAGGCCTTATATGTGGTTAACCTACTTGATATCCAGCACTGATATGGTCCCCTGAGCCAAGTTAGCAGTGCCCTACAAGCACAGAGCTAGGAATAATCCCTGAGAATTGCTGGTTATGGACCCTAAACAAAAAACAAGTAAATTAATTAAAATGCAGGTGCCCAGGACGCATCCCAAGATTATCAAACTCAGCTTGGTCTGAGCACAGATATTTCCATAAAGTTTTTAGGTAAGTGCACTTGGAGCCAGATGTCTCCTAAGGGCACATATTCAGAGGCAGCCTGATTCTAAGAGTTGGACACTCCTTTGAGATCTAGCCCACAGCCAACTCATAGGGTCTCCCTGTCAGCAAGACCGTTCTCCTTCAGTACCCTTCTGGAGCCCATGCAAAACTCATTGCTGAAAAAGCCCTTGCTTCACTTCTCAGAAAGGCAGGCACTCTCAGAAACCTCCACAGCTACAGAAATCAATTCCATCAAGTTTGAAGTCGAGCTTGCAACCTGCAGTCAGAGTGCAGGCTTTAGCTGGACACGTACTTTAGCTGGACTTCTGCTCCAGAGCACAGCAGGGCAAACACTCTCAACTGTGACAAGCCTTCTTTACCTTACTTTTAGACATCCTACTGGGAACATGAAACAGATCAAGATCTCCTCAGCTATTTTCCCATCTCAGAAAAAACTGATCGGTCCTGTTGACCTAAAACATGAGGGATGTCAAGAGGAGATGGAATCATGTCCTTAAAAAATAACTAGGCTAAAAGGACAAATATTTGAAGAGGGCAAGTGCCCACATGAGATTCTCAAAGTTTTCTAAAGATTTCAACTCTCTAACAATAAAAGAGTCTCCATGGAAGATAACAAACTGGCATTGGAGTTCATCCAGCATCTGCACCTGGGAGAGAAACTGGAAAGTCTTCAGTCAATAGAAGTGGTGATGGTGACAGAAGCACCTCAAAGATCTCCAGTCCTCAGGACTTACAAGATCAATTGTCAAATAAGGGTGACAGGGGTCATGTAGTCCAAGGGATCATTCTAGAGAAGCTTGTGGGAATCTTAGTATCTGGTGCAAGTCTGCAGGAAATAAAAATGAAAAGCATTCAGTATTCTACTTCTCCCACTGCCACTGTCTGTGTTGTGCTACCTTGACCAAGTTTATTTCAATATCTGGGCATCAATCCAACAGACCAAATTCCATGTGCTTGAGAGGTCCTAAAATCCAAAGTTGACATTTTTCATGCTCTTGGTGTCATTTACACAGACCACAGTCTATCCTGGGATGGTACCATATATAGTACATAGAGTCCAGTGCAAAAAATGTACAACGGTTGAACCAAACTTACAAATGGAGAATTCCAAAGCAGGGACAGCAGAGCATTAGTGCAAAGGTGAGGCCTGTAGACTACACTGTAGCATGCTCAGGCAACCAGTGCTTGCACGATGCAGGTGCAGGTGTAGGGTGTAGCAAGGTCAAGTCTGGGGCTCAGATCTTTCCAATTCTACTCCTCCTACCTTGTTCCCTTGAGCCCAGCAGACCTTTCAAGAAGCCCTTAGTGATTAAGGTAGGAGGACAGGCAGAAAGCCCAGGCAAGAGAGGGGCCAGTTAACTCTAGAGGACTGAATTAAGAGGAAACAATTTGTGAGGTAATCAATATGCTCAATTCTAGTTAATTAAGATCTAATGGGTCTTATAAGCACTTAGCACCCACTGGGGCCTAGCCAGAGTTGTCATCTCTTCCTTTGCCAATTCTTCAGTGTCATTTATTCTCATAGGATCTGATCCCAGGTGCAAGACAGTAGCAGATGAGGTGAGAGGAGTGTGTCATTTATTTTTTTTTAGTTTGAAGGGGGCATGCCTGGATGCAGGAAGAGCAGAGAGTATTTTTGACCAAGAGGCTAGGAGAACAATACATAGACCCAGATATTGGCAATGGTACTGATTTTGAGGTCAGAAAATGGACTTGGTGGAATTTTTAACTTGAACTTCTGAGGAGATAAACTCATTTCTCTGAGGACACACGGTAATAAACCTGTATTGGTCAAAGCTCACATTCACAGTTAACTTGCACCCTTATTTCTAAGTTCATAAAATCTGGTGAAGGTGGTTTTTTTTATCCCCCTGTATTCCTTTTGTTCCTTCTTTGGGATATTCGGCCACAGGAGTAAGCATATGACCAGAGTGTTTTCCAGAACTCAAAATTGGTGATTCTGGGAAGAACTGTTTCCTTACTGCTGAAGCTGTTAGATGCAAGCTCCACTTTCTCCTTCTATTGGCACAGCCTGTGCCAGCAGTGCCTCTTACCTCCTAGAGTGCTAAACCTTTCCATATACTCAATAGCCTTCCTTCAGCTACCCTTTCTCTTGCCTACATCCAATCTGTCAGCAAGTTCCTTTAATTCTGTTTCCTTGATGTCTTGAATGGTCTATTATATTACTTTAACTACTGCCTAAGCAGGATGGCAGAGCCTTCTTGAATAGTGATAGCCAACTTCTAATAGCTCTCCCTTCTAACTCCTCTATGATATAGCTTCTGCTCAGTGGTCAGAGGTCTCTGGTAAATCACAGAGATTTAACAATGAGCTTCATCTATAACAAGTCAGGTTAAACTTCCCACATCTTATGCCATCATCCTCTTCCTCTTCCTGCCATGCTAATGAATGAAATTGCCCTGTACACTGGGATTTCTTCTGGCCCCCAATCAAACCACACTGTTTCTGAGTCATGTTGAAGGCAGGCCAGGCTCTCCTTCGGACTTCTACTTGAGTGACATTCATCTTTAATATTTGTTTTTTCCTCAGTTTTTTATAATAGAGACAATACTGTAATACAGTTTTGTGTTTTTTTTAACTTGATGATATCTCATTGGCATCTTTCAACATCATTAGGAATGAAAAATAAATTATTTTGATGACTGACTACTCAACCATTTGCCAGGATGAGTCTTAAGAGTCAAATGAGGGGCCGGAGCGATAGTCCAGTGAGTAGGGCATTTTCCTTGTACATGGCTGATCCGGGTTTGATCCTGGATATCCCAAAGCATCCCACAAACACCACCAGGAGTAATTTCTGAGTGCAGAGCCAGGAGTAACCCCTGAGCATCGCTGAGTGTGACCTAAAAAGCAAAAATAAATAAATTAAAAATAAAACTTAGAAAGAGTCAAATGACCTTATCCTGAGGGCTCAACTCAACTGGGAATCCAGAGGGAGCTCAGCAGAGATCTCCATGAACTCAACAGTGCTCTAGTGAGTGGGGTGGGTACGTGATTCTGATTATGTGGTTGCCAAAATCCCTGCTTCCTGCTCCAAGCTTCTCCTATTCCTCCTTCCTTACTTCTTCACTCCCCCTCTGTGTTGTTACAGCCACTTACTTCTGTGTTTCTGGGTCCATGTGTGACAGCAGCCTCTGCCTCCATTCCCTAACTGAGCCCGGCCAGTCCATAGCTTACCAACTTTCCCCATGATTTATTTTTTAAATTTTTTTCCTTTTTCTTCTTCTTCTTTCTATTTTGGGGGGGGGGTCACACCTGGCAATGCACAGGGGTTAGTCCTGGCTCTGCACTCAGGAATTACTCCTGGCGGTGCTCAGGGCACCATATGGGATGCTGGGATTCGAACCTGGGTTGGCTGCGTGTAAGGCAGACGCCCGACCTGCTGTGCTATCACTCCAGCCCCTTTCCCCATGGCTCAGAAAAAAAGAACTCAGACTAAGTTTCTTAACCTTCAACTAATTGCACCCAATTTCAAGGCACACAGTATGTTTCTATTCCAGTTGTTCCAGTATTTATTAGAATATTGATCTTTCAATACTACTGCCCCACCCCCACCTTGATTCACTTGAGCATCATCCCAAGCAAGCCTAACATTTATTTTTCCTCTATGTACCACCTAAAATACTTTCACGAATAGAGCAAATTTTGGGGGTAACACTGGAATGGGGAATTATGATTGTATGATTTGTAGCAGCCTCGGGGCTCTGAGAGTCCCTGCCCTTTCCCAGGGCTCACTGCTGGCAGTCAGAGTCGTTAATCCAAAGTGCCTCTACATTGCTGAGACCCTCTCCTCAAACCTCTGATTCTTTTCTTCGGTCCTTTCTATTCCCATGCCAGCGCTGTCATGGACCCCAGTCCCACCTGCCCCATGCTGGCTAAAGGAAGCTGAAAATCATTTACCATCACAAGAGATTCTGCAGAGATTCTGCCCAGCTTACAAAGAAGCCTGTCTTTTATATTATTAAACAAAATGCAGAACAACACTGCTTCCAGCATCTGCATATGGAACCAGGGCCTACCCAAGACAATGAATAGGTACTTGAGGTACATCTGCATGACCAAGAGGCCTGCCCGAGGGTCCCCAGTGAACAAAGGCACAGTCTGCCCCCAGGACAAATTTTATCGGCTCTTTTTAGAGACCCTAGCAGCCGACCACCGGCAGTATAAAAAAGAAATAACGCTTTTGTCTTCTGCCTGCAGCCTTTGAGGATTCAAAAATGTGAAAGTTCAGTTTTAGAGAAGGTCACCATTTTTAATACTTGGCCCATTTGATCTATATTTATATGCTTTTATAAATAACACCTGGGATAGGTGGATGGAGAATACTTTGGGGGCATTAGTTTTTACTCATATTCACAATGATTTCTTTAAGGCAAATAAATACTTAGAGTGAGATTTTTTCGTTCATACAATGTATATTTTGAAACTGCTTCTTACATCTCTCATCAGACTGCCCCTTGGAGAGGTCAAAGTGATTCGCTGAGGTCACCTTCAAGTCTCTCCCCTCTGTGTGCAAGAGGGCCCATCTCACAAAACCCTCAAAAGCATCAAGTGTTATCATTTTAAATCCCTTCTAATTTGATAGGCCAAATGTGCTATCTCATTGTTGCTTGAATTTGCATTTCTTTGCATCCTAGCAGGATTGAATATCTTTTCATATGTTTATTGGCCATTATTTTGTGAAGTGTCTGCTCATGAGAGTCTTGTTTTCCTCATCTCCAGTCTCTTCCAAAGCCCTGGGCTAGTGGTGAATTAAGCACACCAGACTTTAGTTTTAATTATTCTTCCTTAAATACAGCGATGATTAGGTTACTCCTCTCCTTGCAAAACCTCTGAAGGCTCTTTACTGACTATAGGATGAAATATAGTCGTTAGCCTGGTCAGTCTGGCTCCTGCCTATCTTGTTTCCCATCACATCCATGCTCAGCTTCAATCACTGCGGTCTTCACCACGACTCTTGTAATCACTCTAAGACAGCTCACATATCACTTTCTGTGCCAGAGTGTCTTTACCAGTCCCAGGTTAGGTGGCTTCCCCCTGCCTGTATTCTTGGAGTTGGCACTTTGTACAGAACTCCATGGTAAAACAGGTTTGGGTGCCTAACACTTGGGGTGAGGGTCAGAGACCATGTCACTTTTCTCTCTAGGCCCTCAGAACCTGGAGGATAGCACTGAAGGAAGGATATAGTGATACCACTCACAGGCCAGGTATTGTGTTGAATACTTCCCATGAACATACAAACACCTGTGATAGAAGAACAAATCATTTTAACCCAAATTAGTATGTCACTTCTGGTACCCAACAGAGTAAGGCAAAATTCACATGAGGCAACTGAGGAAATAAAACATAAAATGCCATATTGCTTTCTTGCTCTCAAGGGCAAATAGAAAGGGTGAAAGTGAAATAAGATGGGCCAGTATTTAGTAGAGCACTCTAATAAGTTTTTGGATATACAAGGGCAATATTGGAGCTGTGTTCAGGTAGAGGCTAGAGAAAGTAAAATTATTCACAGAGTGAAATGGGTAGGAATATACATATATACCTGTATGTATTTATATTTACATATCTATATCCATATATTCACATTATATATACATATATAATGTGTATATACAGAGAGAGAGGGAGAGAGGGAGGGAGAAAGAGAAAGAGAGAGGAGGAGGGGAGACAGCAAAGAACTAAGGAGTGGAAAGTGGGCCTAGATCACTAGAGAGTAAAGTTCACTCAGGAACTTTTTAAAAGTAGTTTTTGAAACTCACTTTAAATTTGCCTATGATTCTATGATAAAGATGGTAAGTCCTAATACCTCAAAAAGGGAGTTATTCCTAAGTAAATTCTTCAATAGTGTATGAAATATTTGCATACAAAAATTCCACGTGCTTATGAAGTTTTAGTATTTATTTAACAGCTTCATGAAGGTAGTTTTTTTAAAACCAAACTCAACTTTATTTTTTTTTAATTGATGGCAAGTATTTTTACTTTTTATTTTTTTGAATGGTAAAACATATTTTTTTTAATTTTTTAAATTATTTTTAATGAATCACCATGAGATACAGTTACAGACTTACAAACTGTTGTGCTTATGTTTCAGTCATACAATGATCAAGTAACCATCCTTCTACCAGAGCCCATTCTCCACCACCAACTGTGAGGAACTGGCCCAGAACAGACCACAGGAATCAATTTAGCTTTCTCAAGACTATTTTTACAGGAGCCCGCATGGCAGAATAACTTGATTTTATGCCCCTGAGCAAGGAATTCGGATACAGGCACCCCGGGTCGCAAGAAGGGTGGTGGTCAGACCAGATAACCAGACCCATATCACAAGACCCATATCACAAGACCCAGGACTGCCCCCAGAACCGGGACATTCCTGAATATTGGCGCGAATACTGATCTCTAAAACCATAGGCTAAGGAGTGATGTCCTTTTAAATGGATTGGTTAAGAAAGTTTGTAATATTACAAATCTATTGGCTATGAAATGCGCGGGCTCTGCTGTAACGGCTGGGGAAGGCTATATAAGATCTCCTTTGGAGAAGGTCGGGGTCTTTTGCCCAACCTGCTGGACCTCCGTGTCCGCGTAGGCGGCTGGACCCTGGCTAGCCAGTCTTACAATAAACCCTGCTTGCTGTTTGCAGTCTCTGGAGTCTCTTTGTCGTTATAGGGAGATCTCGATCTGCGCCCTAACACAACGTTCCCAGTATCCCTCCCGCAGCCCCCCCACCTCCCCTTCCTCTGTAGCAAGCACATTCCCTTTTATTCTCTCTTTCCTTTTGGGTGTTATGGTTTGCAAAATAGGTAATAAGTGGCCATCATGTTCAATCTATAGTCTACTTTTGGTACACATATCCCATCCCGAGCAGGTCCTCTAAGCACCCTTTATTTGGTGGTTCCATCTCTATCTGAGTTACCTTTTCCCCCAGCATGTGAGGCCGGCTTCCAAGCAGTGGTGCAATCCTGGTCCTCATCTCTACTATTCTTGGGTGTTAGTCTCCCATTTTGTTACTTTATATTCCACAAATGAGTGCAGTCTTCCTATACCTGTCCCTTTATATCTAACTCATTTCACTTAGCATGATACTCGCCATGTTAATCCACTTATATGCAAAGGTCATGACTTCATCTTTTCTAACAGCTGCATAGTATTCCATTGTGTGGATGTATCGAAGTTTCTTTACAAGTTTCTTTAGCCAGTCATCTGTTCTTGGGCACTCGGGTTTTTTCCAGATTCTGGCTATTGTAAACAGTGCTGTAATGAACATACGAGTGCAGATGTCATTTCTACTATACTATTTTGCATCTCTGGGTTATATTCCAAGAAGTGGTATTGCTGGGTCAAATGGGAGCTCAATTTCTAAATTTTTGAGAAACGTCCATATTGTTTTCCAAAAGGGCTAAACCATTCGGCATTCCCACTAGCAGTGAAGGAGAGTCCCTTTCTCCCCACATCCATGCCAGCACCGGTTGCTTTTGTTCTTTTGGATGTGTGCCAGTCTCTGTGATGTGAGATGATATCTCATTGTTGTTTTGATCTGCATCTCCCTGATGATTAGTGATGTAGAGCATTTTCTCATGTGCCTTTTAGTCATTCAAATTTCATGAAGGTAGTTTTGGATCTCCTGTTCTTTGTGTATGAGGGGGGGCATACCTGACTGTGCTCATGGCTTACTCTTGGCTCAGTGCTCAGAGAACTATTTGCAGTGATAGGGATTAAGCTGGGATGGGTCCAAAACAAGGACCTAAATACTTGCGTTGTTTCTGGCATCTTTGGTGATACATCTTTGGCGATATTTAAATACATCTTTGGTGATATTTAAAATGACCAATTAATTCAACTAGATTACCTAGTGCTCCTCCTCTTTATTTGCATAGTACCAGTTCTGTCTTTTCCAGTCTTTAGTCGTCTCTCTCTCACACATACATACACTCACACACGTACATAAATTCCTGGTAGGAGTTTACTGTGTGAGGTGAGGACTAGAGAGGGCACCTATGAGGCATTGAGGCAACCTGCAATAATCTATCTCTTCAGGAGCAATAGGTTAGGTGTCAAGATGTGCATAGAGGAGATCTGCCTAACTGAGTCTGATTCCCAGCACCACATATGGTCCCCAAGCACTATTAGGAGTGATCCCTGAGTACAGAGCTTGGAGTACGCCCTGAGCACCACTGAGCATGATGGCCCACATTCCCCTCTACCAAAGATAAAACATCCAACAAACAATATCTGAACATATTATCAGTGAGTGACCTCTAGGTTGCAATAATAACAGCCAATATTTATTGAGTGTTTATTATAAACTGGGCCCCATTTCCAATGCTTTACGTAGATTATCCCATATAATCCTTATAACAAGTGCACACGGAAGAAATTGCATCACAGAGAAGGCAGAAAAACTTGCCTAAGGTTAGTTACAAAGCTAACAGTTCCTAAGCAAGTGTTCAAATCCGCATGCTGTCATTACATGCCTGCACTTTTGACCTCTAACCTTATTCCTCTACTGTCTTCCCAAACATCCTAGCTGGTTGTAGGAACATAATCTTTTTTTTTTTTTTTTTTTTTGCTTTTTGGGTCACACCCGGCGATGCACAGGGGTTACTCCTGGTTCTACACTCAGGAATTACTCCTAGCGGCACTCAGGGGACCATATGGGATGCTGGGATTCGAACCCGGGTCGGCCGCGTGCAAGGCAAACGCCCTACCCGCTGTGCTATCGCTCCAGCCCCTGTAGGAACATAATCTTGAAGTTCCCAGGTCACAGGAAGTCAGATAAACTGAGTTCTCAAGGGAAGAATTGGCCAGTGAGGAACCTTAGCTGCACAAGACAACCAGAGAGTCTTGGGACAGGAGAGAGGCAAGGTGGAACTCCAAGGATGGTATGATTACGCAAAAAGACAGAGTTGCAAGACTGGAGTATAATAGCAGAATCTTTCTGCAGATGTGTTTTGTATGGCCCAGCACAAAATTCTACACCCCCACCTAACTCTGAATGATTTGCCAACATTAAAAAATCCAGGTATTTTACCTTCTAGGATTTTATTTTCTGGTTTCTCTCAATAAAACGGAGGATCTGGCAACAATGATCCTTCATTCTGGCTTAGAGAAAGAGTGTAAGCCCTGTAAATGGGCATGCTTTCTGTAATTAGCTCTCCACATGCCCTACCACTAACAATTCATTCGCAACTCAACCCACTTCATTTACTTCCCTTTCCTACCTGGCTCCTGAATGCAACTAAGTTTTTGCTTTTTTTTTGTTTTGGGGTCACACCCAGCGATGCTCAGGGGTTACTCCTGGCTTTGCACTCAGGAATTACTCCTGGCGGTGCTTGGGGGACCATATGGGATGCCGGGGATCGAACCTGGGTCGGCCTCGTGCAAGGCAAACGCCCTACCCACTGTGCTAGCAACTAAGTTTTTGACTTTCAAATAGACCAAGAGTGTTAGGAGAGTGTATAGTCAGTCAATAAAGGTTAAATGGTACCAATATTCCTAGAGAGAAGTTTCCTTCAAGAGCCATACATTCCAGGCTAGAAAGGTCAGTAAAAGTAAGGTAAGCAATGTGGATGAGCAGGATGGCCATTTGGGAGGTAGCTGTTGAGATGGTCTGGGGTCCTGGGGCCATAGAGACGCCTTCACCATTCTTACTGAAAGAAGCCAAGACAGTGAAAAAGGAGGTGGGAAAAACCGTGTGGAGACTTACCCATCTGTGGTCTGAGATCCACTGATTAGCTGGAGGATGTGGGAGAGGAAATCTGAGGCAGGAATAAGTGAGAGTGACCAAAGCTTGTTCGATAAAAACAGTGCCACCACCTTCAGAAAATGGAGGAAATGGGATATGGAAAACATCATTAATATAATTTAACATGTTGAAGCTGAGGTGCTAAAGAGAATTCTGGATGAATATGTTCACTGGACAGTTGAAGGCGTTGGACTGATCCTGGTAAAGGGGACGGGACTGGAGAGAAATTTGCAAAAACAGTGGTAAGGTCAAGGGAGTTGAGTGTCATAAAGTATAGTATGTCAAAGCCAGAACCTCATGGAGATGCGGCTATAATGAACTGGTGAACAGAGAAGAGGAAGCAATGACGAGCGTGTGTGTGTGTGTGTGTGTGTGTGTGTGTGTGTGTGCCTGCGCATAATATCCAGAATAGTCGGAGAAGTATCCGAACAATAAAGTTTCATGAATGTTGAGGGAGGAGTTTCAGAAAGGAGCCTTTCTGTTTCTCCTGGGGCCAGAAGACGGGGATGGAGAAGTTCCAAATGGACCACATGACTTTTTGAGGGGGGTGGTTAGGGCCACATCCCATCCTGAAGTGTTCAGGGATTACTCCTGGCTCTGCACTCAAGGATCACTCTTGGTGTTGCTCAAACGGAGTTCCAGGGATTGAACCTGGGCACACCCTTGCACTGTGCACCCATTGTGCTGTGGCTCCAGTCTCTAGCCCACACGATTTTTATGTACAGCCTCACCCAGCTTCATTGTGTATGTGGAGGGAAGGGTGTGGTTCCTTTCTGTCTCCTCAACTGTTTGAAAAAAAAAACTAGCTATTCTCCCTAGTGAGGGGAGTAGGGTCAGAACTTCCATAGGTTGCACTTGGGAAAGTTTGCCTGGTGAAAAGCAGCTATGTCCAATGCACACAGAATAACTGTTTAAGCCCAGGATCCAGGGCTTTCCCCTAAAGCAGCGGAGAGTAAGAGCTGCTGCTGCAAGTCTTGAGGTTACTTGTTTCTGGCAACACAGGGAAAATCACCTGGGGAGCTTCTCCAAAACAGGAATGTCCACACCCTGCCGCAGACCAGACTTCCTAGCGGTGGGCCCTGGGTAATCCAATGTGGGAAATGCTTTCCAGCTGATTCTAATCATGCAGCCAGCTTGAGAAGCAGTACTGTAAGGCAGGCACTGGAATAACCCTGCTCCTGAGCTCCTGCTGTTGGCAAAGATAGGCAGCCTCTATGCCTCAGCCTTTCCTCACAGGAGGCCTGAGCTGTGGATCCTGCCATCATCTTCTCCATCCCCAGCCACTGACTCCACCTGTGATACATGATGTATCCCTCAGTTAAACATGCCTTTGAAAATCAGATCTCACAGGAGCAAACACATTTTGAGGGAGCTTTTGCTCCCCAGTTCACCAAAAAAGCATAGATTCATATCTACCTCTGATCCCAGGCCGTGGTCAGCGCTGGGATTTAAAGCCGTCTCATGTCAGTTCCACTCCTGTAGAAAATGCCTGAGGTTTCTATGCTGTGTTTGATGCTGTCATGAGACATTTGTAGCATCACAACATAATTTCAGTCATGCCGACCCAATACAAAAATAAACGAAGTAAACACTGCTTTAAACTCCATCACCCAGCTTTGTCAAATTTGATTTTCATTTCACATCGAATTTGGAGACTAAAACGATCTCACTAGCAAGATGAGAATCCTTCTGTATTACTTTTCCATCCCTGCCCCTTCACCCACACTTTCTAGCAGTAACCAATCACTTGAATCCATTGTGCCTCATTTCCACACATATATTTACTACATACCAGTCCCATTTGAAAGAGGCGGAAACTGAGGCTCAGGGGAGTGAAGGCCAGGATGACCCCAAATTGCTCACATTGACAGTAGTCAGTTGAGTCCAGAAGCCCCAGAACAAGGTACAAGGCAATCACCTCCCAGCATGCTGGCCCTGCAATGCCCCCATCTGGGGACCTCCCACCCCATCATTCTATCAACACCTCCTTTACAGGCAGGGCCAGAACAGACCAAGCCCAGCAAAGCCTGGGACCAAGCAAAAATTGTGGCCTTCTCACATCTCCTGGTTCCTGCCCTGTTAACAGATCAGGCTTTCCTAGACCCCTGCCAACCCCTTCTCTGTTTACTTTCTGGGCCACTGTTCACTAGTTCACCCCACCCCCAGCTCGCAGCAAAGGGCCTGTTTGTGCAACCCATTTCCACCCTATGCCACTGGGGGCTGGACAAAGGCAGTGGGCCTGTGATTCTGCTCTGTGGGTCCTTCTGGCTTAATTAGAATGCTGCCTGAAGCAACAGGCCAGAAACAGTGGGCAGGCACTGAAACACTTTCCCTGGGCCCCAAACCATAGCCTGCCTCCCCTTTCTCTTCCCATCTCTCTGCCAGCAATGGAAAAGGCCTGTGTGCAGTGGGAAGGAAGGCTGTGGCCCAATACCTCCACCTCTGCGCTGAGGAATTGGGTAGGGAGAAGCATAATACACATGCATAAACATGGAGAGATAATTGCTTTCCTCCCTCACATGTGAAAGATGGTGGAAGCAGGAGAGAGAATTGCTATTAACCAAGCTATTAACTTTGAGCTGGCCTACCATGTTTTCTGTTTATTTGATTTGGTTTTTTTAATTTTTATTTTTATTGAATCACCATGAATTAGAACATTACAAAATTGTTCATGATTGCATTTCAGTCATACAATATTCCAACACCCATCCCTCCACCAGTGCAATTTCCCAGCACCAGTGTCCCCAACATCCTTCCCACCCTTTCAAGCCACCCCTCCCCACCCCAGCCTGCCTGTCTCTATGGCAGGCACCTTTCTTCTATCTTTCTCTCTATCTCTTTCTCTCTCTCACACATACACTCCTCTCATTTTTTTCTTTGCTTTTTGGGTCACACCCAGCAATGCTCAGGGGTTACTCCTGGCTTTGCACTCAGGAATTGCTCCTGGCAGTGCTTGGGGGACCATATGGGATGCTGGGGATCGAACCCGGGTCGGCCGCATGCAAGGCAAACGCCCTACCCATTGTGCTATCGCTCCGGCCCCAACTCCTCTCATTTTTGCCTGCCATGTTTTATTCTAGCTGATCCTCAGGGCCATCCAATGTGGGAGGTGTCAACTTCTTCCTCAACACAGAGGAAGAAACTGAAGCTGGAAGAGATGGAAGTAAGGGCCGCAATCGTACAGCTTACAAGTAAGAAAAATGATTTGAATTCAAGCATACCCTGGTCCCTGGTGCCCTTCTAGCAAAACAACCTGACTGTACAAGCTCTCCCTTTCCTGTAAGCCTCTTACTCCAAGTAGTTCTCATTATCAGAGGAGAGGCTTGTTGAGACGGGAGATAGAGAACAGGTATCATCTAGTGTCTACTCCAGAGCCCTACCAGTCACAAAATGTCCAGCTCCTACTCAAGAAATTTCAGGCCAAGAACTTTCCCTTTCCAACCCCTACCTTTCCTTCATCAGGGGACTCTCACCTCATACCTTGGTACCCAGGGACCCTAGAGCCATAGGCTATATATAGACCTTGGGGCCAGACCGGCATTTTCCTATAGCAATGCTTCTTAACCAGACACTGCTAGGTAACCCCCAGTGGTTCTCCAGAGCATTGCAAGGGGTCCACAGGAGAAAATCTTGTAAATGGTGGTGGTGGGGGTGGGGGGATGGGGGGAAAGGGGAAGGGGGCACAGCTAGGAGACCAGCTCATAGGCCAAGGAGTGACAGGAAAAAACAAGGTCAGAAGGGGGCCAGGTTTAGAAAAACGGTTGAAACACTGTTCTAAAGTATGGCTAATCAGAAAGCCAGAATCCAGCTGTCATTTGTAAAGAACTTCTCACATTCCAGGCACGGGTAAAGAACTTGGTACGCATGAATTGCTCAGTCATTGTGATTATACCATATAGATACTATCGTTTCCCTACATTGAGACCAAGGAACCAACACACGAAGGAGTAAATCACCTGGAATTAAATTCATTAGGCAGCTAGGCTCCAAACGCCATGCAAACAGGTCGGTCCCAGGAAGACAGGGATGCTGGTGCAGAGGAGGAGATGGTGGTAGCCCTAGGGACAGCAATGGTGAGGTACACAATTCCAGCAGACTTTGGGCTCCAGTGAGAAGCCCACTAGATTTTGCAGTGGTGCTCCTACTCAGATCCTCGGTGTCTGATAGCTAAACCCTTCCAGAAGGGCTGCTGAACCTCTCACTGACCCAGCTGCAGTGCAAGAAACCTAGGCTATGGGGTGAGAAGCAGCACAGACCCCAGTCCCCTACAGAAGAGGGATATAGTCTGGGGGGGGGCCCAGCAGTTGGCAATTTCCCCTTAGCTTACAGGCTCCACCCTGCACCTCTCTCCATATCTGGGTCTGAGGCCTCCAGGCTCTTAGAGAAAAATTGCTAATATCAAATTGCAATTAACAGAGGCAATTATCTGCCTATTAGAAAATGTCCCCTGAGCCAGGCCTACGCTATGAGTTGCCTGGGCTCAACTGAGCAGTGGGTCCCCGTGGAAGGCTCCAGAACAGGGCAGCCGCAGGGGTTAGGGGCAGGCAGGCAGCAGAGGAGGCTTGGGGAGGCCTCTTCAGGGCCATCAGGGGATGTCAAGAGATGTGTGTGTCTTTAGTTCCCTGGGAAGGAAGCCCAGACCTGAACACTGGCCACACTGTTACTCTATCCCCAATCCTTTCTGCCTGCCTCTCCATTTGGCCTTCCTAGAAGGTAGACCTGGAGCAATCTGTGTATGCTGAAGAACAAAGGAAAGAAAAAATTCACACATGACCCTCCAGGGAGCAATGATAACATTTTCACTTAAAAATTACCAGAGAGCAGATTGTCTTATGCAAATTATATGCAAATTACACTCTTGGTTCTCTGGAGCACTAACCAGCGTTCTTCCAGCTCTTTCTCTGACTGGATTTGATTTGCCTGTATAGAAGCCAGGGTTTGCAGGGAATCCTGCTGTCTAAAGTGACCTCTCAGCTCTCTGTCCAGTCCAGCTCTCCTGCTCTTGCTGCCTTTGTCTGAACCCTAGGGAAAGCTCACTGCCTCCTGGCGGGATTGCATGTAAGTCACCAAATCCAATGGGTTCTGAAGTAGGTTCAGCAGTTTTACCTACTGCTAAGGAAGATCTGTGTCTTCCCATGTTCCTATTTGCATAAGATTTGAGGTATGCTGTGAGGATGGACAGAGCAGCATTAGACCAAGAATGGAGAGACCAGCTGAGGACTTTCAAATGTTGCCCCAGGCTAGGCCTCGCAGATGGACTCCAAAAGCAGCTGTTCTAGGACTGGGTGACCTGCAACTCAATCTGCACCACATTTGTTCCTGCTCTGTGTTCCTGCCTCAGAGCCCGGCAGCCTCACCCACCCATTTGCTGCAGCCAGAGCCTAAGAATCATCCCTGATCCCCACCTATGACCTATGTTGGGCTCTTCCTGTCTCATATGTCACCTCAAATTCTCAAAAGATTTGTCCCCTTTTCTGTGTCTTCAGGGCCATGGCTTTCCCCTCTCCCTCGTCTATTCTGGAAGTTTTTGCTCAGGCTCTAGGCCTCCAGGTCAGCCTCTTAGACTTGCATTCCACCTGATTGTCATAGCAGTCTTTCTACAAATCCGATTGTGCTTCTGAAAACCCTCAGATACTCCTCCAGTGAAGCATATGACCTTTAAGACATGTGCAACTGATGTTGCCCTTACACATCCTCCAGGCCCATGCTATCTCTTATTAACCATCAAACACCCACGTTTGCAACCTGCATGAGCTCTTCTTCTCCCCAGATATTTTCCTCTTTTCCCTCCATCACTGTAGTGAACTTGTTTTTATTTTTCAAGAACATCTTTTTCAAGGAGACTGCAGTGCCTGCCAAGCATCCCCCACCCCACTCTGCGTGCACACACACACACACACACACACACATGCTCCCAACTGTCATTGCGTTTCTCCCTTTTTGGTTCTCCTCTGGTATATTCCCATATGGAAGTTGATTTCCATTGCTATCCTAGCACCTAATGGGCAATGAGTGAAGAAAGAAAATAAATATGAATGAACAAGTTGGTGAGTGAATGGGCCCTGGGTATGTTGGGTGAATCAGTCAGGGATGAATCCTCTCTCTGAGCCTCAGTTTCCTTATCTGTACACTGGGCTAATGATGCCTACTTCATCAAAATGATTCACTGAGATGAGTCATGGAAAGTAATTGAGAATAAGCCCTGGGATTCTGTAGATGTTCAAGAGATCCCAACTGGGGACTGGAGAAATGATATGGTGGGTAGAAAATTTGCCCTGCATGCTGCCAAATTGGTTTCAATCCTGGAACCCCATATGGACTTCTGAGCCCCAGCAAGAGTGATCCCTGAGCACAGAGCCAAAAGTAAGCCCAAAGTACCACTAGGTATGGCCCCAAATCCAAAACAAAAGAAAATACAGAGAAAAAAATACATGTGAATATTAACCTCTTTGAGGTAAGAGTTTGCTTAAAGAATGTATGTCCAGTCACCCAATGGTTACAGCTTTTAAGTTCTTCCTTAGGAGTTGACTTAGCTCCAGAACCATTTTACATCCATGAGACTTGTCTGGAGGCTGCCTGCCAGATTAATTTCAGGCACATAGGCACATCACCTTGAAGGTTTCAGAACTCATATGTCAGTTGGTGGCAGGAGGGAGAGGCAAGCATTCCTACCTGAGACTTCTGCCCAGTGAAGAGGCATGTTGAAGGGGAAAACGTCAGGAACTCCAGGCTCTAATCCCAGCTCTGCCAATAGATACCTATGTTAAAGTGTGGTTTCTCTGGACTTGATTTCTGGATTCCTCACATGGGGATAATAATACATGTATGCTGTCATGTGCTTACTGTGCTAATCAAATGATATACGGTATGAGAATGGTGCTTGGCCCACCGGATTAATAGACGTATTTCAGGAGCACTCACTGTAGCTATAATGTGAAATTCTTTGTGTGCCTATGCTCAGGTAATTATCACAACAGCTCTGTGAAACAGGTGCTATTGTTTTCACTTCCATTCATTGATGTGGAAGTGATGACTCAGAGAAGTGAAGTTTTAAACTCCTGGCTGCACAGCGTGTCAGCAGCTATAATAGCTTTATTGAGGGTCAAGTTAAATGTCACACAATTTATCTATTTGCAGTAGACAAGTAAATAGTGACTAGTCTATTCAGAAGATAGTGCTGGATTTTGAACTCAGCAGTAATTCCAGTTCTGGCTCGTATATCTCTCCGCTATACAGATCTAACCTCTCCACGTGTGTAATATGCTCACATACCTAGGTGATACAAATGAACACCCTTTCCTATGTGACTTTATTCACCTCTGTTTCCCTAACTAAAACTCTAGTCTTCCTTGGACACAGACCCTCTTCTGTCTGCCTTTCCAGGAGAGGGCTGCTTACTAGAGCAGCAGGACCCTAGATAGACAGGTGGAAGGGATGTCCAGTTATTTTTGATTACAAGCAACGATTTGATAAATAATGGGTGCACACCTCAATTTTTGTGTGAGCACAGATATCTGTCGGGGACATTCCTAAAAGGAGAGTCTGTGAGTAAAATTGGGTCATAGTAGGTTTGGAATAGAGGTAGGCTATACTCAGGGTTGTTTGGAAAGATCCATATACCTGTAGCAAAGGTCATCAACAGGGGTTGTAGAGGAGACCAGGCATTTGTATTATTCATGAGCAGACGCAATAAATGATTAGCAAGTGTCTGAATATGGGAAAATTTGCTGCTGCAGAAGCCCAGCAACATCTGCTTTCAAGCAGTTGATAAATGGATAGATAAGTGGGGAGGCAAAAGATGCCAGCAAACTGAACTAGGTAAAAGTAGTGAGGAACAACTGGTGAACACTTCAGAAAGAGTCAAGGATGAGCACTGGACTAGGAGTCCAGTAGACTGATGAGGGCTGACCTAGGAAAAAATGATCCTGGTAACTGGTAAGACAGAGATGAGCTTGACCATTGTATGACTGAAACGCAAGCACGAAAGTTTGTAAGTCTGTAACTAATCACGGTGATTCACTAATAAAAAATTTTTTTTAAAAAGACAGAGATGAGCTGCCAGAAGGAAAGGCAGAGAGAGAGACAGGAGCGTATGAGAGTAAATTCCAAATTGGAATCTAATCTCTGCCCTTTACCAGGTGGATGCTCTTGGACAAAGGAACTTTATTGTTTTGAGTGTCAGTTTCCCTACTAGTAAATGGAGCTAATAATAGAACAGCTCACAGAGGACAGTAGAGCATGAAGTCATGCAAACAGATGTAAATGATTAGCACCCTTCCCTAAACACACACCTGAACCATTTCGTTAAGGAAGGGTAGTGGTGGCATTCTGATATTAGGGGCGTGGCTGTGAAAGGCCAAAGCAAAAGAGAGCCAAGAGATTGCAGATGTGAAATGTGAAATAAGTGGGCCTGGGCAAGTTAGTGATTGAATGTATGTGGAGTGAAGAGGGAGAGTGGGTGAGCACCTGGAAGGAACCTGGAGGGAACCTAGTGATGGGGGACATCAGAGGGTTCTATTCTCGCAATTATCTTTAGGACCCAGTGTTCATCTAAATTTGGGACCTGGGCCAAGAATCCTTCCTTGGGAAATGTGGACAAGACTACATAGCTGGGTGTGTCCTATGGCCATCTGGCAGCACCATGCTCTACGCTCACATGGTTTTCAGTACATAAGCCTGAGTGCCCTGTTGCTAAGGTCATTGGGAGATGGGATATGATTGAGCCCTTGTCCCTTTGGTCCTCTTCCTGCCCTTCAAGTTCTCTCCCCTCTAGTACACCAAGTTGGCATCTATTCAATCAGTGGGGAAACCCCATTGGAAAAGGTCTGCACTATTGTATACAGGGTTACTGGACTCCAGTTCTGAGCACATCAGGGTATGGGCAAGGGATAATGCAATATAAAGTTGCCTTCTGAATGTGGGGTTAGAAGAATTAGTGCGTCAAGAGGTAAAAGAAGAGAGGGGCAGCCTGGGGAGTCTCAGAGAAAACAGGGTGACTGAAAAACTACAGAGAGAGAGGGGAATGGAGTCAAAGGCCTGGAGACTACAGCTTTGAGGTGTGGAGGCAAGTCACTGACCCTTCTGAAGTTCTGTGGTGTCTCGCTCCACATGCTCACTTACTCTGGCTTCTGAGGACTTGGGATACCTGAGGCATCTTACACTTTCTGACCTATTTGTTAGATGGCAGCTTGGGTATTATCAGGTCCTCAGTGCTGGGCCACGGATTCAGAATCTACAAGAAGGTTAGAGAAACCCTAGGCTCAGGTTCAGTATCTTAGTCCTCAGTTATCTCTGGAGAGGTCCTAAAATATGCCCCCAAATACACAAAAAACTGGTGGCACTCACTGCAACCCAGTTTGGGCTCAAGCTTTCCCCTCCTGACTAAGTAGATCCCTCAAGTCAGCAGCTTTGCCACCAACATGCCATGGAGCGCTACCCCCTTTTTCCTCAGGACCAGTCATAGTGTCATGCTGGAGCCAGTTGCCTCAGGAGATGTACTGGACCTTTAACCATACGGCAGCCACTCCCTGTCCACTTCTTGGGTTTCTATGTGGAAAATCACTTCCTGGAAAAACTCTACCAAGCTTGTAGCACCAACAAAGAAAATTAGGTCATTTGAGCCCCTTTCTGCTGAAGGAGTGGATGACTGGTGAGCCCTGGGGCTGGTATGGGGAAGAGAACATCATGGACCTCCTTATGCCACTGAGGTCCCTCATGCCTCTGCAATGCTTTGGAAAATCCCAAGAGAGCACAAAGCACCCAGAAGCACAATATGGATAAGAGTTTCTTAACCCTCTGAGTCCTAAAAGCTCTCCGACACCCTTTTTTGCCCACCAGCCCTCTTCTCCGTTTCTACTTCACTAAGGCTTTCCTCCAGCTGGGTGTTCCCTTCGTTTGGAGCCCCAGAGAGGACCACATAGTAAGCAGGATCTCCACTTTGGGCCAAACAACTCCAATTCTTTTCTTTACCCAGTGTTTACCCACCCCACACCCCAGAACCTTCTGGCTGGCTGCCCACTATGCCCAGGCCTCGGGTTCTGGGACTTTTCCTCACCCCTCCCCACCCCAGTGAGTCCCGCCAGCATTCTTAATGATTCCCAGCTGATCTCAGCCACATCCTCTCTCCAGGGCCCTGGCATGGAGAGCAGGCCCTTTTCCAGTGGGCCCCTCTCAGCCTTAACCCCTAGTTGGCGGATCCTCTAGCTTATGATAAGTAGTCAAGCTGGAAACCTAAGAATAAACTGGGTCAAAGTGTGGCAGTGATGAGAATTTATTTGAGGGTAGACTGAGCTCACTCTCTTCTCTGGGCCCAGAACTCTGGAGAAATGTTCTAGGGAGGGTCTCCATTTGGCAATATTCCACCCCCACCCCCCCCTAGCTTGCATCATGTGTTGCTGTCAAGCCTGTTATATACCTACCCAAATTCCAGGTTTTCTTGCTGCTGTGTTCAACCCTCCTCCTTGGACTCTAAATAGTGCTGAACTAGGAGCACAAGTTCTTTCGTGGTTTACGTGGGTTCAACCCCCATCCTTTGTTGCCACTTGCTAGCTAGGGGATGCTGAACAAAATACTTTTTCTAGGAATGACTCTCTTTTTTCATTTGTGAAATGGGTATAATAATGGAACATATCTCAGTGTTACTAAAGGGATAATAAACATGAACTTATATGTATGGTGTACAAAAGTGCCTGACACAGGGGCTGGAGTGATAGCACAGCAGGTAGGGCGTTTGCCTTGCTCGAGGCCAACCCGGGTTCGATTCCCAGCACCCCATATGGTCCCCTGAGCACCACCAGGAGTAATTCCTGAGTGCAGAGCCAGGAGTAACCCCTGTGCATCGCCGGGTGTGACCCAAAAAAGCAAAAAAAAAAAGTGCCTGACACAGCCTACTCACTGAATTCTGCTTCTGTTATTATTGGGGACAATGACTGGAAGTTCTGGAAGCACAGACAGTCTGTTTCTCACCCTTGGATTTCCAACACCTGTAACAGTTCCATGCATAGTGTAGATGTTCAGTGTGTGTTTATTACATAACAGAGTGAAGGTTAGACAGACATGACTAACTTTCTTGTGTCCCATCTCAACCAAGGGCCTGAGTAGTCTCAGGATTTAAGCTTGGAGATGGGTACGGTGAAGAATCCCCATTCTCTTGTTGGGAGCTGGACCCACCCTTACCTGCCTATCAGGCCTATGTTTATTCAGTCTAGTGGATTTCTGGGAAATTTAGATTAACTACTGAAGAAGGTCTGTGGCTAAGCACATGTGTGAATGCTGGAGTGACCCCCAACAAGCACCACAACTAAAACTTGTGTGTCACAACCAAGAATGAAATGCCCAACCAGCAAGTGTTCAGGCATCACAAATAAAGGAGTGCGAACATTGTGGAGTGACTGCAAACAACAGGTGAGTGTGCCCACACTATAATTTGATATGAAAACCCCAGCAAGCACCTCAGCTAAAAATATAACTAGGTGTGTGTGCAATCCACAGTCCCTGCAACAACATAAACAACAAAAGGAAGGGAAAGGATGCAAAATCTTACACTGAGTCTGATATATATTTTACCCAGTCTATTTCTTTATGCTTTCACTTATTATATTAATTTCTTATATATTTGGTGTGTGTGTCCTCACATATAAGCAAGGAACTTTTAACTCTAAAGACTTGGATTGTTATTTTTGTGTCCCGGCCTCATCCCCCAGCCTTCCACTGACAGTAAATGTTAATTCAAGGACATTAAGAGGTCATTTTACTAAATAAAATGCAAGCATTTATCATTTATTTTAAGGCAAGTGGGCATCAACAAACAGCGCTGTGATTCATTCAGGCCACATCCTGGGAAGCGATTAGACTAGTTGTAGTCAAGGAGCCAATATACAGACTGTGGAAGAGGAATTGGAAACGTGAACTCAGGAGTCACTCCGATCAGGTTTTGAATCTCAAATTTTGAATCTCAAATGCCACTTACTCTCTGGCTCTTTAATAGGAAAGTCTTGCTTCCTTCCCAGCCTCAGTTTCCTCACTTGTGACATGGGAATAATCGTCTCTTCTCTCAGAGCCTGGCCAAACATCTAGGAGAAGACCAAGTCAAGCATACCACAGAGAGCCAGACACAGAATTGGTGCCAAGGTAGTCACTAGGATTTCTTGCTCTGTCCTGGAGTTCCGCAAGGGGGGGCACTGGCGGGAGTGGGTAAAGAATGCACGGAGTCTATTGGACTTGGCCCTTCTGCCCATGGGGATTTGCAGATGGTGGCTCTGAGCAAGGTCCAGGCCAAAGGGCCGCAGCTGACGCCCCCAGCCGTTCTTTCCTCTACACCCTGGCATGGTGAGGTTCTTGGCCTCCTGCCATGGCCAACTATGTAAATAAACCAGTTTTTGCTGGCTGGAAGCTAGACTGCCCTAAGTGACATCTCAAATTAGTTCTGCTATATTGGGCTTGAGCTCTGAAGGGCCTGGGCATTTTTCCTCCCTAGCTCATCCCATTCCGCATAGTGAGAACACTTGCAGAACACCCGGCATTTGCAGAGGGTCAGGGCAGGGAGGGGGTCAGGCCTTCTGAGATGACCTGCCTGCTGAAGCACTTACCAGGCAGGGGCCGCAGCCTCCCTTTCTACAGAGGTCAAGACACTGCACCAGCAGGGCCTTCCCACCACACCAGCCCTCCACGGCTGCCATGGCAACCCAACCTCCTTGCACAGGGCTCACACACCAGCTGGCAGGAATGCTGAACGGAAGGAGGGCTGTGTTGCTGGCTGAGGAGAGGGGGCTGGGCACTAGAGGGGGCATAAGAGGAGTAGGACAGCTGCAGGCCTGGCAGCACTGAAAGAGAGATGTGGTAGCCACATGGCCTGCTGCACTCGGGCTGCGGCTGGGGCCATGTCAGAGGATGAGACCGTGGCCAGAAAAGAGAGCCAGGATCATGGACACATGCCAACAACTTTCTGGCACAGCACTATGGCATCCCTGCAAGGCTGAGGGCAGAGGTCACTGGATTCAAGTCATTCCTTTCTAGGCTTACTTGGCCTCCTTTGCTTTAGGCTGTGGAGTAAGATAGAGCGGGGGGGGCACTCTTGTTCTCACTCATAAGCTATTTTTGTGTCTAAGCCTCAGCTGCCTCCTCTATACAATAGAAATGCTAGTGGCACCCACTTCGGGAGCTGGTTGGTAGCAAGTAATAAGACATTACAAGCAAAGCACATCGTGTTGTGCCAGGCATGTAGTAAGAGCTCTATAAGTGGCAGCTGTTATTACTATTACTGTTACTCTTTGGGTGACTTCATTCCACACAATAGTTTCAAATGTCTGTGTATCCCATTCAAATGAGAGAACCTGGAATACAGGGACCAAGACTTTTGCTCTCTTTGTCCCCAGCAGCTTCAGGCTCAAACCCCACCCAGCAGATTCTCAAGCAAGTGGGAGTGACGAATATATATGAGGAATGCTTTGAACTGAATGACTTTAACTCCCTTATAGCTTGGATGTTCTATGCTTTTAACTCTATAAGCTCTAAGAAAGGGTTGTCTCTGGAGAAGTATAAAGATCTTGGGATGGGGGGAAGATGCATAGCGATAGCCTAGCAGGTCGGAGAACCACCAGGTGTGACCTAAGACTCCCATGCCTCCAAAAAAAGATCCTGGGATGGAGGATGAAAAAAATAGAAGCTGGAGAGATAATACAGTGAGTATGGAACTTGCCTTGCATACAGCTAATCTGGATTTAATTCCCAGAACCCCATATGATCTCCTGAGCACTGCCAGGAATAATTCCTGAGTGAGAATCCAGGAGTAACACCTAAATATTGCTGGTATGACCCCCCCAAACAAAATAAGACAAAAATAGATTAGTAATAGTATATACATTTTTCAGATTGTCTTGTATATTTAAATAATTAAAGTCATCCCCAAATCAGTGTTTCAACATTATTCAGCTAGTCTAATTTCTCCCATGAGCCTGGGGAAAATGTAGTGCCAGCCAGCAGAAGTGATCTACCTGCCAGGCTCTCTTCCTGCAACTAGATTCAGATTCAATTCCCCAGGAAAATGCCAGATATGTGAGTCCCAGAATCCCCCATGGCATCTGCTTGACCCCCTACAGGGAAGAGCCATAGTAGGCAGGGGTCCACATTTGGGCTCAGAGAACTCAGAGCACCTGGCTGGTGCTGGGTACCAGAGATAACTTGGGCACATTGAAAGCAAGACCCTCCAAATCCCAGGGGCTATGAAGCATGGGGCTGGGAAAGGAGTTCTGATTATTTGCGGTCACAGAGCATATAGCTTTAGGTGACTGTCATTTAGCCAAACTAATTAGAACTCTGGTTAAAGGCATCTTAATGGCCCTAATCCCTATGTCATGGATTTTCATGATAGGAATTCTGGTTTATTCTCTATTCATTAATACATATCAACCCATTTGACTGGCCAGGAATTGCTGACCTGAGGAAGGATAGTGGGAGAGGAAGCAGCAAGACAAACATACTAATTAGTGAAAGAGTGTCTGCTGCCACACTAGCAATGAGATGTTACCAGTCTAATGTCTCAGTTATCTACACACTGAGGCTGCTCCTGGGCCTTCTGGAACTGAGGGATGTAACCCTAGGGGCAGTCCATGGAGAAAAACCAGAAATGGCAGGACCATGGGAGTTTTCTAGCCAGGAAGATAGCTCAAAGTACTGGGGTACATTTCTTGTCTATTGGAGTCTCAGGTTTTATACCTGGCACTACATGGTTGCCAAACACTGCTGGGTGTGGACCCTCAAACAGGATTTGATCTCTGGCATTCCATATAGCTCCCTTAGCACCCCCAGGAATGATTACTTAGTCCAGAGCCAGGAGTTAGCCCCTGAGCATTGCTGCGCCTGGCCCCCAAACACCCAAGCAAACAAAACAAAAATCCATTGACGTATAGTGGTATAAATATGTGACAGAGTAAACAAATGCATGAGGAAGATGACAGAAATAGAAGAGTGGCAAGTCATTTGTGTTGAGCCTGTTCCCACAAGCAGAGGGGGCATGCCCCTCTCCATTTCTAGATCCTTTAAGATTATTTCTTTTTGAGTTTTGGAGTCATACCTGGTGATTCTCAGGGCTTACTCCTGGCTCTGCACTCTGGGATCACTTCTGGTGGTACTGGCGGGAGTATTGGTTTATGGGATACCAGTGATCAAACCTGGGCCAGCCACATGCAATAGAAGTGCCCTACATGCTGTGTTGTCACTCTGGCCCCATCCATTCCTAGTTCCTTAAGTATGGCCTGAACAGAGTGGTTTCTTTCCAAAGATGACAGAGTGGAAATGCAAGAGCGGGGGAGGGAAATAAAGAATACTTTTCCAGTGGAGAATCCTCACAAACACACCTCAGCCAAAGTCATTATAGTTAGTTTCAGTAGTAATAAGTCATGAGAATTTATTAGGCAATGAGACTAGCCCTTGATATGTGAAGAGAATGGCACTTCTGTTGTCTTCCTCTTTAAAATTCTAAATGGCAGTCTAACCATTAGCTCAGAAGCCAAGGAGATCATTTCATGAAATTTAAATACATAAAGAGTCATAATGCATGTTAATTCCCTCATATTATAATGCCTGAAACATCCATGTGTGAAATAGATGGAGCAATAGATGGTCTCAAAGAGACAGACTTGCCCAAAGTCACAAAGCTGGGAAGTGAAGGCAAGGAGATGTGACATGTTTAAGATGTTCTGCCTATGCTCAAATGTGCACTCTGATGGGATCTGTTGGGAGTGTGGGTGGAAAAGCTAGCTGGCTGTCTGATGACCCCAGAGATTCTGGGAGGCAATGCTTTTCTCAGTGAAACTATACAAGGTAATTTCACATGGTGAGGTAAGGTGTATGGGATTTAGTATCAGGCTCAAGTCTCAATTTTACTACTACCATAACCTGGTAGTATAGAGACTGCCAGTAGCAGTGATATCAGAGAAAGTTGCATGGCTCTTTTGACCACAAAGCCTGGAAGGCCTAGCATAGGCAGAGAACACGGAACAGGGTACTATAAGATGGCGACAGCAAGAGAGAAACCTAGCAGTGGCAAACTGACTCTGGAGCTGGGTAACTTGATTTGTACTTGCCAATTTCTGTGGTGTTAGTGCTCTATGGCCATTCCTAGAATATTAACAGTTTAACAAGATGTTTATAAAATTTCTGAATAGTTAACAACTGCCTCTCGAGGCCAATATACATTGCCAATGGGTAAAATTTGGTACGTTTCCAACAAACCAGTTGGAAAGTAGGGTGGTGGGATAGAATACCAGCTAGGTAGGGTGGAGCCAATCCAGCGAACAGCTGGGTCCCATGTAGATTCAACAATTACACATTGAACTGAAATGTGCTCTTTGCTGGAATCTGGGCTAGACATTTAACATGTATTAGCTCATTTACTCCTTATATCAACTTTAAGAAGTGCTAATTTGTTCACTGCACCAACTATCCACCAATCCATCCATCTAGTTAACAAGCACCTACTATGTGCCAGACACTATCCATGACACAGTGGTGACTAGAGTAAAGTCATTGCCATAAAAGCACTTAAACTTGATTAAAAGGAAACATACATTACTAATAAATACCTTTAATGGATCTAGAGAGGTAATACGTAAAGTAAGCAACTTGCCTTGCATAAGGCTCACCCTGAATCAATCCCTGGTATTACATATGGTCCCCTGAGCACCGCCAAAAATAATCCCTGAACACAGCACCAGGAATAAGCAAGAGCACTGTGTGGTCCAATTCTCCCTCTCACATTCCAAAATAATGAGCACATTTTTAAAAGAAATAAAAGGTGGATTGAGGAGATAGCTCAATGGGGCTAGACCATAGGCTTTGAATGCAGGAGCCTTGGGTTTGGTCCCTAGCACTGTCTGCCATGTACTGCCAAGTGTAGTACTAAAACAAAACAAAAGTAATTGTAACTAGGAACTGAAGATATAGTATAGCTTGCCTTGCATACAACTGATCAAGATTCAAACCCTGGAGCCACTTAGGCTCCCTTGAGCACCATTAGGCAGAGATTTATTAGTGCAAAGACAGGATTAAGCTCTAATCACCACCATGTTGGACCCAAAACAAAAAAAAGTAAGTGGTATTGCAAATATAAAAATTATAAATAACAAGACAAATGAAATAAAAATAATTATCAATAGTGTGTCTGGGAAGTAAAGAAAGAGTACAGACTCTAAGAATACAGTCTGGAGAGATAGTACAGAGGGTAAATGCTTTTTTTGTTTGTTCATGTGTTTTTAATTTTTTTAAATTTTATTGAATCCCTGTGAGCTAGTTACAAGCTTTCATGTTTGGGTTACAGTCTCACAATGATCAAACCAGTGATCCTCCACCGGTGCACATTCCCCACCACCAATATCCCGGGTATACTCCCCTTTACCACCCTCCCCCTGTCTCTATGGCAGAAAATATTCCCCATATTCTCTCTCTACTTTTGGGCATTATAGCTTGAAACACAGACACTGAGAGGTCATCAAGTTTGGTCCATTATCTACTTTCAGCATACATCACCCATCCCATCTTGTTCCTCCAGACATCATTTTCATAGTGATAAGGGTAAATACTTGTCTTGCATGAAGATGACCTAGGTTAATTTCTAGCACTCCGTATTGTCCTATTTTCCTTGAGAACCTCAGGAGTGATCTCTGAGCACAGAGTCAGGAGTAAGCCCTAAACACTGTGGTTTTTTTTTTTTTTGCTTTTTGGGTCACACCTGGTAATGCACAGGGGTTACTCCTGGATCTGCACTCAAGAATTACCCTTGGCAGTACTCAGGGGACCATATACGATGCTGGGATTCAAACCCGGGTTGGCCTCTTGCAAGGCAAACACCCTGCCCACTGTGCTATTGTTCCAGCCCCAACACTGTGGTTTTGGATCCAAAACCAAACAAAAAGAATAAAGGAAATATGTATATTTAAGATAGGATGGTCAAGAAATATGTCTCTGAGAAGGTTACACATAATGGGATGTAAAGGGATCTAGAAATGCTGTAGTTAGAGGATTATAATTGTGGGAAAAAGAAAGGCCCGGAAATAAAAACGAGATCTGTGGTTTTGAACAACATTAAGGAGACCAGTGTGGTGGAACTTGGTAGGTGAGCGCAAGTATAATCTGAAATGAGGTCAGAGAAGTAGAGTGAGCTTTAATCTGGGTATGGTGTCTGGGTATGGTGTCCAGAATGGATTTCAGAGAAGCAGGGAAACTATGGTACAGTGGGAAGGGTACTTGCATTGCATGCGTCCAGTCTGGGTTCAATCCCCAGCATCCCATATGGCCCCTGAATACTAACAGGAGTAACTCCTAAGTGCAGAGCCAGTAGTAACCCCTGAGCATCGCTGAGTGTGGCCAAAAATAACCCCAGAAAGCAGTCAACAGGTGAAGTCATGATACAAAGAGGTCGTGTATCCATTTGAGAACTGAGCTGCTGAATTTCAAATGGGAGCAGTATAGACAGAGAGGCAGAGAGACATATCAAGATAAGACAACCAATAAACGGTAACAGATAAAACAACTAATAAATGGTAGACCCTAGATTCAAATCTGAATTTTAGGCCAGCACCTACCCAACTACTCACTGATCTTCTCAACGGGTCTGTGAATCCCCTTACGTGCCCCCTCCACGACCCGTGGCCCCCAACGCCAGCAGCCAGGACTGTCCCTGGGGGCACTTGCCTCGACTTCCACAACCAGCGCCTGCCCAACTACCCACTGCTCTTCTCAACAAGTCTGTGGACCTAGGATTAGAATCAGAGCCAGCTGGGGGCGTGGCCTTCTGTGTGGCCTAGGGCTGCTCATGCAGCCACAGTTATATTTCACATTACCAGCAGTCTCGACTCACATCCCAACCTTTATCACCTAACTCTGTGGAAAACGTCCTGGCCGCCCCAAACACAATATGACAATAATCCACTGGCCTACTCCAATTCCACCAAAAAAACAGTGTACACAAGAAGCTATACAAAGCCAAATATAAAAGAACACCTCCTCCAATGCTTCATTAGATTTCTATCATAAGTCACATAAGACATAAAAATAATGTCTCAGACATAAGAATAATGTCTGAGACATAAGAATAATGTCTGAGAGGAAGGGGAGAAGGTTAACCACCATCGACCGAGCTTATTCAGAATCCTTTCCCGCAATAAGAAGGAACAGTGTTAGTGAACTTGAAGATTTCTCCTCTGTACAACCTCTATACAAAGACAAAAGCATGAAAAGACAGCGCAACTCTCCACTACAAGTAGAGAACAAAGAGAAGAGTCCCAAATCCTCAACAGGGGTTACCCACAAATAAGATCTCTCCAGTAAAGAATTCCGAGATGAAATGCTGAGAATGTTCAAGGAACTCAAAGAATCAATGGAGTAGACATCCAGAAAATTAAAGGAAGAAATGAAAGAAATAGTGGAACAGATAGCCTAGAAAATATAGGAAGAAATGAGAGCAGAAGTAAGAAAGCTACCAAAAGAAATGTCACAAATAAAGGATTAGGTAGATGAAATTAAAAACTCAGTGGGTGCCCTCAACAGTAGAATGTCTACAACTAAAGACAGAATTAGTGAACTTGAAGATGAGCAGCAGAAATCATACAGGCAACAACAAACAATGGGAAAAGACCTCAAAATAGCTCTAAGGCAAATCAGAGACCTAGGGGATGACTCCAAGAGGAACAACATTAAAATAGTCAGAGTACCAGAAGGACAGGGAGGCAACCCCAATGAAAAAGCCACAGTTAAAGAAATCATTGCTGAAAAGTTACCAGAGTTAGAGAATGCAGGCATGCAGACAAAGGAGCCAGAATGGTGCCTGCTAAAAGAGACCCAAATAAAAACACTCCAAGACATATAATAGTCAGAATGATGGACACCATGTATAGAGACACAATACTGCAAACACAAGGTCAAATAAGGAAATCACATACAAAGGATTACCCCTTAGATTTACAGCAGATATATCAGAGGAAATCCTCCAAGCCTGAAGACAATGGTAGGATATAGTAAAAAGACTCAATGAAATGAACACCTCACCAAGAATACATTATCCAGCTAAACTCTCACTCAAACTCGATGGAACAATACACCATTTTATTTGTTTTTTTTTTTTTGCTTTTTGGGTCACACCCAGCGATGCTCAGGGGTAACTCCTGGCTTTGCACTCAGGAATTTCTCCTGGCAGTGCTTGGGGGACCATATGGGATGCCGGGGATCGAACCTGGGTCGGCCGCGTGCAAGGTAAACGCCCTACCCGCTGTGCTATCGCTCCAGCCCCACGATACACCATTTTATAGGTAAACAGAAGCTCAGGAACTTCATAGATTCAAGACCAAACTTAAAAGAAGGACTAAAAGGGCTCCTGTAAGACAAGAAGGAAAAAATCTATAAGCACAACAAACCCTTACAGAAAGATGGCACAAAACCACATCACAATAATCTTGCTAAATGTCAATGGTCTAAATGCACCAATCAGGAGACACAGAGTAGCCAAATGGATCAAGAAACTGAAACCAACATTATGCTGCCTACAAGAAACACATCTGAAAAATCAGAACACAAACAGACTCCAAGTTAAAGGATGGAAAACAATCTTTTTAATTTTATTTAAAATTTTTTTAAATATTTATTTTATTTTATTGAATCACCATAACAAAAGTTACAAAGCTTTCAGGTTTAAATCTCAGTCATATAATGATCAATGCCCCATCATTTCACCAGTGCACCTGTTCCCCCACCAAGAACCCCAATATACCCCCTTCCCACCCTTCCCCCGCACTTGAGTGGTCAATGATCTTCACTTTATTCTCTCTATACTTTGGATACATTCAATATTTCAACAGAGAACTGACTGCTATTATTTGGATTTCCCCCCAACAATCAAACCTGCAAAAAAGGAACCATTTGATAGTTTGTTTTCGATTGGTGAAAATGAATATTATTGGATCTCGCATGGCCGCTATTGTGGCCGCGCAGTTTTGGATTTCTGTTGTTTTAGCTCAGCTCACAGTCTAGATGCATTTCTATAAGAAGTTTCCAGTACTATATTGAACAGAAGAGGAGAGAGTGGGCATCCTTGTCTTGTCCCTGTTCTCAGAGGGAAGGGTCTTAGTTTTTCCCCATTGAGGATGATGCTTGCCGTAGGCTTGTGGTAGATGGCTTTGACTATATTGAGGAAGGTCCCTTCTATACCCATTTCGGCGAGAGTTTTCATCATAAACGGGTGCTGGATCTTGTCAAATGCTTTCTCTGCATCTATTGATATGATTATATGATTTTTATCTTTTCTTTTGTTGATATGATGGATTGTGTTGATTGATTTCCAAATGTTAAACCATCCTTGCATCCCCTGGATGAATCCCACTTGGTCGTGGTGTATGATCTTTTTGATGAGTTGTTGAATTCTGTTTGCTAATATTTTTTTCTGCTGGTGGGAAGGCCGACTGGTTCATCCCTTTTGGAAAACAATTTGGACGATTCTCAAAAAATTAGAAATTGAGCTTCCATTTGACCCAGCAATACTACTCCTGGGAATATATCCTGGAGAGGCAAAAAGGTATAGTAGAGATGGCATCTGCATTTCTATGTTCATTGCAGCATTGTTTACAATAGCCAGAATCTGGAAAAAAACAGAGTGCCCCAAAACAGATGACTGCTTAAAGAAACTCTGGTACATATACACAATGGAATACTATGTAGCTGTCAGAAAACATGAAGTCATGAAATTTGCATATAAATGGATCAACATGGAAAGTATCATGTTGAGTGAAATGAGTCAGAAAGAAAGAGACAGACATAGAAAGATTGCATTCATATGTGGAATATATCTGACAAGTACAAGTTGGCAGTGATGCAATTTCTGGCAGATATTTCTCTGGACTTAGTTACTAAAATACTAAAATACAGAAACCCAAAACCGTGAGGCCACTAAGTGCGGTCACTCGACCTCATACCTCTTCATTCTCAGCAATGGAAAACAAATTATCTAATGCTTCCTTTTCAGAAGGTCTGACTTTAGGGGGGGAGACACTCCAAACAATAATAGTTTTGTTGAAATATTGAATGTAATAAAAGTGAAAGTAAAGTGAAATTTATCAGTTACACAGGCGGGGGGGTAGGGGTGTGGGGGGGCTAGGGGTGTGGGAGGGCGGGGTGGAGCTATACTATGATTTTTGGTGGTGGAATATATGCACTGTTGGAGGGATGGGTGTTCGAGCATTGTATAACTGAGACTTAAACCTGAAAACTTTGTAACTTTCCACATGGTGACTCAATAAAAAAAATTAAAAAAAATAGACACTCATATTTCTTTCAAAAACAAAAACAAAACAAAACAAAAGTCTCTGGGTGCCAAAATGGATTAGTAGACCTCCCGGTTCATAGCTGTTAAAGAGCAGAGGGGCCGCGTCATGTGCGGCTGCTCTGGATCTCATCTGGGCCTTGGGCGTGCAGTAACACCCCTATCCCATGATTTCTTGCACACCACATCACTACAAGCTCGCTCGTACCTCTGGGTAGTGAGTCCTAGAAAATGGCGGACGCTACGTGGGTGCTGCTGCTGCTGCCACTGCCATCCTCCCCGTAGAAAGAAAGCGTTGGGAGAGAAAATCCTTCCCCCTCTCCGGGCTGCATGGGGTCATAGCTTAGCTCAAAGTCTAGATACATTTCTATAAGTCTCTGGGTACCAAAATGGTTTAGTAGACCTCCCAGATTATAGTCTTTAAGGAGCAGAGGGAGGATGGAAAACAATCTTGCAAGCAAACAACTCCCTAAAAAAAGCTGAGATGGCCATACTAGTATATGTCAACATAGATTTTAGTGATGTTGGGTTTACTGGTGGTGGAGAATGGGCACTGGTGAAGGGATGGGTTATCAAACTTTGTAAGGGAGAAACATGAGCACAAAAATGTATAAATCTGTAACTGTACCCTCACGTTGACTCACTAATTAAAAATAAACTATATAAAAAAAAACAAAAAAAAACATAGATTTTAGGTTGAAAAAGATTAGAAGAAACACTGAAGGCCATTTTCTATTTGTCAAGGGATATATACAACAGGAAGAAATCACATTCTTAAATGTATATGAACCTAATGAGGAACCAGATAAATACTTAAAACAATTGCTAACAGATTTTAAGGAGGACATTGCTAGCAATACAATAGTAGTCAGAGACTTCAACACCACATTGTCACCTCTGGATATATCAATAAGAACAAAAATCAGCAAGGAAACACTGGCTCTGAAGGAAGAAATATTAGAGAGAGGGCTAATAGACCTATACAGGGATTTACACCCCAAAAAGAAAGAATACACATTCTTTTCCAGTGCACACGGGACATTCTCCAAAATAGCCCATGTTCTGGGTCACAAAACATACCTCAATAGAATCAAGAAGATAAAAATTGTATCAACTATCTTTTCAGACCACGATGCGCTAAAGATAGAAGCTAATCAAACACAGACACGGAGAACCAAATCAAACAACTTGGAAATTAAACAACTCAATGTTGAACAATGAGTGGATCAGGAAGGAAATCAAGGAACAAATCAAAAGATACCTAGAAACAAATGAGAATGAAGACACGAGCTACCAAAACATATGGGACCCAGCTAAAGCCATGTTAAGGGGAAAATTTATAGCTCTGCAAGCATTCCTCAGGAAGGAAGAAAGGGCCTACATACATAGCTTGACTTCACAGTTCAAGATCTTAGAAAATGACCAGAAAAAGGAACCAAAACCAGATCGAAGGAAAGAAATAATAAAAATTAGAGAGAAATTAAAGCCATGGAAACCCAAAAAACAATCCGAAAGGTCAGTGAAACCAAGAACTAGTTCTTTGAGAAAATAAACAAGATTAATAAACCATAGCAAGACTCACAAAGAAAGAGAGAGAACCCTAATAAACCAAATCAGAAATGAAAAGGGGACATCACAACAGAAACTAATGAGATTCAAGATGACCAGAGACTACTTTAAGAGACTGTCTGTCATGAAACAAGAGAATCTAGGAGAAATGGATAAATTTCTGGATTCCTATCATCTCCCAAGACTGAATCAAGAAGACTTGGAATACCTGAATAGACTCATTGATATCAAGGAAATTGAAACTGTAATCAAAAGTCTCCCCAAAAACAAAAGCCCAGGCCAAGATGGATTCACTAGTGAATTCTTCCAAACATTTAAAGAGGACCTATTGCTGTTCTCCTCAACTATTCCAGGAAATTGAAGAAACAGGAACTCTCCCAAACAGTTTCTATGAGGTTCATATCTCCCTAATACCAAAAGCAAACAAAGGTACCACTAACAAGGAAAACTACACGCCAATATCCCTAATGAACATGGATGTGAAGATCCTCAACAAAATATTAGCAAATAAAATCCAAGAACTCATCCAAAAGAAAATACACCACGACCAAGTGGGATTCATCCTGGGGATGCAAGGATGGTTTAACATTCGGAAATCAATCAACATAAACCAACATATAAACCACCTCCGCTTCACTGATGACATCATTCTCATAACGCCAAACATTAGCCAAGTGGCACATATGTTGGCTGACTTCGAGTGGGGAAAGGTCGGGCTGCAGCTGAACCTCAGCAAGACGATGCTCATGAAAAATTAACTAGTCCCTGATGCTCCATTTGCTCTCAATGGAACAAACATCTCCGAATGCAGCACCTAAGTGTGCCTGGGTTGAGAACTCAACATGAGGAATGACTTGGTGCCAGACTGCGCAGGAGGAAGAGTGCAGCGTGGAACGCCTTCAAGAATGTTGAAGAAGTGGTTAAGAGGACTATGATCCTCCGACTCTGGGCACATCTTTTCGATTCCACTGTTCTTCCTGCACCAACATACGTATGCCTCAGAGAACTGGGCCCTTCTCAAACAGGATGAGAACGCTTTTCGGGTATCCCAAAGAGGAATCAAGAGAACTATGCTAGGAGTATCACATCTCACTTAAGTTAGAGAAGGAATCCGGAGTTCCAACCTCCATCAGTGGTCAAGAATCAGGGAATTTGTCTCGTTTGCCAAGACATCAAAAATCAGATGGGTCTGACATGTAATGCGATTCAGAGATGACCGCTGAACTAGAGCTGTTACCAACTGGATTCCATGGAACGTTAAAAGACTGTGTGGCTACCCACCAACGAGATGGTCAGACTTCTTTGTCAACACCCTGAATGAATGGTTTGAGGCTCTTCTGTTCCTAGAGTGAGCAGATATCATTGGGCTACACTAGCACGCGACAGGGACAATTGAAGACGTTACTGGCGCCCGCTCAAGCAAATCGAAGATGAACGGGATGACAAGTGATACAAGTGAAGTGATCAACAAATGAAAGATAAAAACAATATCATCATATCAATAGATGCAGAGAAAGGATTTGAGAAGATCCAACACCTGTTTATGATGAAAACTCTCACCACAATGGGTTTAGAAGGACTTTCCTCAAGATAGTCAAGGCCATCTACCACAAACCTATGGCAAGCAATACCCTCAATGGGGAAAAACTAAGGGCCTTCCTGGCCTTCTGTCTAAGATCAGGGACAAGACAAGAATGTCCATTCTCACCACTTCTGTTCCATATAGTACTGGAAATATTTGCAATAGCAGTTAGGCAAGAAAAAGACATTAAGGGCATCCATATAGGAAAGGAAGAAATCAAGCTCTCAATATTTGCAGATGATATGATACTATATCTAGAGAATCCTAAAACCTCTACCAAGAAACTTTTAGAAACAATAGACTTGTACAGTAAAGTTGCAGACTATAAAATCAATACCCACAAATCCATGGCCTTCCTATATGCAAAAAACGAGACAGAGGACAATGATATGAAAAAAAAAAAACAATCCCATTCACAATCATGCCCCGGAAAATCAAGTACCTCAGAATCAGCCTAAATAAGGAGGCAAGAGACCTGTACAAAGAAAATTACAAAACGCTACTGCACGAAATAAAAGAAACGAGGAAGTGGAAACACATCCCCTGCTCATGGATAGGAAGAATGAACATTGTCAAAATGGCAGTACTCCCCAAAGTGCTATACAGATTCAATGAGATCTCTATAAGGATACCCATGAAGTTCTTCAAAGGAATGGATCAAGCATCCCTGAAATTCATATGGAACAACAAACGCCCACGAATAGCTAAAGAAATTCTTGGGGAAAAGACAATGGGGGGCATCACCTCCCCCGCCCCCAACCTCAAACTCTACTACAAAGCAGTAACAATTAAAACAGCATGGAACAAAAGCAGTGCTGTAGACCAGTGGAACAGAGTGGAATATCCCTCACACAATCCCAAATGTATGAACATCTAATCTTTGATAAGGGAGCATGAAATGTGAAGTGGAGCAAAGAAACCTCTTTAACAAAAGGTACTGGCATAACTGGACAACCACATGCAAAAAATGGGCTTAAACCGCCACCTAACACCATGTACAAACATCAGATCAAAATGGATTAAAGACCTTAATATCAGACCAGATTCCATAAGGTACATTGACGACAAGGTCAACAAAACCCTCCCTAATACTGAGGCTAATGGTATCTTCAAAAATGACACACCACTGACCAACCAAGTTGAAACAGAGATAAACAAATGGGACTATATTAAACTGAGAAGCTTTTGTACCACAAAAAAATACAGTGACCATAATACAACGACTATTTACAGAATGGGAAAGAATATTCATCCAATACCCATCTCATAAGGGGTTGATATCAAAGATATACAAGGCACCAGTTGGAATCTACAAGAAGAAAACATCCCACCCCATCAAAAAATGGAGCGATGAAATGAACAGAAACTTTGTCAAGGAAGAAATAAGAATGGCAAGAAGGCACATGAAAAATTGCTCTTCATCACTAATCATCAGAGAGATGCAGATCAAAATTATGAGATACCACCTCACACCATAGAGACTGGCACATATCCAAAAGAATAAAAGCAACCGCTGTTGGCGTGGATGTGGGGAGAAAGGGACTCTCCTACACTGCTGGTGGGAATGCCCAATGGTTCAGACCTTTTGGAAAACAGTATGGAACGCTTCTCAAAAAGTTAGAAATTGAGTTCCCATTTGACCCAGCAATACCACTCCTGGGAATATATACTGGAGAGGCTAAAATGTATAGTTGAAATGACATCTGCACTAGAATGTTCATTGCAGCACTGTTTACAATAGCCAGAATGTGGAAAAAACCCTTGTGCCCGAGATCAGACGACTGGCTAAAGAAACTTAGATACATCCACACAATGGAATACTATGCAGCTGTTAGAAAAGATGAAGTCATAACCTTTGCATATAAGTGGATCAACATGGAAAATATCATGATAAGTGAAATGAGTCAAAAAGAGAGAGACAGACATAAAAGATTGCACTCATCTGTGGAATATAATGTAACAGAATGGGAGACTAGCACACAAGAATAGTAGAGATAAGTACTAGGAGGTTTGCTTCACAGCTTGGAAGCTGGCCTCACATGCTGGGGGAAAAGGCAGCTCAGATAGAGAAGGGAACACCAGGTAAAGTGTGGTTTGAGTACCCACTGGGGGTGGGAGATGTGCGCTGAAAGTAGACTATAGATCAAACAAGATGGCCACTCAATACCACTATTGCAAACCACAACACCCAAAATGAGAGAGAGAACAAAAGGAAATGCCCTGCCACAGAGGTGGGGTGTGGTGAGGGGATGGGGTAGGGGGTTGGAGGGATACTGGGATCATTGGTGGTGGAGAATGAGCACTGGTGGAGGAATGGCTACTCGAGTATTGTATGACTCTTGAACATTGTATAACTGAAACACAAGCACGAAAAGTTGTTAGTCTATAACTACCTCACGATGATTCACTAAAAAAAAAAATTTTTAAAAATCTGAATTTTGCACCTACCATCATTACCTACTATCATTTCTCAAAGTGCGTGATATTGTCCCCTCCACCCCCTATTTCCTTATCCCCAAGTGGGAGCACTGAAATGATCAGTGTAGTATCCTCAGGTGCAATGGTGGGAGTCACTTTTTGCTTGTGAACTTAAATTAGAAGCCTCAGTGTGTTTTTTTTTCTGAAAAGAAAGAGGTTGGTCAAATAAACTGGGGAACCTCTGCAGTTTATGGAATCTCATGGAAAGAAACTCCAAATTTTCTGATTTTGGACCTTGACACCAGGAAAAATTTCTAAGAGGAGTTACAGGATGAAAGAGATGTATATCTTTATGCACATTTTAATACTAAAATGTTTTAATAAGCAAATCTTATTCTTTTATTGCAAATGTGCCTTTTGAGGGTAAGACATTGTATCATGCACATTTCCAGACCAGAGCTTTTGCTTGAATGAAAAGAAAATGATTTTCATCTCTCAAGTACTGTGTCTGCTTTGGCTGTGCCCAGTTTGGCCCACCCTGGAAAGTCTCTTGGTTGTGCCCCTTAGTACCATAGTAAAGGTAAAGCATCCTCTCTGGCAGTCCCTCTTTGAGGAACACAGTTTCCCTGAGCCAGTCATCTGGAGGGGCAGCTAGGAGCCAAAGACATGACCTTGGACTTAGATTAGGATCCAGGTTGAGCTCCATTTTTGTGCACCTCTATTTTCCCATCTATGATATGGGGCAATGGATAAATAGCTCCTGTCTCTGAAGGTGACTGGGAGATAAAATGAGACAATGCAGCCAACGTGCTTGATACTGTTCGTGGAATATACCAGAGTCCCAAGAAGATTTCTCCTTTCATACCAGATTGGGGAGAAACCCGAGGCAATAATGAACTTGAGTCTCAAGCCCAGCTATAATAGGTGAGCAGCTGAGAAAAGGGAGTCCTGAGTATCTTCCCTCAACTTTTTACCTGCCCTTCACCCCTCACATACACTTCGCCCATCCCCAAGGGACTCCACCTTAAATACCTAGGAGTTGCCTAATTAGAGCTCATTAGCTTCTCCTGCAATAAAATCCATAGAAGGTAAGTCTGTGTATCTCAGGCTTCTAACAGTAATCATGTTAAGGAGGTATTTGTTTTTCCTTCTATTAAGTAAGTAAATGAGGTAGTGATACCTGAGAAGCTTATTTTCAGACCGGAGAGCTGGGCACATACTGTCAAGAGTCATAAATCCTACTCCACGCTCTTGTTCTTCTAGGCCCCAAGTGAAGGCAGATTATTAAACAACGGGTTTGGAAGAAGTGCTAGACACATCTGTACTGATTAAAGAATTGAGGGCCAGAGCAAGGGCTTGTCCAAGGGTATGCAAATAACTGAGTGAGATGGTAGAGGATTAAAGGAGATCTCTCTCTCTTTTTTTTTTTTTGGTTTTTGGCTCACACCTGGCGATGCACAGGGGTTACTCCTGGCTCTTCACTCAGGAATTACCCCTGGCGGTGCTCAGGGGACCATATGGGATGCTGGGATTAGAACAGGGGTCGGCCGCGTGCAAGGCAAACGCCCTACCTGCTGTGCTATCGCTCCAGCCCCTTAAAGGAGATCTCTTAAGCAGTGTTTCTCTAGGGGTCCTATGGCCTCTTATGGGCCCTTAGTAGGGGCCCACTGGGTGAAAATCACATACATGGCATTGGTATACCATATATGTGAGACTCAGGGGACAATTGATTGGAAGGGGGCTATTGTTGAAAAGAGGTTGGAAACCTGTGTTTGCACACTGGGATCTCCTGAACAGACTTAACACTGCCAAAGCCTGGATCCACCCTCAGAGGTGATTCTGTGCAATGTCATGGCTGTGGTTGGCACTCCGCCATGTTACTGGGAATATTACAAAGATATTATGAATTTTAAAAGTTCTCTAGATATTTCAAATAAGAGGGAAAATGTGAGCACCTTTGCTCTGAATCAGTGATTTTTAAGCTTTGATCCATATACTAGAGCAGTTCTAAAAGTTGAAAACCATTGCTCTAAGTGGTATCCACCTGTAATGTAGGGGTTCTGAGGAAATGAGATTTCATTTTCTAATTTTTCATTTTCTCATTTTACTGAGGGCATTCAAAGTCAATACAACAGGATCCTCCGTGAGCTGTATTATAGATTCACCACCAGGATCTCACCATTCTACAAGGAAGTGATCATTGATGTAATGAGAGGGTTTCAACAGGGCGACACCATTTCACCGAAACTCTTCAGTGCCACTCTTGAGAACGTCATGCAACGACTGAAATGAAAAGGAATGGGAGTGATGATAGACAGTTGGGAACTACACCACCTCCACTTCACTGATGACATTTTCTAATAACAGCAAACATTAGCCAAGTGGCATGAATGCTGGCCAATTTCGACTGTGAGTGTGGAAAGGTTGGACTGCAGCTGAATCTCACTAAGACAATATTCATGAGAAATGGACTAGTTTCTAATGTTCCATTTGCTTTCAATGGAATGAACATCTCTTAAAGCAGCAATTATGTGGACCTAGGTCAAGAACTCAACATGATGAATGACTTGGCACCAGACCTGTGCAGGAGGAAGAGACCAGCGTGGAATGCCTTCAAGAGCATTGAAGAAGTTGTTAAGAGGATGAAGAACCTCCGGCTCTGGGAACATCTTTTCGACTCCACCATTCTTCCTGCACTAACGTACGCCTCAGAGACCTGGGCCCTATGAAAACAGGATGAGAACACTATTTGGGTCTCCCAAAGAAGAATCGAAAGAGCTATGTTTGGAGTATCATGTTTCACTCAAGTGAGAGAAGGAATCCAGAGTTCTAACCTCCATTGACGATCGAGGATCAGGGACACTGCCTCATTTGCCAAGGCATCGAAAATCAGATGGGCTGGACACATAATGTGATTTGGATACGACTGCTGGACTAGAGCCATTACTGACTGGATTCCATGGGATGTCAAAAGAACGCCTGGCCGCCCACCTACGATATGGTCAGATGTCTTAGTCAAGACCTTGAACAAACGGTTTGAGGCTCTTCGTGTTCCTGTATTGAGCATACGCCATTGGGTTACACTAGCATGATGAGACAGGGATGAATGGAGACGTTACTGGTGCCCGATCGAGCAAATCGATGAGCATGACGAGTGATACAAGTGATGAGAAAATGAGATCTCTTTTCATTTCAGATCAGGCAGATGGCCAGGGAAAGTGTCACAAAGGAAGTAGAATGTTTGATTTGACAAGAAGACGTTGTGTGGGTAAGGGCCTTCTTGGTGGAATGGTATAAAAAGAGGCAAGAGGTAGGAAAGCCTACACCATATTTTAAAATGGTGACACACTATTTGGACTATTTTTTGGCAATGTGAAGGCAGGTCTGTAGAAGAGTGGGGTTGGGCTGAGAGGCTGAGAACAGTGAATTCCTGCTGGTCAAGGACAGCCAGTCACTACAAGATAAATTGGTAAGCTTAGCAGTGAGTGGTCAGTTAGGACTCTGAGCCTGGGGAAAAGGGGGAAAGACTACAAAGGAAAAAACACAGGGAATGATCAGATATGTGGGAGCAGAAGCAGGTATCTGCATCATTCATTCATTCATTCATTCAGGTGCACTTGTTGACACTGTGTTAGGCACTGTTCTCTGGAGATCCTCACGTTCAATGGGCGAGGCACACATGTTAAGGATAGAATTACAACTTATGTCATAAGCGGAGTGATATAACAGAAGTCAGAATGAAGGAAGAGGAAGGGAAACTCTGCCAGCTGCCCTAGGAAACAGCTTCTCACAGGTGTGGGCAGAAGCCCAGACAATTGACCAGAGTTGGAGAGTTATAATTATCTAGCGTCTACCCAACACTTTTTGACTTACACATCACTTTCACATACAGTATGTTTGTTTTTAATCCTCCCAATAATTCTGTGGGCAAAGACTATTAGCTCCATTTTACAGATGACAGAAACTGAGGTTGAGCAGTAAATCAAGAAGTAACACCATGAGGTGGGTGGAAAGGGCACAGCCTTTGAAATCTGTGATGTTTGAGTTTTAGTTCTTGATTTACTATTTCCAGGCTGGATGGCAATGAACAAGAAATGTTACCCCTTGGAGCTTCAGTTTCCTTACACATAAAATAGAAATAAAACCTACCTTGTTGAATTCAATAAGCAATACCTGAATATATACTAACTCCCCAACCAATATTGTTAATTTGTTTAATCCCTGCCCTTAAATGACTTGCTCAAGATCATACTAGTTAAATCTCAAATTTAAGTTCTTCAGTTCTAAAGAACTGAAGTTCTCTCTGTGTGGTCCTCACTATCTCTTCAGGAGGTGAAAAGAAGACTAGTTGAACTGGAAAAGTATTGCCTATATAAGGCTATGTCCTGCATTTTCTCATCTTCAATTGAAACAAGGAGGAGAAAGCACTGAATTCACTTAAGCTTACAGTAAGGCGGATGGAAGCTAGACTATGGGATGATCTTGCTGATAAAGTTGTGAGTCACCAACAGGAAGAGCTGTGTCTATGAGTTCCTGGGAGATCTCTAACAACAGGACTAATCTCTATGAGTCTGAGCTGGGGTGAGGCAGCCCACGTCCAAAGGAGGAGGGAATATTTGGGTGCACGTCGTGTGCCTCAGTTCCCGTTCCCCGCAGATCAAGGATGAAAACCGGCTGGGCTAGATTCTGCTTAGATGCGTGGCTCCGGAATAAACTCTGGATAGCGGGAGGGTACCTGGTTGGGATGAGGAGAGAGGGTGCCCGGAACGTTGCAGCTTTGGGTGCACACTGTGTGTCTCAGTTCCCGTCACCCACTCTAATATTGCAAACTTTGTTCCAGGAGGAATGTTTCATCTTCTCAAGGAAGTACAACTTTTCAGCACTTAAGAAGCACCTGCAAATTGGTCGGGATAGGAGATGTGTGCTGAAAGTAGATAAAGAACCAAACATGATAACCTCTCAGTATTTGCATTGCAAACCATATTACCCAAAAATAGAGAGTATGGGGAATATTGTATGCCATGGATGCAGTGGGATGGTTGGAAAAGTGGGGGTATACTGGGGATATTGGTGGTAAGGAATATGCACTGGTGGACAAATTGTAACTCAAACATGAAAGCTTGCAACTATATCTCACAGTGAATCAATAATATTTTTTAAAAAAGGAGGATGGAATAATGAGATAATAAAGGCCACAGACTTGAAAAAGCTCAAATGGGTCATCTGGTCCAGTGCCCTGCCTCTGGGCAGAATTCTTCCAGAATAAGACTGATGGGATCTTTCCTGCTTTTCAAGGTCTCTGGGGGAAGAAAGTCATTGTTCAGCTTCTCATTACTAGAATAGTTTCTCACAGCTCACATTCAGAAAGTTTTTTATTTTGGCTAATTCTGATTTCTCCTGATGCCACTTCAACCTTTAGTGGGAAAGGAAGAAGTCTGTTAGTCCATTTTGGGCCACTGCCTCACCAAGCATGGAAGAATCATCATATTGCCTTTTTGCTGATGACTGTTGCTAACTCACATAGCAAGCAAGGCCAATATCAAAGACTCTTCCTCATCATTACATCTACTATCCCAGGCTCCTATAGAGCACATTCTCCCAGATATTTTTATATATTTGGGGTGGCCATCCTCAACCCCAACTTGATTCTATCTGACCATACTGCCATGCCTTTGCTGAAACTCTTCCAAATATCTCCTAGCCTACGTGGTCTTTCCCCCTGGCTTGCAGCCCGTTGCGGGCCAAATTCATCATTTAATAATCAAAGGTCTCTTCCTCATTGAAAGCATTCCTAATATTTCCAGTAAGAGAAGAACAGTCACTCTTCTGTTCCCATTTTGTATTTATTTCACTTTGCCTGATGTCAAAAGTATTATTGGGTTGTCGGCCAAAAATGATCAAAAGTTGGCAATTTCATGACTCAACTCAAATTGTTTGTCTGTCTACTTCCTCTCTTAGATGGGAGGGATCATATAGTAGTCATCTCTACACACCCTCTTCATCCTCCCTCATACCTAAGTGCCTGGAAGAATGCTTTCTGTACCAAAGTGGTCAAAGTATGTTTATTGAATTTGTTTAGTTATGATAATAAAATGGTAATATTTAGATTGTTTATTACCCAAATTCATTCGCACATTTGGCCTTATAACCACTCTATGAGGAAAACCCTCTGATTTCCCTTGTTGTTAACCATGGAAACCAAGGCACAATGAAATTATTTGCCTAGGGTCATGCTGCCATTATGATCCAGGATCCCTGTTCTGACCAGTTATGATAAAGTTTGAATTGAACCTTGAAAAATTCAAAAGCTGGTCTGAAGAGTTCCATAACATCCAGACAGTTTGCTGCTAACATTTTATTTCAGTCATTCTCTAGAAAGAGTCCTTTGTTTGCCTTAAGTTATCTGGTAAGGAAATGACTTAAATGAAGATCAGTGTCAGCAAAAGGAATCACTGGCCATGTATGATCATCCCCTACCATCTTGCCAATTATAACTTGTCTTTTCTTCTTCTTGGTCTCTCTGGAATAAAATAAATGCCATCAACATGGCCCACTTCTGAGTTTTGGAGCCTCAAGGCCTGTCCCCAAACAGGATTACTTAGGTGCCTTCTCAACAAAAGGTAATCTTCACCTCAAATCAGCTAACAGAATCATATTTTCTTTCTATTTCAGTGTTTCTCCAGTGTCTAGTATTCTAGTACTCATGCTGCTAATATCAAGATAATTTTAAGTGGCATGCAAATGAAGATTTATATATTAGTAGTGATATGCTTATTTTGTGGTCGGACTTATGCCGATTATTATTATGCATAATACTTATGCCGTCGGACACAGAGCCATGGCGGCAGTGCGCTCAGTGGTTCATTCACTGTGGGGTGCTGTCAGCCAACCACCGGTGACCTGGGACTCAGCGCAGGTGTTCGACCTGGCACAGACCCTCCGAGATAGGGTGCTGCTCTGCCAGCTGCTCAACAACCTCCGGGCGCACTCTATCAACTTCAAGGAGATCAGTCTGAGATTGCAGATGTCCCAGGTGCTGCCCAGAGACACAGGAAAGTGCATGTTTGTCAGTGCGCAGACCGTTACAACATGCCAGTCAATCAAAAGCTTACATTCAGTAGACTAGGGACACCTGTAAAGGGGATTAGAGGCCTCCCCCAAAGCCTCCATCCCTCTCAGAGAGCCCGGCAAGATATCCTGCCCACTTGGCAGAGCCTGGTAAGCTACTAGTGGCATACTAGATATGCCAAAAACAATAACAACGATGGTCTTCATTCCCCTGATCCTGAAAGAGCCCCCAATACGCCATCAGGCTACACTAGCATGCGACAGGGACAGGGACGTTACTGGCACTCGCTTGAGCAAATTGTTAAACAACGGAATGACAGTGACATAGTGATAGTGATACTTATTTTAAATATGTGAAAGAACAAATACAACCAGCAAATCATAAATGATTTAATGGCTATTACTGCTTAGGTAATTTATAAAAAGTTTATTTATCACAAGTGGATTCATGTAAAGAAAAACGGTAACCAAATAAGAAAATATGTGTGATAAGACTGCCAAAAGTATAAAGTATAAGATATCAAGATAGTGGTATGTGAACCACTTATGTTTGGGAAGCTCTGTGCCCTTGCTTCTCATATCCCTGGAAAGTCAGCCACAGGGCAGACTTAGGAAGGCTGACAGGGAGTTCAGCAAGGAGGGAACCTGTAGGATAACATTGGGTTTGTCCTTTTAGCTTTGCAGCAGGGAACTTAGTTTACCTTAAAGCAATGTCCTTTCTGTATGGACACAGGAAGACAGTTAATATTATGGTTTGTAACTTGGGAGCTGATTGACTCCAATAATATTTACTCCTGGGCATCTGCTTTCTCACTCAGTTGCCCTTAGTTCCTAATATCCCCAAAGCAGGGTTCCGATGAGGGACTGAATGGATCCAGGGCAAGCTGTGAGCTACCCTGGCATAGAAATGGGCCAGGCCAATAAATACTCAACTATAATTTGAGAACATGGACATAGACAAATGCTGTCATGACTAGGACCCTGATAGGGGTAGGAAGACTAACCTGGCCTGAAGACTGTGGTCTGGAATATATAGATGGTCTGTGAATGTCCTCAGGAAGAACCAAACTTTAAGTCTGATATATCTCTTACTGTACTCATACAGAATGACATTGCTAGAAATATTAGAAGTAAATTTACTATAACAATTTAAGTGGATTACTAGCTGAGGAAGGAAGAAAGCGAGACAGCCTCGTTTGGATCCCAAGTAATCTTGAGCGCATCTCCTAGTTATCTGGAGTAATCTCCTTAGATGAGATTTTGTTAATCTCCTGGAGAAGTGGTTTTACCCTTCTTTGTTGATTTGTTAATGTTCAACCCACCTTTGTGTCACCAACCTATATGATTGCTATATAAACTAAGACTGTAAGAGAAGTAGAAGACAGAGGCAAGACAGAAGCAGCAGAGAAGACACAGAGGAGAGAAGACACAGAAGTGGAGGGAGAAGAAGCAGAGGGAAGACAGAAGCAAGGAGAAGAGACAGGAGTGAAGAGAAAAGACACAGAAGCAAGAGAGAAGAGAGAAGACACAAAAGCAGAGACAGAGAGAGAAGACACAGAAGCGAGAAGACACAGAAGCAGAGACAGAGATAGAGAGACAGACAGAAGAGAGCACAGTGGCACACACAGAAGCAGAGCACAAGGAGGAGCCATCCCGATCCAGTCCATACAAAGCGACTCGAGAGCAACGAATGCTAGCAGCAAGACGGAGACACCCCCAGAGCCCGAGAACAACACAACACACATCATGTCCAGTCAGGGAGTCTGAGGAAGGAAGACCTGTAGATTTTAGTGAACCTGGTTTTTATCCCTCTTTCTGGAAATTGTCTTACCTGCTTAGAGACAGAGTGTAATTTGCGAGAGAGGTTGGTTCTCACTTGTGTCTATAGAACCATGGTAGAACCATAAACTTGGCATGGTGCCTGGCATATAAAAAGTGCCCAACAAATTTTAGTTATGTAATAAATAATCGTTGGATTCCTTCCTACTTATGTAAAGAGAAGAGAGAACTTGTTACTATGAAATATTTTGAGGAGTAAATGAAGTAATGTATCTCAAGGTATTTTACCTTAAAGTGGGCCTAGAGTCAGTGTTAGGAGATATTACTTTTGTTTTAATGACTGTGAGAGACAAATATATTTCAGTATTTGAAGGACATGAGGCAGACAAGGAAAAGTTATGGCAAAGCCCTGGCCTCTTGGATTACAGCTAAGTCTGGGCCCTATAGGTGTGTGTATTCAGTTCCTCACGCACACTGAAAGTGATCACAATAACTCATTTACTTGTACATACCTCTTGTTCAAGGCTGGGCCTGAACTGCCTCTCTAAGAGCTCCAGCATGTGGTTTCCCAGGCACCTGAAGGTCAACCCTGTGCAAGATCCCCCACTGGGGTTTGAATTCCTCCAACACATGGCCTGGTATTGGAGCTCCCAGAGCAAAGCAGTATGGATCTTAGGCTCAGTGGAGCGAGGCCCTGGGGAAAAGAGAGCAGGGGAAGTCCAAGGTGGTCCCCCCCACAACACCTCGGAAGACCAACACCAGAAGACCAGCCTCAGAGGTTGGAAAGCTGGAAACCCCTTGTGGCCCAGTAGCACAAGAAGAGTCTGTTTCCATGGCTAATGCAACAGGTCTTTGGAGTGTGAAGTCTGGCTGTTTCAGGGCATGCAGAAGCCAAGAGAGGCCAGCTCCCACAGAGAAAGAGGCTCTGTGCCACTGTTTACCAGTTGCTCTCATTATAGACATGGGCGGGTACCTGAAATGTTAGAGCTGGTTCAGTGGTTAGCAAACCTGGCTGCATCTGAACCATGTCCAGGGGGAGGTTAAAGCTACAAATGCTAGTCCCAGAATTGCTAGAAGGTGGAGTTGTCCTGGAATAGCAGTCATTCAGCCAAATTTGTAAATTATTGCTATAGTTCAGTTTTTTCTTTTTTTAAAAAAAGGTTTAACTAATGTATCATAACAGCACCCCTTTCAAAGTGTACAACTTCATAAGTTTTGCTTATGTTACCATCACCACTCTTAATTTTCAGAGAATTTTCACCCCCCCCACACACAACCCACAAAGAAACCTTATGTCTGTTAGTAGTCACTTCCTATTCTCCCTCACTCCCATCCCACAGCAACCACTAATCTGTTTTCAATCTCCATGGATCTACCTATTTTGGACCCCTAATATGAATTTAATTACCTAATGCATGTCATTTTGTTTAATTTTTTTATTTAACTTTTTTTTAAATGAATCACCGTGTGGTACAGTTACAGACTTACAAACTTTCGTACTTACGTGTCACTCATACAATGATCTAGTACCCATCCTTCCACCAGTATGCATGCCATTTTGTATCTGGCTTCTTAGCAAACTGAATTCAAGGTCCATCCAGGTTGTGCTACAGGTCACCATTTCATAATTTTGTATTGCCAAATAATACTCCATTATTCGGATATACAGAATTGTGTCTATTCACTCATCAGTTGGACGGAAGCGGTAGCACAGTGGGTAGGGCATTTGCATTGCACGTGGCTGACCCGGGTTCGATTCCTCCGTCCCTATCAGAGAGCCTGGCAAACTACCGAGAGTATCCCGCCTGCAAGCTACCCTTGGTGTATTCAATATGCCAAAAGCAGTAACAACAAGTATCACAATGGAGATATTCATTTACTGGTGCCCACTTGGGCAAATCGATGAACAACGGGATAACAGTGCTACAGTTCTACATTCATCAGTTGATGGACTTAAAAGGGTGTTTCCACCCCTAGGACTACTATGAGCACTACTGCAGTGAGCCTTCAAGGACAATTTTCTATGTGGTCATGTGATCTCATTTCTTTTGGTTTTTGACCTAAGAATGGAATTGTTGGGTCAAGCTGTAATTCTATGTTTAATTTTTTGAGGATTGACAGGCTATTTCCACAGTGGATGTACTATATTATATTCTCTCCAGCAATGAATAAGCTCTCCAATTCCCACCAATACGTGTTTTCTTTTTCAAAAAATTCTAGTCATCCTACTGGGTATGAAATGTTATTTCCTTGTGGTTTTGATTCACATATTATTAATGGCTATAATATTGAGCATCTGTATGCTAATACTGTTGTGCCTTTTACAGAAAAAAAAATCTATTTATCCCAATTTTTCTTGCCTATGTTTTGGGAAAGTGGTTCACACCTGAAGGTTCTTGAGGGCTACTCTCAGTGTGGTGCTTGTAAGCCATTCCTAGCAATGCTCAATGGACTAGATGGTGCCGAAAATCCAACCTGGGGGAACTAACCAACAGCTCCTGCATTGCAAAGTATACTCTATGTCCTTGAGCTATCTCCCCAACTTTCCCTTGTCCATTTTAAAGTTGGGTCATTTATTCCTTTATTCTTGTGGCATAAGAATTTATTTTTATACAGTCCAGCTCCTAAACACTTCTCAGATATAGGATCAGCAAACATTTTCCCCACTCTGTCTTGGCCTTTTAATTTTCTTGATATGAATTTCACCCTTTGTCAGATGAAGAGACTGGGGATCAGGGGATGGTGGTTGGTGATAGGATTTAATCAAAGATGTACTCGGTGAATGTCAGCAACAGAAATCTCTATACTAAGGTACAGGAAATGGGCCACAAGAGTGGGACAGAGTAGTGGCATGGAAAATTCAGACCAGGTCCTAGCCACCAATTATTTCTATTTGACTTTGAAACATACAATTCCATTTTGAGTAAATGGTTTCTCTTGATCATTATGTCAAGCAGCTCCTAACATTAGATTACTTTCCTGATAGCCCATTAATGACTGGAGTTATAAAGTAGCCTAGGATTAAGATTTATTTGAGGATAATATAGAGGATGATCAAGAATGCATGGCATTGTGCCCCTGAAGGTATTCTATGTCGCTCAAAATCCACAGAGTTTTTGAGGGGGCTAGAGTCCCTAAGGACTGCCTCAATTCTGGCACAATGAGATTAAGCTACCCTCTTGAAGTGTGAATGTACCTTTATGTTTACATTTCAACTCTGAAGCAAGAGGAGGCTGTTTCAGTTTTACTTTTTTTAAATTTTATTTTATTTTTATAAAGTTGTTCACAATAGCTCATTAAGATAATATTCAAACACCAATCGCACCACTGTGCACCTTCCCACCACCATAAGAGGAAAGTGTGTGAAGATTGCTGTATTTCATCCTGGAGTCATTTAAGACCTTGTATAAGAAACAAACACATATGTTAAACCCAAACAAATGTGTGCTGCTTTTGGTACATCAGTGGGCTAGAGCATAAGAGGTTTTCAGGTTTTCCAGGACTTTCTATGGTGCTATCTTCTGGGAGCTTTATTTCATAGTCTCTGGGTCTTGGCCATTGATGAGATTATATGCTCTGGAGGCAGTTTGTGGGCTTGACTGCCAAGCTACTGGAAAACTGAAGAGTTGGGGAGAGGAGGCCCAGTCTCATTCCGAGTAAGCTTGGAGATTTCAGTCATGGGTCCTACATACCTGGGTTTTTCTGCAGGTTCCCCCGTAGGTGAGACTCATCTGAGCTTGTGGAGAGTGGTTTTGAGCATGGCTGTGTGGTTGGGTTCTGGTGCTTTTCAGCTGTCAATGTTCTGCTGGGGTGTGGAGGGAAACTCAACCCACCCCACTCCTAGTTACCCCATGAAGAGAGCCTGGCGCAGGATCAGGACGTTCTCCAGTTTTGCTTCTTTATATAGATTTACTTCTTCATGTAAGCTAATGTTAAACTCATGATGAAAATTAGGCAAATTTTACATAAGAATATGCACATACCCTGTCTTAGGCAACAGATAAGGATACTTAGATAACTTCATGAATTACTTTCTGCCCTCTGCTTAAACTTCAGTAAAGAGAATTCACTATGATCTTAGGTAGCTCCAACATTTTAGGAAGCTCCCACCTTTCTTTGTTGCTTGTATGATGAGTCTCTTTATTCTTTTTAAATTTGGGGGCCACACCTGGCAGTACTCATGTTGCTCAGGGGTCAATTCTGGTGGAGTGTCGAGCATCAATACGCGGTGCCAAGAATCAAACCTGGTCAGCTTTATGCAAGTCAAGCACCCTACCTGCTGCACTATTTTCCAGCCCCACGTTTCTTAAATAGTTTCCAAGTCCTATAGCACAGTCATACATAAAACAAAATACAAATTCAGTTATACCTTTAAAGTACTTAAGTGACCGGAGAACTAGTACAGCAGGTAAGGTGCTTGCCTTGCACTCGGTCTAAATGGTTCTATCTCAGGTACCCCATATTGTCACCTGATCCTGACAGAATGATCCCTCAGCACAGCACCAGAAGTAACCCCTTATTACAGCTGGGTATGGCCCCCAAACACAAATAAATAAAGTATTTTAAGAATTGTATGGAATCTTCACTTTCTGCTATAATTTCTTGAAGACTTTGTGAGTGTAGAGCACTATGCAAAGTTCTAGGACTACAATAATGTACTCTTCTGAGTCTTCGTTTTCCCTTTTACAAATTTTAGGGATTAGTTAAATCAGGGATCTTTCAATCATTTGTGGTGGCAGAATACTTTTTAAGAAACAAAATCTCATTAGAAACTAGTAGCAATACTCAGACTATACTACAGCTATTCTGGGATGGGGGTGGCATCTCTTGAACATACCACCTTCATATCCAGTGCTCCAAGAGCCCCTTTCTAATTTCTCAGAGCAGAACTGGAAGCTTACACCAGCAGGGACCTATCCTCCCAGCTGAGATTCCACACAGTCATTGGGAATGCTTCCAGCAATTTCTACTTTCCTTTTCCTACCGGGGAAAAAGTCTAGGCTGGATCTTTCTTAGAGGCCATACTACATAAAGGGGCTGAACACTCTCTCCCTCTCCCTTCTCAAAGTCCCTGCTCCCCTCCCCCTTTGTCTCTTCATCAGTCCTGTTTTGGGGGAAGCCTAAGCTGATTTCAAACATAACACACTCTGGTCTTGTTCAGCCCCACATCTCTAAGCCAGAGGGAATTTGGGGACCCTACACTTCTGGACTGGAGCAATTACACAGCAGGTAGGGTGTCTGCCTTGCATGTGGCAGACCCGGGTTCGATTCCTCTGTCCCTCTCGGACAGCCTGGCAAGCTACCAAGAGTATTCTGCCTGCACGACACAGCCTGACAGGCTACCCGTAGCATACTCGATATGCCAAAAACAGTAACAAGTCTCACAATGAAGACATTACTGGTGCCCGCTCAGGCTAATCGATGAACAATGGGACAACAGTGCTACAGTGCTACACTTCTCCTACAGAGAGGGCCTGCAGGAGACCAGGAAAAGGGTGGAGACTGAGCACCCCAACTTAATGGGGCTTCCAGTTGTCTTCTCTTATTGCATGCTTCAGACAGCATGTTCAGAGGCAGACCTATAGGGGAATAGGGTAGGGGGACCTTTAATTGGAGACAAGGGTTATTCTTGCCTCACTTCATTCCCTGCTAGACTTGAAGAGAAATGCAGGCATCCTATAATATGCAGGAGAACACCAGAGGGGGAGGGTAGGATGCAGGAAGATGGTAGAATCAGGGAGTAATAACCAGAGAAAGCAGGGACTGGGCTTGGGGTTGAGGGATTGGGGGAAGCTGTTATGCAGCCAGGGAAGGGCTCTGGCCAGTGAGTGGAAGACTAGAGATGAGGTCTAGGAAGAATAGATGGGACCAAAGTCTGTTTAGAGCCCAAGATGACTGAAGAATCAGGAGAATTGGACCTCAAATTATACCCTCCCTGCTAAAGCAAAACGGACCAAAGTGTCCTTTTCTCCAGCCCACCAGGAGAATCAGGGGATGGTTCAGGGAATACGCTGCCATTTTCCAGATGGAGAAAAATGAGGCCCAGTGAGGGGAAAGCCAATGGAGCTGGAGCTAGAGGGGGCTGGGCAGTGGAGCTGGAGCTAGAGTGGGCTGCGGAGAGGTTGAGTCCCTTTGGAATTCTAATCACCAGTGGCTTTTTAGCCTTGGATCTGAAGCAGCTGCTAAACTAATGCAAATAAAATTCCACAAGTGAAAATGGTTTCTCTGGCAAACTTCTCTGTGCCCGCCCCCCCCCCCCCGCCAGGTATGGGTGGAGGAAGTAGGAGGGGAAGGGGGGTGGGCATTGGATGACTTGGGAAGGATCGGGAAGTGGTGGGGGGTGGGGGCCGAGGAGTGGGGTAATTGGCATAGAGCCCAGAATGCCACTGGGTGGCGCTGTCTCTCCACCCAAGTTACTTAGGCAGGTTTAAGATGCCAGGGCAAAGAAGTCACCCCATTCATGCCCCATCCTGCCAAGGCCTTAACAAAGGCCGCGTGGTTATGGCAGGGAAAACCAGTTTGGACAAAACTTCCTATCGCCTTTGCCACGTGGATAGGGAGTAGTGAGTTTCAACTGGCAGGGCCCAAGAAATCCAGGGAACGTGCAATTGTATTGGAGTGCCAAGAGGCCCGCGTAGTTTTCAATCACTCTTGGTGCTAAGAAATTCCAGGCATCCTAAGCATACAGATGAGGAGGAGGAATGTTCTCCCCATTTCTTAGACAAGCAAAATTGAGGTCCCAAGAGTAATGTACCTAAAGGTAAACTGTTTTAGCAGAAGCCCAAACTCGCAGAATTTCTGTTAAAGTGAGCCCCCCTTTACTTTCTTCCTTACTTTCTTCCTTCCTTTCTTCCTTCCTTCCTTCCTTCCTTTCTTCTTTCTTTCTTTCTTTCTTTCTTTCTTTCTTTCTTTCTTTCTTTCTTTCTTTCTTTCTTTCTTTCTTTCTTTCTTTCTTTCTTTCTTTCTTTCTTTCTTTCTTTCTTTCTTTTTCTTTCTCTTTCTTTCATTCTTTCTTTCTCTTTCTTTTTCTCCCCCTTTCTTTCTTTTTCTTCTTTCTGTTGAGGCCAAAGCAGCGACAGGCAGAAGTGGGCTTTAGAAATGCTAATGCAGTGTTTGAGTGACAGGCCACGGACAATGGAAGAGGGTGCTGTGAATGGGACAGCCAGGCCTGGGAGCGGGCTCCCCACGTGGGAGTGAGTAGGGGAGAGAGCCAGAGGGGGGACATTCCCAGCAGAGGGGATGGAGACTTGTCTAATTGGAGCTGAGGGGACAGGAAGGGGGGAAGGGTTTACCTGCTGACTGGGATGGGCTTTCTAAGGGCTTTCTAAAGGGGATCATGCTAGAGAAGGAGATGGGAGCTGCTGGAAGCTGGGGCCTAGATGCAGCCACACTGTACTGGATACCCAGAGAGAAGCATTGGGCTTGCTAAGGGTCTGGGTGCACTTTTCTTCCAGCTGGGGTGAGAGCAAACTCAGAATTCAGGAAAAAGGAAGGAGGTGTCTTGGGAGAGCCTGAAGGGGTGAGAGAAACCATTCTTTTATTCAACATCCCATGGTGGTGAAGTGGCTCTTTTGCCAGACTACAATGATTTGCTCTCCTGTTTCCCCAATGATGAGCAATGATCCCTCAATCAAATTGGAAGGAGCATCTTTGTGCCTCGTGGAACTCTTGGGGAGAATCAGAGATGATGCAGTAAAGTACTGAAGACATGCTCAGTAGTGAGAAGTTCATTATTATCCAGTCATTAAATAGTGTCTTCCTGCCAGCTGTGAGCCCTGGGAACACCTGGGGACACTTGGTCCCCAGTCTCTGGTCTTAGGAGAAATCCTGGGAGAGGATGCTCCGAAGCTGTGTGTGATGGGCTCTTTCTGGTCCTGCAGCCACTCAGTGCTACAGTGGGAGAGAACTCCTAGAGAGAGTCAGTCTCTCCAGGAGTGGTCATTGGGTGGTGAGAAGGCCAAGTGCAGGCTGGTCTCATTCAGAGTCTACCTTCTTATTCGTGCTTTTCCGGTAGAGTCAGTGGTAGAGTCAAGCTGCATAACAGCTTCCCCCCAATCCCTCAGCCCCCAGTCCAGTCCCTGCTTTCTTTGGTTTTTACTCCCTGACTCTACCATCTTCTTGCATCCTACCCTCCCCCTCTGGTGTTCTCCTGCATAGTATAGGACGCCTGCATTTCTCTTCAAGTCTAGCAGGGAATGAAGTGAGGCAAGAATAACCCTGGTCTCCAATTAAAGGTCTCCCTACCCTGGCCTGAGTAGGGGACCAAGGCAAACACTAAACTGTTTAAAATGCAAGTATGCTAAACACCCACTGGGGAGTGAGAAGAAAAAAATACAGTACAGACAGTATTCTATTTCTTTGACCTCGTCATTTAGTAGTCTTGACATCCACCAGATAATTTGTGACCTACAGCATCAATTAGGAAGACAAGTAGGAAGAGCAGCACATAGCCACTCACTCAATGCGTCCCAGCATTCTCATGGATGAACTCTTTGTACCATCATAAGCACTTTGGAACTGAGTAGTGCTCTGGGATCTCCAGAGACCTGAAGTCACCTGCCTAGTAAGAAAGCAAGGATGCATACATAGCCTGGTCCCTGAGGATAATGACTGGATAAGCACATAGGTGCTTACCAATTCCTTTATGTCTACATAATTGCCTATAGATAAGTTAGGCTGGTATGCTCAAAACGCTCCATGGTAGAAACACAGAATTACTTTTTTAGTGAAGCAACATAGTTTTTTATTAAAACTCATTTAGAAAGATGTGAGGGGAAAGAAGGATGAGAAACTTTTTCAAGAGAGAATACGAGCAGCAAAGAAACAGAGACAAACAAGCAAGAGGCCTGTTCAAAGGATAACACAGGCTTGAAGAGCAAGCCAAAATCCAGGATTTTAGTGTGTTAACTATTACCTAGTTTAGGGCTCCGGTTCTGGAAGGACCCAGAAAGACACGCATGGTATAATGCTGTAGATGAAGGCCTGTGAGGGGTAGATTTTATCCAGGATCAAGAAGCAAAGGAATGGCTATGCTGAACTACTAATGGAGGGGCTGCTCAGTAGCTCTCATGTTCCCCTTCTCCCGCCCCTCCCCCACACTTCCCAATAACTCTCATCCTGCTCTCCTGTGTTCCTCATCCCCAGCAGATGTAGGCAAAGCAGCTGCTTCTGGCTTGTGAGTGTAGCCTTCCGGACTCTGGCCAGCTTCCTCACAGTAACCCCTTGGCCCAGGCCCATTTCAGTTAGCCACTGTACAGTAGGAAAGAGGAGGCAGGCCTCCCACAACTGGCAAGATGGCGGGCAGCGACCACGGTGAGGGACCGTACTCCCCACTTCCCCCTGCCTGCAATCTCCACAGTCTAAATAGAGACACTGATAGTATAGAGTATAGAGCTACAGATACAATCGGCAAAGAAACATTTGAATTCACAGATCTATACTTACTTAGCTATAGACATTACTACATAGCCACATGAAAACTCTTATGCCAGAAACAGGAAAACATGCTTGTGTAAAAGTATGAATAAAAGCCTTGTTCAAAAACTTGGTTATTTAAGGGAACACAGCAGGATTCTCCCCTTTGGGCTGGAAATATGTGCTGCTCTGATGAGGACATGGTGATCACAGAATCACCTTGGCTTTGAAGCTGTCTGGCCTGACTCCCAAGGATGCTCAGCTCCCTTCTCTGCCACCTCTGTATCTTTGCTGAACACCTCTGTACATGGTGGGGCCCCAGCTGAAGGAGAAAACTTTTGCCAGGTGTGAAGTTATTCCCAGAACTAAGCTGAATGTGGGCCTCTTGGGCAGGGTCCAGTTCTCCTCCCATGGGCCTCCATTCTTCTCCTTTAGCCCAATGACAGAGGTGTGAAGGCAGAGAGGCCTCTCCCCAGAGTCTTCTTCTGGCTGACTTTCCAGATTCTTTTTTTTTTTTTGCTTTTTGGGTCACACCTGGCGATGCTCAGAGGTTACTCCTGGCTCTGGATCTCAGGAATCACTCCTGGCGGTGCTCGGGGACCATATGGGATGCTGGGAATTGAACCCAGGTCGGCTGCATGCAAGGCAAATGCCCTACCCGCTGTGCTATTACTCCAGTCCCTGACTCTCCAGATTCTTGAGCACCCCAACACCCTCACATCTCTGCATGGCCCTTCTGGAAGCCTTGTCATACAACTGAAGCCTGGTGAGAGGGCCCTAGTAGCCTTGACCAGGTCACACCTACGTTCTATCTGGCCTCAGGCATGTCCAAAGTTCTTGAGCCATATAGCTAACACAGCTGCCCTTAGGGTCCACTCCATCAACTTTGTGTTTGTTTTTGTGTTTGGGGCAATACCTGGTGGGATTCAGAGGACCATATGTGATGCCAGAGATCAAATCCAGGTCAGCCACGTTCAAAGCAAGAACCTTACCAATTGGACTATCTCTCTGGCCAGTCCATGGGGTAATAGGTGTAGTCAGCAGTTGGGGTTCTTCTAAAAACCTCTGAGCTGATGGAGAAACTAAAGAGTTGGAAGGTGGGAGCTACTCACTATGACTGTTTCCCCCTGCATTTTGTTCAATGACTCATTTCTTGCTATCTCACCCTTTCCTCTGTCTCTTTATTTCTTAGACTCTCTCTGCTTCTGATTGTCAGGCTCTGTCAATTTCTCTGTCAGTCTCTTTCTCTGATGTTTCTCTTTGTCTCTTTATGCCTTGATCCATGTCTTGCATATATATGGTCTTGGCCCTTTAGTTTCTGTGCTTAACTTCCAGAACTTGTACAGATATTTTAGCGGGGCATGTTAGAGGGAAAACATTCCCATGATATGTAGTTATTGCAACAACAGCAAAAGTTGGCACACAGAGGGACACAACATAGAACAGTTTCACATTGCTTTCCATAGTATCTCTCAGGATTGTTGTTCTAGACTCTACTCCACAAACCTCTGAAGGTGGGAGCTTAGTGACACCATAGCTGTTTTCTGGTAGAACAGGTCAACGTGAGGGGCAGCCCTTCTCTGAAGTGGACCAAAACCTCTACTCAAGGGTCTTTCGTTCACGGTTCCTAACTGTGGTCCTTTGGGTCCCTCTGCCTATTGACAAATCTTCAGAGTTCTCTTTGAAGAAATCAAGTCCCTTTGCTGCCAGTATTCTTTCAGGATGGGCTCTTAAGAAAGAATTAGAGACGCTGTAGTTCTGCATACTAGGAAATGACACCTCCAATTAAACCAAACCAAACTAGAGTAGAATTTGGAAGCATATTGAGAATACTCCAGGAAAGAGGCCACTAGTCACAAATGAAACCCCACCAAGTTCTGCCACCAATAAGGAAGTTCAGTCTCCGCTAGGAAGTGGGCCTAGCCTGAGGAAACATGGAAGACAGAAGGTAGTTGGAAAGTAAGCTGGGCGATAGGCAGGCTGACCCATCCCTGCCTGAGATACACCATCCTTGACAGGAATCCCCTGATATCCATAAAATTGGAAAGAACAGAGCCAGCAATCACCAGAGTCTGCCATAAGGGTACATTCAGGATAGGTTGCCCAATAGAGAGGGACAGAGAGTATTCAGTTAGCCTCTTCAGCCCAGTCACTGGGCAGCCAGAATTCCCTTAAGGCATACCCTATGTGAGAGTAGGCTGAGGCCACAAGCCCTGGCCCCTGAATGGCAGAGTATTTTATCAGTTACCACTCAACATGTCACTGTCAGCACTCTGGCAGTGTCCTGTGAGACTCACCCACTCCCTGACTTCAGATGCTTTCAAATCTCTATGGGGTGATGGGGGTTCTTCTATAACTGCAACCATAAAGGGGCGATAGCCACCTTATTGGAACACTTGCCAGCAGCCAGTCAGGGTGTTCATGCCACAGCTGCTGCTCTGCACCTACCCTTAGTGGTCATGGCTTTTTGTGCATATCAGAGTGTCTTCTTCTTCTGGGCCAGGCCCTATGCTGAGTTTTTGGCATACAGCTCGTCAAAGAAAGGGTTAACGCCATGTGCCACACCAGAAGCCCGGTCCACTTCTGGAAGCCCCCCTGTACCCCTCAGACAGTAGGAGTCATATTCCCTAAGGCACTGCTTGGCACAAAGGGGCCTGCTCTGCCTGGCTGACCACATGTCCCTTCCCTCCCCCTCCCCTCTCCGTTCTTCCTGCAAGTGTCAGGAAACAGGATCCAAAGAGAAACAGCACCTGTTCCTGGAGTTCCTGACAGGCCCCTTTTCCCTTCCCTGGCCCCTGGGCCCCCTGGTGCCCCTCTGGTCTGATGGGAAAGGCCACAGAGGGGCAGGTGTAACCCTAACCCTATCCAAGTTGCATCTTTATTTGGCTTGCCACATTTGGTCAGTCCTGTCATCAGAGGCAAAGCAGACAAATGTGCTGTTATGAACACAGACCCCGCAGCCAGATGCCACAGAGCAGCTTCATAACCTTATCTAAATCATATCACGTCTCTGTAGCAGTTATCTCTTCTGTAAGATGGGCATCAGAGCAGCATGGGCCTCATAGGATTGTTTGGAGGATTATTTGAGTCAATATATGTAAAGATTTAGAGAAACAGTCAAGAAATTCTTCAAGAAGTTCAGTCCCAGTTCCCCGGGATTGTCCCAGGGTTTCTCCACTTTCTGCTTTATTTCTTCTGGGAGAGGCAAACTAATTCTTGCCTTGGCTACTGCCCAGGCACCCTTTATCACTACCCCTTGCTTCACACTTTGGGGTCTGCCCCCTCAAGGAGCAGGTTCTGGGCAGGCCTTCTTCGACCTGCAGCTCAGTAGTGGTTCCTCCCAGCAGGCCTCTTGCCTCCTCCTCCCCAGAGTGGGCAGCTGCTCTGCCTCTTTAAGGCCCTAACTAGGTCACTGCCCAGCTGAACACCCCCCTCACACTAAACAATCTGATCTGATCGCTGGTGATGAGGTCAGTTTCACATGGCTTTGTTCCTGCAGTGAGCTTGTCACGACCAATAATTTCTGAGCGAGGAGCTCATAATCCTACACTGGCTCCCTCATCCCCAGAGGCCATGGCCCCTTTTTTTGTTCACCAATGTGAGGTCCCCCAGGGCCAGTTCAGCATGAGTTTCCTCTTGACCTATGTGTGCCCCCCACCCCCGCTTCCTAGTTCCTATAAGAAGGGTCCTGAATTGGAGTCAATGATAAGGCTTCCAGGAGAGAGTAGAATTGGCATTCCAGATAACGTAGGGAGAAGTCAGTTTCCAAGGAGGGATACGGGTGGCCAATGAAAGAGAGTAGTAGTGGTTATAGATTTCTGGGCCCTGTGCCCAACCAGCTTGGGGAGTGAGCCCCTCCTTTGAGATAACCTAAAATAGAACTTCCTAGTGAACAGATTGCTTAGGAATATGGACAACCCAAGCCTCTTTGCCTGACCCTCAAAGAGAATAACAGCAGCTAAGGAGAGCACATGTGCTCACATGCAAGGCATATGTCAGCTGGAGTGCAGTTATGTTCTGGAGGCAAAAACATATTCCTGGGTGTAAGGATATGAATTTTCTTTCAAGCATGACCTTGACACTAGGTAACCTGTAACATTAGCTGGATATTTATCTTGAGCCTCCGTTTCTCCAGGTATAACATTGGAAAGGTATGCTAGAATAACCTATATTTCCTTTCAGTGTGGAACACTTCTGTGCTATTATGGGAGGAGACTGGGAGGAAGAGATAGGTAGAGGAGGGTGGATAGTTGATGTTTTGCTGCCTCTATATCTCCATAAAGGGGTTTGCAGCTCCACTTGTCATAGAGTGGATGTCATGTATGATTTTGATAGGGATTAAAAAAAAGACATCATGAGAGTTTGAGAGATAGTACAGGAGTAAGATACTTACCTTGTACATGGCAGCCGGTTGAGTTTAAATCCCTGGCACCATATAGGGTTCTTTGAGTATTGCCAGAAATGATTGCTGAGCACAAAACTAGGAGCAAACCCTGAATGAGCTTATATATGGTCCACCTGCCCTGCAATTACCACCAAACAAAAGACATCATGACGGAGAAATTTAGCTTTCATTTTTTCCCTCAGATCTGTTTTGCATTACAGGGTTCATCTCATATGCCTAAGCCCAAAGGAATAGACAATGAGGACAGTAAAAGAGAGACTTACTGGGCCCTTCCTTGGGATGCTAGTTTCTGAGTGGGCCTGCAGTAGGGAAGTGAGCAGCAGGAAATCCCTGAGCAGTCTGCTGGACAGCTTGGTCTGAAATGGACCCAGTGGCTAAGAGGGGAAAAATGGTAAACCCTGTGCCAGGAGCATTTGAACTTTTCATCTCTCATTACTATGAGGCAAGTGGTTGCTCCTGCATTCACAGATGAAAAATATTGAAGCTTCTCCTCCCTTCTCTACAGCTGTGGCTTGGCTCAGGTATAAGGGAAGAGAATGAGGCAGACAGAATAGGTCTCAAGCCAGATTTAGAGCACAGTGGTCATCAAAATAGCAATACTCTCTAAATCTTTGTACAGATTCAATGCGATCCCTATAAGAACCATCCATGACATTAAGAAATAGATGAAAAATTACTAAAATTTATATAGAACAACAAATTCCCACGAATAGCTAAAACAATCCTTGGGGAAACAAAGATGGGAGGCATCACCTTCCCCAACTTCAAGCTGTATACTACAAAGCAATAGTAATTAAAACAGCATGGTCTTGGAATAGAGACAGACTTTCAGACCAATTGGATAGAACTGAAGATCCTGATTTGGACATTCAAATATATGATCACTTAATCTTTGACAAAGGAGCAAGAAATGTGAAGTGGAGCAAGGAAAGCCTCTTCAACAAATGGTGCTGGGAACACTGGATAGCTACATGCAAAAAAAAAAAAATTGAACTCAGATTCTGTCTAATACTAGGCACAAAAGGCAGATAAAATGGATTAAAGAGCTCAATATGAGATCTGGATCCATAAAGCTACATGGGGGAAAACATAGGCAGAACCCTCCATGACATTGAAGCTAAAGGCATGTTTATTTATTTATTTTACTTTTTAATTTTATTGTATCACCGTGAGATAGAGTTACAAAGCTTTCATGGTTGAGATTCAGCCATTCAATGATGGAACACCCATCCCTCCACTAGTGCACATTTTCCACCATTGATATCCCAAATATCCCCCCCGCCCCCCTATCCCAGTCCTCACCCTCTCTATATGGCAGACAATTTCCCGAATACTTTCTCTCTATTTTTGGGCATTATGTTTTGCTCAAAACATAATGGAGCGATAGCACAGCGGTTGGGTGTTCGCCTTTCATGCAGGCGACTCGAGTTCGATTCCTCTGCCCCTCTCGGAGAGCCCGGCAAGGTACTGAGAGTATCGATCCTGCGCAGCAGAGCCTGGCAAGCTACCCGTGCATATTGGATATGCCAAAAACGGTAACAATAAGTCTCTCAATGAGAGATGTTACTGGTGTCCGCTCGAACAAATTGACGAGCAATGGGATGACAGTGACAGTGATCATGTTTTGCTCAAATTTCCCCACCACCATTTAAGCCTACATTACAGGGGCATACACTAGATAATATATTTTCCATAGCTTACTTTGAATGTCATGAGCACTTGGGCGGCCACAATTGCAAATGTAAATTTCTAGATTGTAAATTGTTGGGTTCCAGAGACATCTCTGTATGGCACATTTTGGGATTCACTTGGGAATCTCTGGCCAGGGCTGTTGGTGCACTAAGATGGCATCCGGAGGCAAATTGTGGGCGTGACAGCCAATCCAGTTTTCTGGGCGGGCAGGGACCCGGGGAGGGACAGCCCAGGTCCTCTGCCACCATGTGGCCTGGAAATCCAGTCTTGAACCCGCATACCTGGGCTTGCT